>NC_038045.1:37968000-38334960 GCF_002211085.1 Panicum hallii | reverse complement strand
CGTAATGCAAATATATAATATATTAATGAATTTGTAATAACTTGAAATATTGGGATGTGCACCGGGGCTTGCCTTCGGAAGTGAAGTTAGGGTCAGACGAGTTAAAAACTTCCGAACGTCGGTTCGGGGCTTCAGTCACTTCTTCAGTAACTTGGACGGAGTCTTCAGATAGCCCGGGTTCGGGTTCCAAGATCAACTCGTAGTCTCCGTCTTCAAGCGTCGACGAGTCTACATGATATGCAAGGATTGATTTTTAGTAACAAACATGTTAGGTCTTTCCTTCACGATAAAGTTATAATTTAACAGATCAATACACACTCAGCATCAACAATACAATGACAAAATCATCAAACACTAATATCACAAAGCTAAAGCAAATTATTCCTAATCATAGGTTCAAACACATTTAGTAGTAATTATACTTAAATATTAGTTGTTGAACTCATTTTGACAAATTTGAAATTATTCAATTCACAAAAATTGCACTGGTCTTGAATATTTCACACAAAACTAAACACTACTTAAACTAAACTAATAGCCAAGGAGTTGCAGGAAATAAACGTAAATCACACAAGTTATACACAAAAGATCCCTTTTTGAAAACATTTAAATAACTTCAAAACTAGTTGATTCCAAACTACACCTTAGTAACAAAAGTTGTAGATCCCATTTTTATGAACACAACAGAACCGGTTTTTACCATTTTTGGATTTTTCTACCATTCCTATGAATTTTCAAAGCTGGCTGAAAAAGAAATGGAAAAGGGGACTCATCCTTTACAAAACGGACCCTTGGAAGTTTTTAAAACAGAGCAATCCGGTCCCTGGCCGGCTTTCCTCTCGGGGTGGATCACCGGCGACTAATTCCGGCAAGATAACTCACCGGCGGCGAGGGGAAAGGGAGGGGAAATGCTCAGGGGCTTACAACGGACTCAGGGGTGACCGGAGTTGGGCTGGGAGAAGCTGTAGCGGTGGCGCGACGGTGGACAGAGGCGGCGGCGGCGGCTGGAAGCTTGGCGGCGTGTTCCGGTGGCTGGGAGGTCGGGGAGTGGACGACAAGTGCCTGGAGAGCTTCGTGAGGTTGATGTGGTGCTGTGCTCCACTTGGCAGGGCTGGGGCACGACGGAGCAATGGGACGGCGACGAGGCCGAGCTTCGGCGGCGGAGAACGGCGGCGTGCTCATGGGCAGGGCGTTCTGGTGGGGGAAATGGAAATGGCCGGTGCGATGAGCTTCAGGAGGGTGAGATGGTGCTGGTGAGCAAGAAGTCGGGGAGGGAGGCTCGGGATTGAGCTGTCAATGGCGAGGCCGAACGGCGGCGCAATGGCGGACGGCGGCAATGCGAGGGAGAAGGGGGCCGGGGCGGAATTGAGCTCGGGGGAGGTGGTAAAAGAGCTCGAGCAAAATGCACGAAGCTAATGATGCACTTGGAGAAGCTTTGGAGGGCGGCAAGCAGGTGCTGGACGCCGGCGACGTCGTGGCGGCCGTGGCGCGCTCGGGATGGCGTGGCAGCTCGGGAAAACGGCCACCAGGGCCTGGCAAGCGGCGGGGCAGGTGCGCTGGAGGTGGATGTGGCACTGGCAAGCGGCGCGGGGCACGTGGCGACCGGGGCAGCTCGCCGGAGTTAAGCGGCGGCGTCAGCAGCTCACGGGCAGAGCAGAGCAGCTGGAGGTGGACGACGAGGACCCGGTTGCAATTGTTCAAAAGTTCAAGGGGCTCACTGTAAAGCTTGAGTAACTTTTAAACCAAGGCTCAAATGAAAATGATCCAAAAACCAAAAGTGTAGAGAATAAAAAGTTCTACACTTTTTCTTAAGGGTTCTCCTTCAGAAGAGTTGAGGTTTCAAAGTTATTTTAAAAACCATACAACTAGTCAAATTTCTTTTAAAACCTATTTAAATTTTACATTTCAAACAACTCCCTGATTTGTTTTCACTTTTTACAGTGGTTTAAAGGTAAAAGCATCATTGCAAAACAGCCCTTCCTATATTTCAAAATTATTCACCCTCACACACATTTTGCACATTAAGCCCTATATTTTTCTAAAATTACAGAAAACACCCTAAAATCTTGTCCTTAAATAGCACACCAGAGCACATCCTACACTTAATGTACTAAGTCTGGCTCCCATATACCTGAGGTGTCACAACCCTCCCTCCTAAAAAGAATCTCGTCCCAAGATTTCGAAACAGGATAAAGTTGAAGATTCAGAGGTAAAGATTGTCGTTCAGGAAACCCGGATAATATTTTTGAAGATAAGCTTCGGTTTCCCAAGTTGCTTCTTCTTAAGTGTGATGATTCCACTAAATTTTATACATCTTGATCGTCGCTCTTCTAGTACTTCTTTCTTTGGTATCTAGGATCTTGATGGGATGCTCGGCATAAGAAAGATCAGGTTCTATAGCGACAGCCTGTAGATCTATGATCTCCGTGGGGACTTGGAGACATTTCTTGAGTTGGGAAACATGGAAAATATTGTGGACAGCTGCTAGCTGAGGTGGAAGTTGAAGACGATAAGCTACAGGTCCGCAGATCTCATGGATTTCGAAGGGTCCAACGTATCGAGGAGCAAGTTTTCCTTTGATGCCAAAACATTGAACTCCTCGAGTAGGAGACACCCGAAGATACACAAACTCTCCTACAGAAAACTGTAAGGGCTTCCTACGTTTGTCCGCGTAGCTTTTCTGTCTGGATTGAGCTGCTTTAAGATTGGTTTGAATGTGCTTTACCTTGATTTCATCCTCCGTGACCAAGTCGGGTCCAAAGATTTTACGTTCACCGACTTGTGACCAACTCAAAGGAGTTCGACACCGGCGACCGTATAGAGCTTCGAATGGAGCCATTTGAAGACTTGATTGGAAGCTGTTGTTGTACGAGAATTCTGCCAACGGTAAGCACTGGTCCCAACTTTTGCCATACTGAATGACGCAAGCTCTTAGCATATCCTCTAGGATTTGGTTGACTCTTTCGGTTTGTCCGTCCGTTTGGGGATGATATGCTGAGCTTTGAATAAGTCTAGTCCCTAGAGATGTCTGAAGTTGTTCCCAAAAACGAGCGATGAATTGAGCACCACGATCAGAGATGATCGTCTTAGGCACTCCATGGAGTCTAATGATCTGCTCTATGTAGATTTCCGCATACTTCTTGGCGGTAAAAGTAGTATGCACAGGAAGAAAGTGAGCAGTTTTGGTTAATCGATCTACGATTACCCAAATGGAGTCATGTTTCTGGGAGGTGTTGGGCAAACCAACGATGAAATCCATACTGATGTCTTCCCATTTCCAAGAGGGAATAGGCAATGGTTGCAAGACACCAGCAGTCTTGAGATGACTGGCTTTGACCCTCTGGCAGATATCGCATTCAGCAACATACCTTGCTATTTCTCTTTTCATGCGAGTCCACCAGAAGTTCTGTCTCAAGTCCTGGTACATTTTAGTACTACCAGGGTGCATAGAAAACTTGGACAGATGTGCTTCATCTAGAATTTGCTTTCGGGGTTGTTGATCTTTAGGTACAACAATCCATTCCTTGAACCAGAGTACTCCCAAAGGATCTATCCGAAAGCACTTATATTTCTCCTCTCCTTTAATAAGATTTTGCTTAATGATCTTTATCCCATCATCATGTTGTTGGGCCATGATGATACTATTCTTTATTGGATCTTCCTCTGAAAGCTGATTCAAACTACCTTGGGATATAATTTCAAGGTTAAGCTTTCTCATCTCCCAACAGAGGGTTTCATTCAGAGCCTCTACTGATAAACAAGAGCAATGTGCTTTTCGACTCAAGGCGTCTGCAACCACGTTGGCTTTGACTGGATGATAATGGACTTCCAGGTCATAATCTTTGATTAATTCCAGCCAACGGCGTTGTCTCATATTCAAATCTGCTTGGGTGAATATGTATTTGAGGCTCTTGTGATCAGTGTAGATATTACACTTGGTTCCCATGAGATGGTTTCTCCAAATCTTGAGTGCATGAATCACAGCTGCCAGCTCAAGATCATGGGTAGGATAGTTTTGTTCATGGGGCCGAAGTGCTCGAGAAGCATAAGCGATGACTCGGTTGTCTTGCATGAGTACACAACCGAGGCCGACGCCTGAAGCATCGCAATAGACATCGAAGGGTTTGGAATTGTCCGGTTGAGCCAACACTGGGGCAGTAGTGAGATGGGCTCTTAGGGTATGAAACGCTTCTTCGCATTTCTTATTCCAGACAAACTTAACCCCCTTTTTCAGTAGCTCGGTCATAGGTTTGGCTATTCTGGAGAAATTAGGGATGAATCTGCGATAATAGCCAGCCAAACCCAGAAAGCTACGGATCTGATGAATAGAAGTAGGAGGCTCCCAATCCATTACCTCCTGAACCTTGCTAGGGTCCACAGATATGCCATTGCTAGGAACAGTGTGGCCTAGGAATTTTACTGTATCAATCCAAAATTCACACTTGGAGAATTTGGCATACAGACGATGATCTCTTAACTTCTGAAGAACTATTCGGAGGTGTTTGGCATGATCTTCAGGGTTTTTAGAATAGATAAGGATATCGTCGATGAATACCACGACAAATTTATCTAGCTCCGTCATGAAAACTGAATTCATGAGATACATGAAATAAGCTGGAGTATTGGTAAGACCAAAGGACATAACCAGATATTCATAAAGTCCATATCTTGTAGAGAAGGCCGTTTTTGGAATGTCACTAGGTCTTATCTTGATCTGATGATATCCAGAGCGAAGGTCAATTTTTGAAAACACATTGGCTCCGGCTAGCTGATCGAAAAGAATGTCAATGCGGGGCAAAGGATATTTATTTTTGATTGTCACCGCATTGAGAGGGCGATAGTCTACGCACATTCGTAGGCTATTGTCCTTCTTTTTCACGAATAGAGCTGGGCATCCCCATGGTGAAGCACTTGGACGGATGTAACCCTTATCAAGAAGATCTTGAAGTTGGGTTTTTAGTTCTGCTAGTTTGTTAGGTGGCATACGGTAGGGCCTTTTGGAGATAGGTGCCGTACCTGGCTGTAACTTGATAATGAACTCAACATCCCTATCTGGAGGCATCCCTGGCAGATCATTTGGAAAAACATCCGGATATTCACACACAATAGGGATGGTCTCGAGTTTAATTCCTTCTGCCGTATAGGCACAAGAGTTTATACATCCTCTTTGTGATAGATAAAGAGTGGTGGTTCCTTGATCGGGTGAGTCTATCTCCACCGCTCTGGATGAGATATCTAGAGAGACATGGTGTCTAGACATCCAATCCATACCTAACAAAACATCCATCCCTTCTAGATCCAGCAAAAGCAAATCTGTCTTTACCAGATTGCTGCCCAACTGGATTGGCACATTTCTACATATTTGATTGGATGCCACTCTACCACCCGGGGTTGCAATCAAATAACTTCCATTAACCGGATATAATTCTAAGCCTAGTTTGGTTCCAAATTTTGAACTGATAAAGCTATGAGTTGCACCGGAATCAAAAGTATAATGGCGGGTTGATAGTGGATAGTGAAAGTGCCCGTCATTATGGGAGCGCCTTCGGGGAGTTCGGAGATAGTGGTGAAGTTCACCCTGCCTTGGCGAACTTGTACCATCTGTTTCTTCCCTTTGCCCTTATTGTTTGTGTTGGAGGGCTGCCCTTGGAATGATCTCCTAGGTTGCGGACAGTTCTTGATGAAATGCGAGGGGCTACCACAATTGAAACAACGGTTGCCGTTGTTTCCTTGACCAAAAGGAGGGGAAGTGGGCCTGAGGCCTTGTTGTTGTTGCTGCTGCTGAGGAGGAGCCGACTGTCGGTTAAACTGGGACTGCTGTGGGGGCCTAGCCACCCATCTCCCTGGTAAATTGGCGCGAGGTGGAGGTCGCGTCGTTGACTGCGGCACCAACCTAAACCTCGACTGTTGAGTGCCGGGGGGACCAGGGGTAATCTTCCTCTTCTTCTCAGCCCGATGAGCTGAGATACGGTCCTCTTGAGTGATGGCCATATTGACCAACTCGTTGAAAGTGTCGGCTCGGGCTAAGTTCAGTCGTTCCCGGAGCTTGGTGTTGAGACCGCGACGAAAACGGTCTCTCTTCTTGGCGTCGGTGTCTGCATGATAACTCGCATATTGGCATAGGTGATTAAACGCCTGTGCATATTGCATGACAGTGCGAGTGCCCTGGGTTAATGCCAAGAATTCATTGAGCTTGCGCTCAATCAAGCCTTCAGGAATATGATGGGCGCGGAATGCGGCCTTGAACTCTTCCCAAGATACCACATGACCATCTGGTTGCATCGCACAATAATGGTCCCACCATATACGGGCAGTACCACGGAGTTGTTGTGCTGCAAAGAGGGCCTTGTTCGCCTCCGAGCATGGTGCCGATAGTAGGGCAAACTTGGACTCCACAGTACGGAGCCATGCGTCCGCATCTAGAGGTTCCTCTATCTTGTGAAATAACGGGGGCTGGGTACCGAAGAAATCCTGATACCCGGCTGAGGCATTTTCCTCGCGGTTTCTGGATTGGTGATGGAAGTGTCCCAGCTGTGCCCTCACTAGCTGGTTCAGTAGTTCAGTCTGCTGGGCCATTACCTCCGCTAGATTGGGTGGCGGAGGTGGCGGTTGTTGCGAACCGCTGGCCTGGTCGGGCCGGAAACCTTCAGGGGTTCCACGTGTTGCTCCAACCATCTGAAACAAAAGGAAAAAATCCATTATGTTCACTCACGCTTATTTCCTTTTGTTATCAGGCATACATATCATAGGTTCAGTTGGTCCATCACATGCAAATATGGAGACAAGGTATGCAGCAATAGGACATTAAACTTAAACTCCATAACTGAACCTGCTGTTTAACATATAGTACAACACAACTTCCACAACTCCCAGTACAAGGCACACCACGTTATATTACATCCAAGTGGTTCTTAGTCTATACAACTGCTTATTCTACCCACCAGATCATCCTACTCTACACTAGACATATCCATTACAGCGAAGAGAGCGATGAGCTAATAGTCGTCGAGGTTTCCCACCGACGACAGACTTCCGGAAGATGAGTGATTAGATTGGGGATTTGGGGCGGGATCACCGTGTTCGGAGTCAAGACTTGATTCTCCTTCTATTTCCTCTGGATCTTCTTCTTCTTCTTCGTCACTTTCATTTTCTTCTGGCACTACAGGTGGTACGGGCTGCTCATGAAATTCGTTGATATGGTTGACGGCATCATCAAGCTCAATAGTGAGATCTTGAACTTGATCCTAGAGGAACTCAATAATGGTATTGCGCTGGGTGATAACCATCTCCCTCTCATGGATCTGATTCTCCAGGTTGTTGATGATCACATCACGCTGGGCCAACAAGTCGACCTGAGCATTCTTGATAGTGTGAAGCTCATTCAGCTCATCAAGCTGCTGGGTGATAGTTCCATGGTGAGCTTGAGCTAAGGTGGACAACTGGTTCATGCCCCGACGTTGTAGCAACTGATAATGATGCTGCACGTTCATGAACCGGATAAGAGTCTGCAGTGTCTCGAGAGACAGATCTACCAATAAATGACTGCAGCAAGAGATCCTGAAGGTCCACTCGGGGTCACGAGAGTCTGTGGCTGGGAACAATCCGATCGGGTAGGCTGCCACTTCCTCGGGGTGTTTGTCACAGAAGACGTGAATAGCTTCAAGTGCAGCAGACTCAAAGGTATCCACAAGGCGGTGACCAAGGGTGCAAATTGTGACAGGTTGCCATAAATAGCGAGAGGGATGCTGCGGAATGGTCATCTTCACCCTACACCGAGGAACACCCGCTTCAACAAACTCATATCCGTCGTAACGTGGGGGTACGTCATAGCCGAAAATCTGAAGTGACTCCCACAAGAGATGGGGAAAACCCTCCCAATGCAAAGCATTGGTATGAGCATGTCCTTCGCGATCCCAACGAATATTTGGAGTCTCGGCCATCTGAAGCAAGATTTCAATTAGTGAGACACAAGGTACAGCAACACAGAGCAAGAATCTAATGAAATGATTGAACGGCTAGAATGTAACTTTTCTGCAGAAGACTTCATTAGATAGCTGTACTAAGATAACTGATTTGGATAACAGCACTGAAAGGACATCCTAGATCTCGAGGATAGATAAGCAATGGGGAGATATTAAACCCGATGGCTATCTGAAGGATCGTGACAAGTTTGTATCTGGGATAGACCACTCTTCAATAGTCCTTAGCCAAGCCCTCAGACAAGACATTCGAATATGTTCATTATGTATGCACGGTTCTACTCGACCTCACCAACCCACAATTGCCAAAGAAACTTTGGACTTACGAAGTTAATTTCGGTGACATATTCATACGTCTCTCCCTATATAACTAGTCGTTCTTCCTATTCGCAAGCCTATTACTCGTGGTTAGTGTACCTGCAGAAAATCACAGTAGAATAATGAACCTTTCATGCAAGCACATCATGAAAGCATCCCCAAACATTACTGTTCACTATAGAAACAGCATCTGTACAATTACCGCCGTACAGACAACGTTAACATACGTTGTTGAATAACGTATTCACGGGGGTACCACAAAATACGGGGGTATGAACAGCGATCGCCATACCCTGCGCCGAACCATATACTCCCAATGTAGTCAACCGAAGTTGGTACATTGGCAGCATCTCAAGTAGGCCACTGCTTGAGAAACAGCGTTCGGTTCGCATCACCGACGGGAAGGCCAAGCTCCCTCAGTTGGCTGAGGATCCTTACCTTCTTACCTTGGCGGCGGATGATGACTTATACAATTCTAAGGTTGATTGTACTTAAAAGTAAGTTTTTGCAGAAAGTAGTGCTGGAAGTTAGAAACCTAGTATAATAATTAGTAGTCACCTAGTAGTTCCCAAACTAACCCTCAGGGCTCTACGAACTAAGCACACAACCTTAGCGAATCCAACGCCTTTTGTAGTTTTCTTAATTATGCCAAATTTTATTCTGAAATCATTTTTAAGCACTATAATATCCCTGGATTTCTCCTGTATCCTGTATAGAGTGTAGGTAAACCTACAGCTCTGATACCAGCTGTGGCAGAACCGTCTGAATTATTCCGGTTCAAGTGCACTAATCATCATTTACAAAGATAAGATGATCTCAAATGCACTTCAAACGGAACAACCCATGGGTCTGTCGGGTCACCGCCCGATGCAACCACGGTTACACAGGATCGGAGTAGGTTATACTCATACAAGAAGAACTCCAGGTACATAACAACGCAAGCCTTTATCACAGAGTAAGTAGTATTATTACAAACCAGTTTTCTCCAGCCCCGACTGGAGCAAAATAAACAAAGGGTTATTTAAAAGCAACGGGTAAACACCCGTCGACCAAAGTTATAGCGAAAAGACAACGCGACTAACAACGTCGCCATTAGCAGCACCATGCGTAGCCCGGTCAATGGTGTCACTCCGAGGGGTCAATGCTGGCCGGGGACGGATCCCATTCCACGGACCAACCAGGTGGAACAGCAAAGGGGCAGGACGCACTATCAGCCTGATTCTCAACCGGCATACCTGAAAGCAGTTCTAGCAAGGCTGAGTATAATGATACTCAGCAAGACTTACCCGGGTTTGGGTATACTTTAGCCCATAACTAGACTCATGAAGGTATGGTAAGGTTCTGGGTTTATTTTCAGCTGAAAAGCAACAGAGAGTACAATCTACTTCAAGTTTTAGCTTTCCGATTCTAGCTTGATTAACCATTCTAGGTAAGCACCTATACTAAACAAGCAAGATAGAGATTATCAATCATCAAGATTCCTCCATTATCAATTATACTTTTTACTCTATGTGGTAAAAGGGATAAGCAATCTCAATTCTCGTGAGAGGCGGACGATCCGGACCGAATTCCAACCTTGCAAGGTAAACCTAACACACACACTTGGAACATCCAACAATGATTCTGAAGCAACCGTTTGCCTTTCATTCCGGATCGTGGATCAGGGCCACCACAAGGGACTGCAGGACCATACGCACACCCAATGTGTGCAGGACGTACGGCTGTAGCGCAACTACAAACCCGTACTCCTGGTTGCCCTTGCAACACGTATTCCCACACGTCAAATCGAGTAACAAGAAAAACCAAAATACGAGTGGTGGGAGGTATGTCCACTTGCCGGGCCGATCGGTTACTAGGCTTACCGCTTACCATATTTCACGGCATGTGGCTAGTACTTTCAAACGCTTAGCCACCACTACCACACATTTCGACCTTAAAGCTTTTATCAAAACAGACAGGGTAAACTTCCAGGTCATGATACAACACATGACCCTGTCCGTCATCCTTATAGTGGTTGCAGAATTGTAAACAAGCAACTCCTATATCGCGCGAGTGACAGGAAATCACTCGACTTTTACCGGTCCTATTTAGCAGAGCACCTAAGCGATAAGGACTCGGGTACAATCCTTTGGTTTCCTAAGATATCATGCAACTAGGGTTTCATCTCATCTCCTAGACGTAATGCAAAATATATAATATATTAATGAATTTGTAATAACTTGAAATATTGGGATGTGCACCGGGGCTTGCCTTCGGAAGTGAAGTTAGGGTCAGACGAGTTAAAAACTTCCGAACGTCGGTTCGGGGCTTTAGTCACTTCTTCAGTAGTAATTATACTAATATCACAAAGCTAAAGCAAATTATTCCTAATCATAGGTTCAAACACATTTAGTAGTAATTATACTTAAATCTTAGTTGTTTGAACTCATTTTGACAAATTTTGAAATTATTCAATTCACAAAAATTGCACTGGTCTTGAATATTTCACACAAAACTAAACACTACTTAAACTAACTAATAGCCAAGAGTTGCAGGAAATAAACTTAAATCACACAAGTTATACACAAAAGATCCCTTTTTGAAAACATTTAAATAACTTCAAAACTAGTTGATTCCAAACTACACCTTAGTAACAAAAGTTGTAGATCCCATTTTTATGAACACAACAGAACCGGTTTTACCATTTTTGGATTTTTCTACCATTCCCTATGAATTTTCAAAGCTGGCTGAAAAATAAATGGAAAAGGGGACTGATCCTTTACAAACAGACCCTTGGAAGTTTTTAAAACAGAGCAATCCGGTCCCTGGCCAGCTTTCCTCTCGGGGTGGATCACCGGCGACTAATTCCGGCGAGATAACTCGCCGGCGGCGAGGGGAAAGGGAGGGGAAATGCTCAGGGGCTTACAACGGACTCAGGGATGACCGGAGTTGGGCCGGGGAGAAGCTGTAGCGGTGGCGCGACGGTGGACAGAGGCGGCGGCGGCTGGAAGCTTGGCGGCGGTGTTCTGGTGGCTGGAGGGTCGGGGAGTGGACGACAAGTGCCTAGAGAGCTTCGTGAGGTTGATGTGGTGCTGTTGCTCTACTTGGCAGGAGTTGGGGCACGGCGGAGCAGTGGGACGGCGACGAGGCCGAGCTGCGGCGGCGGAGGAACGGCGGCATGCTCGTGGGCAGGGCGTTCTGGTGGGGGAAATGGAAAACGGCTGGTGCGATGAGCTTCAGGAGGGTGAGGTGGTGCTGGTGGAGCAAGAAGTCAGGGAGGAAAGGCTCGGGATTGAGCTGTCGACGGCGAGGCCGAACGGCGGCGCAATGGCGGACGGCGGCGATGTGAGGGAGAAGGGGGCCGGGGCGGAATTGAGCTCGGGGAGGTGGTAAAAGAGCTCGAGCAAGATGCCATGAAGCTAATTATGCACTTGGAGAAGCTTTGGAGGGCGGCAAGCAGGTGCTGGACACCGGCGACGTCGTGGCGGCCGTGGCGCGACGGGGATGGCGTGGCAGCTCGGGAAAATGGCCACCAGGGCCTGGCAAGCGGCGGGGCAGGTGCGCTGGAGGTGGAGGTGGCACTGGCAAGCGGCGCGGGGGCAGGTGGCGGCCGGGGCAGCTCACCGGAATTAAGCGGCGGTGTCAGCAGCTCACGGGCAGAGCAGAGCAGCTGGAGGTGGACGACGAGGACCCGGTTGCAATTGTTCAAAAGTTCAGGGGGCTCACTGTAAAGCTTGAGTAACTTTTAAACCAAGGCTCAAATGAAAATGATCCAAAAACCAAAAGTGTAGAGAATAAAAAGCTCTACACTTTTTCTTAAGGGTTCTCCTTTAGAAGAGTTGAGGTTTCAAAATTATTTTAAAAACTATACAACTAGTCAAATTTCTTTTAAAACCTATTTAAATTTTACATTTCAAACAACTCCCTGATTTGTTTTCACTTTTTACAGTGGTATAAAGGTAAAAGCATCATTGCAAAACAGCCCTTCCTATATTTCAAAATTATTCACCCTCACACACATTTTGCACATTAAGCCCTATATTTTTCTAAAATTACAGAAAACACCCTAAAATCTTGTCCTTAAATAGCACACCAGAGCACATCCTACACTTAATGTACTAAGTCTGGCTCCCATATACCTGAGGTGTCACAAGAGGGAGATGGGCCGCGGGGGAAAAAGGGCCGGCCCAAGAGGGAGGAGGGGAAGAGAGCAGGCCGGGTTGGTGGTTTGGGCTGCTTTCTCTTCTCTCTTTCCTTTCCCTTTTCTATTTCTTTTCCTGATTTCCAAACTAAAATCCATTTGAATTCAATTAAATTTTGAATTCAAACTAAACCATTCCAACAACCAAAAGAGATGCACCAGCATGAATGCACAAACATGTTGACTCCTAAATAAATTTTAGCTACTTGTGGAATAAATTTAATTTAAATGCAAGATAAATCAAGAAAAACCTTAGAAATTTTATTTAAGCCAAAATAAATTCATTAAAAATTAGAAAATTTATATTAGAGTGTTACATCCACTTCCTCGAATAGATCAGATTGTAGACTCCACCTCCAGTTGTGACTTGCTGTCCTTCATAGATGCCTATTCTGATTTTCATCAAATTAAAATGGCTAAGGATGATAGGAAGCATACAGCTTTTGTAACAGTGGATGGTCTTTATTGTTATATTGTAATGCCATATGGACTGCTTAATGCTCTACCCACCTTTGCTCGTGCAATGAACATCACATTAGGTGATTTGGTTAGAGATATAGTTGAGGTGTATGTTGATGACATCGTTGTCAAGACTAGAGAATCGAATTCCCTTCTAGAAAATTTAGCTCAAGTCTTCGACAAGTTACGCACGACCTCCACGAAGCTTAACCCCGAGAAATATGTCTTTGGTGTTTCGGCAGGAAAGCTCCTCGGTTTTCTGGTGTCACACCGGGGGATCGAGGCCAACCCGGATAAGATCCGGGCAATCGAGGCAATGAGACCCCCCGCACGTCTCAAGGACGTGCAGAGGTTGACGGGGTCCTTTGCAGCCCTCAGCCGCTTCATCTCGAGGCTGGCGGAGAGGGCCCTCCCCTTCTTTAAGTTGATGAGGGGGTCTGGTCCATTCACATGGACTGAAGAGGTAGAACAAGTCTTCCAGGAGATGAAGCGGTATCTCACCTCCCTACCAGTCCTGGTAGCGCCGGACCCAAGGGAGACGCTGTTTCTGTACCTTGCAGCGACAACTGAAGTAATCAGCATGGTGCTGGTCGCTGAGAGGTTCAAGCAACTCTTGTAGGGGACCCCCGCGGTCCCCCCTGCAGGAGGTGGAGGTCCGGCCTCCACCAATGTGACAACCAACCCTGCTTCGGAGGGTCCGGCCGGGTCCCGACCCGGGGGAGAACCAGGTGACTTGGGGTCCGGCGAGTCCCCAGCTCAATGAGAAGGGCCCAGTCTCGCTGGCAAAGTCAAGACTGTCCAGAAGCCGGTCTACTACGTCAGTGAGATCCTTCATGAAGCAAAGGCCAGATATCCTGAGACGCATAAGCTTCTTTATGCTATACTCATTGCGTCCCTGAAGCTCGGCCATTATTTCTAGGCCCACAAGATTGTGGTGGTAACCTCTTACCCTTTGAGGGCCATCCTCCACAATTCCAACGCCACGGGCAACATCGCCAAGTGGGCGGCAGAGCTTGCTGGTTTTCAATTCAACTTCCAGCACCGCCACGCCATCAAGAGCCAGGTCCTCGCTGACTTTGTTGCGGAGTGGACTCCAACACCAAGCGTCCCAGGGGGTCCGGACCATGGGTTGGACCCCCCACCTCCAGAAGTTAGGGCTCCGGTCTTCACCGGACCCCACTGGATGCTCTCCTTCGACGGGTCTGCACGCAACAAGAAGGCTGGGGCTTGCGTGGTCCTCATTGATCCAAACGCGAGCAAGTGAAGTATATGGTGCTCCTCGACTTTGAGGCCACCAACAATATGGCGGAGTATGAGGCCTTGATCTTCGGACTTACGGTGGCCCTGTCCCTGGGTGTCCGGGAGCTCCTGGTCAAAGGAGATTCCCAACTCATCATCAGGCAAGTTCGGGGAGTGTTGTTGCAACAATCCCCAGCTCGTAGCATACCTCATACATGTGAGGAAGCTGGAGAAGCAATTCGATGTGCTGGAATTGCAACACGTTCCGCGTGAGGGCAACTCAGCGGCGGATGCACTATGTGCGAAGGCATCAACTTAGGCGCCTGTGCTAGAGGGCGTCTTCCAAAGACGGCTGCTGAAGCCTTCCGCCCAGCCTGCCGGATTGGGTGAAGGGGGTCAGACTAGCACCTCGAAGCTAGCGGTCCCGGCGGCGCTCCACCCGTGGAGCCCACCAAGGGTTGTGTGCACCCTCGAGGGTCCCGAAGACCTCGGGGAGCCGCACCCAATTTCTCAGGAAGGTCCCGTTGCATGGATCTCCGAAATCTGGGACTACCTGAAAGACAATTTCCTTCCTGAAGACCAGGCATCTGCTGAGCGTATAGTGCGGTTGGCTAAGCGATGCGCGGTGGTAGAAGGGGATCTCTACCACCGTGGCGCCAATGGCATCCTCATGCGGTGCATCACCCGGGAAGAGGGCTGTGACTTGCTTGCAGAGATCCATGGAGGCGAGTGTGGAAGCCATTCTTCATCCCGCATGCTGGTCGGTAAGGCCTTCCAGCATGGCTTTTACTGGCCGACAGCGCTCCAGGATGTAGCTGAGCTGGTAAGGTCCTGCAAGGCATGCCAATTCTATGAAAAGTAGATACACACTCTAGCTCAGTCTCTACAGATGATTCCACCCTCTTGGCCTTTCACTATATGGGGGTTGGATATCTTGGGACCTTTCCCCTGGGCCGTCGGTGGGTACCGGTACCTCTACGTTGCCATCGACAAGTTCACCAAGTGGCTGGAAGCAACCCCTGTAGTCAACATTACCAAGGCGTCAGCAACTACCTTCCTCAAGTCAATTGTGTGTCGGTTCGGGGTCCCGAACCGGATTATCACTAACAATGGGACACAGTTCAAGAGCCAGCACTTCCAAGAGTACCGCGAAGACATTGGCATTCAGCTCTGTTTCGCTTCCGTGGTGCATCCCAGGAGCAATGGCCAAGTAGAGCGAGCTAATGCTGAGATCCTCAGGGGGCTCAAGATCCGAACCTACAATGATCTTGAGAAACATGGCGTGAAATGGATTGACCAGCTTCCAAGCGTGCTGTGGGGGAACCGGACCACACCCAGCCGAGCGACCGAGGAGACCCCTTTCTTCCTGGTCTACGAGGCCCAAGCATGCCTTCCCCCGGAGATCACCATGGGCTCGCTATGAGTCCAAGCTTTTGATGAGGACTTGCAGGAGCGGCAGCATCGCCAAGATGTAGACCTCGTGGCAGGGCAAGTAGTCTTGGCACACATCAACAAGGTGAGGATCCAAAAATTAAATGGAACAAAGAAAAACATGAGGAGTTAGCCGCTCACGTGAAGCAATGCACCACCCATTCTGCTCGAGTGATTGGGGTATCCTTCCTTCCTGAGGAAGATGCCCTGGTCGACTGGTGGGGCCTTTTCACCGAAGGCGTCCCTGGCGGCGGATGCAGGACCTGCGGCTCTAGCTGGGATGGTGGTGGTGGCGGTGATGCCTGGCGTTGCTGTGTTGGCGGCGGCAGTGGTGGTCGATGCGGCGGCGGAGATCGCCTCGCCTCCTCCGGCCTCCCCTGCGGCTACTGGCATTGCGGCGGTGGTGGTGGAGCCTAGGAGCTACTCTGCCCCCCCCCCCCGACTCTACCGTCTTCTGACGCTTGGCAACCGGCTCCCCCATGAAGGATCCGTCACCGCGGCGGAACTGCCGAGACCTGGCCTCCTCATGGTCCCGGCTGCGTCTGTGTGGTGGCCGGTCCCCGCACCTCGTCATTCTTGCGGATCCGGATGGAGCGCCCCTCATCATCCTTCCGGATCGGGTTGGAGCTCTCCTCATCATCCTATCGGGACGGAGCGCCCCTCATCGTCCTTCCGGATCGGGACAGAGCCCACATTGTACTTGTGGCGGAGCTCCGGCTCCTTCCCTTTCCCTTTCCCGGCGGGGTCTGGACCTCCATGGCAGGACTCGCCGGGGCCTTGGACGGTGCGCTGCTGGCTGTCGGGCGAGGTGCCAAGAATTTGGATGCCACGATTGGGGTCGCCTCCCACCTGCCAGACCGCCAGGCCGCCCTCGTCGAGAGTCGGCATCGATGCCAGGACTGCCGTCCGCATTGTCGGTATTTTACCGGCTGCCCACCGAGGGATATACCCAAGGTGGTAAGTTTTTGGTGAGGAGACGCTGAGATCAGGAACTCGAAGGTGCAAGGAACACAAAACTTAGATAGGTTCGGGCCGCGAGGTGCGTAATACCCTACGTCCTGTATGGTGGTTTGTATTGCCTTTGGTGTAGTATGATTTGTAGATCTTGTTTTGAGAGGGGTCCCTGCCCTCCCTTATATATTCGGGAGGTCAGGGTTACAAAGATACTAACCAACTCCAGCTAAGGAATCGTACCAGAACATGTCTCGGGTAGATTCCTTCTGTATCGATTAGCTCTATCTCCTACTTAAACGGGATAAATAAGAGATAAACAAGATAAATAAGAGATAAGACAGACTTAATCTCTTAAACCTATTTAAACTACACTATGTACACAGTCCCGTGGCCCCGGGTCTAACAAGCCCCCGAGCTCTTCGTAGCTGAGTACTGCAGGCTTATCGAGTACTTTCGAAGTAGAGTTCGGCTTCTTTTAAAGCTCCGTCTTGAAGTCCTTCTTCGAGTACTTACTTGGCTGCATCGAAGCTATGAGGTGCTCATGCCCCAAATTTTATTTTTGATATGGTGTGCGATTGAAAAATCGCACTCCATATGGAGTAGCCCCCGAGCCTTAGGTTGAATCGAAGAATCAGGCTAAGGGTCACATTAGTCTGTAATCCTTCTTACTTTTCAAATAAATTTGAAAAATAAGTAGTCGATGCCACGTATCCTGCAGCCACCGAGCCTTGAATCCAAATCGCTCAAATTTGGAAATAAGGATCCAAAAGTCGTGGCATGCAATGGAAAAAATGTTCCCATGTGAAACAATTGGAGCGATGGTACAAGTGATGGAAATTAGACTTCTATAATTCGGAAAACCCCTTTTTTCGGGACAATAGACCAAAAAAAATGATTAATCGAATAATGTATCCAAAAATCCATCAAACGACCTCTCGGCTTCTGAATATTCCCTCTGACGATTCGTTCCCCTCCGGAATAGTAAATCTGAATCCAGTCGCTGGTTATTTAACCTCGCGGTAACTTGGGTGTAGAATCCGTGCTTCTAATCTACAATCTGCCAAGAAATCCCCCAAGCAAAATAGCGATCTGCCTTCATCCTTTTGAAGAGCCCCAATCCTCCCCCGATCTCTCCACCCCTCTCACCGCAGCCCCCGAGCAACTCGTGGCAAACGGATCTAGAGATGGCGCCCAAGAAATCAGAGAAGGATGGGAAGAAGAAGGAGACGCAGCCGCCAACCAGAGAGTGGGCACATAGTAAGTGCTCCCTCAACGAACTCAATAGGCTTGTTTCTGAGGGATTGCTCCAAGACCAGAATCTTGTCAATTGGCGCTGTGACATAGTGTTAAATATAGCAAGTCAATAGGAAAAATGAGGTGTATGGTTTGAATTGTGTGAGATTTGAGTGAAGTTGTGAAAATAAGGGTATATATGTAATTTCACAAAAATACAAGTCCCTTTTATGTAAGTAGTGGAATGGTAAAAATAACTTTCAAAGTTACTAAGGGCTAAAATGTAAAAATGAAAGTAATCATGACCAGTCATAAATGTTTGCAGATAAGCCCAAGCTTTCATAAAATTCAAACTACTAAGGACAAAAACTTTATTAAGTTTGAGTTGAGTGCAAAATTGTGAAATAAAGCAGTATACTTTAGGTTTCTGAACTTGAGCCCCAAACCAAAGTTGTAGGATTTGAAAAGTTCTACAACTTCTATTTTGACCATTTCCTCATTAGAGCTTTTGATCAGCCGGAAAAATTCTATTTACAGTGAAGTCTCTGAGGTTTTGCAATTTCCAACAAGGTCCCTCGGACCTCCTCCCCTCGTCTCCCTCCTCTGGCACCTCTTCTGCTCGCCCTCTGCTCCTCTTTCACCGGCAGTCAGTGCTGCTTAACCCGGCCATGTGCCGAGACTCGGCCGTTCCCCGGCGTCACCTCCATCTCCTAGCCACTCCACGCGTCACCGGGACGCCGGTCACCGCCCTAGCTCCTCCTCCCTGGCCCTCTCACGTGCGCACCACGCCAACCCGAGCACCGCCCGTCCGCCACCTCACGGTCGCAGTAGCTTCCTGTGCACGCCCCCTCACTCCCTCTTTTCTGGTTCAAGAGTAGCACTAGCTCCCTCTCTTCCCATTCCACTCGCTCGTTTGCTCTCCCATCAACCAGAGTCCAGAACACTAACGCCGCCTCCTTCCTCTTCGCCGGCGAGCTACTGGTCGCCGCAGATCCACCACTTTGAGCCCCCCATTGTCCCAGATGACCACTTAGGAAGCTTCACCGTGCCACGCTGAAGCTCTATGACCCCACCCCGACGCCAATCTTTCACCGGAGCCCGGTTGCCGATGTTTCCCTTCTCGCCGGTGAGCTCCTGTCACCGTCGAATCCCTCCCTCGGCTCCTTATCCATTCGATTCAACTGCACCAATAGCTTCCTCTCCTCCTGTCACAGCTTCTGGACCAGAGCATTGCCCTACCACCTCACCGGAACCTTCTCGCCGACGAGCACCCCTCCGCCGCCGCCTCGGCCGCCGTGGGAACCTCACCTCCGGCCATCCCCTCCCCTTCCGTAGACCCCCAGCAGGTGCGCCTTGAGCTCCTAAGGCTCACTGACTAGCCCTTCTCCACCCCTCGCCACCCCCTCACCAGAATTTGGCCGGCAAACGCCCCTGCCCTTCTTCCCCGACGAGCCAAGGACCGGACTGAAATGATTTCAAAAGTTCTAAGGGTGTCCCTGTAAAATTCCAGAGCCCCCCCCCCCCAATTCAAAAGCTGTGAACTTTAAAAATGTGTAGGAAACTGTAGAAAATTCAGAAAAATGCCAAACTAGTTTTGTTGGAATTCTTGAGTTAAACTCGACTACTTTAACATAGGGAGTTTGAGCTTTATGTGTATATTTTCTAATGTAGATTAAATACTAGGAAATGAGTGTTTTATTTGTATCTCATGTTATATGCATGTTTTGTAGCTGAATTTTGGAACCTAGGTTATATGTGTCATGTATAGCTTTGTGTAAAACTCTCGAGTTATTTACTGTTCATTTTCTTAGAAATTCGAGTACTTTTGTTGTATGTTGTTAGAAAGTTCATAATTTAATTCTAGATGCATTCCTTCATGTTTAAAGCTGAAAATTTTACCTTAGTTTTGCTTCAGCATGATTAATCCAAAATAAAACTTTGAGAGTCAGAATCCAAGTATAACTCCAGTAGTGAATTTAAGTTTAGATTCAAAGAAAAATTCAAGAACCATAGCTCTAGTTCATGAAAAATTATGAAAATAATTTGAGATATTGCTCCTGAGTAGTGTAGCATGACCCCAAATTCTCAACCCATGATCAGGTGTAGAACAACTAAAATAAATAGAACTTGTTAAGTAGATCCATATTAATTAATAACCTAGGGTTATTAAAGATAATTAACTAGTCATATAAATAAAGGTGTTAAATGTAATTAATTTAATTATCCAAGATAATCAAACATGCTACTTCAGGTAGTTAATTAAATATTTAGGGTTACCACCTATGTTGCCTAATGTAGCTAAGTAAATGGGTTAATACCCGATAAATGACTGCCCAGTAAAGGGCAATTGTGCTGTTTGCTAGTATGTAACGTTATGTTCATTGGATTGCAACTTTATCGTGAACTAGAATAACAATCTATGCATTTCCTGAACTGCATCATTTTCTTCACATGTAGACTCGACGCTTCTCGCCGACGGAGACTATCAGATTCTCCCAGGACCCGAAGTAGAAGTCTCCAAAGACTCCGGGAATATTGTCGGAGAATTAATTGAAGCTTCGAACCCGAGTTCGGAAGGAATTGTTGACATCTCTGACCCCAGCCTCGCCAGTGAAGGCAAGACCCAGACATAAAACTCACTACTTTAATTACACTGCAATCTACCTTTATATATATAATTGTGCATTAAGTTCTTAGGAGTTGTTCGAAAACCCTAGATGCATAATCCTAGGAACCGATGTACTGAATATTAAAATCTGAGTCTGACTAGTGCTATGCTAATAGGACCGGTAGAAGTCGAGTGATTTCCTGTCACTCGCGCGATATAGGAATTGGTTGTTTACGATCCTGCTATCACTATAAGGATGATGGACGGGGTTATGTGCATTATCATGGACAGGAAGGATACCCGTCTGTGTTCATGAATTTGGTTAAGGTCGCACTGTGTGGTAGTGGCAGTTAAGCGTTTGAAAGTACTAGCCACATGCCGTGAAATATGGTAAGCGGTAAGCCTAGTAACCAATCGGCCCGGCAAGTGGACTCGTCTCCCACCACTCGACTTTTATTTTTATGTTTACACGCACCAACTGTGGGAGTACGTTCTGCAGAGCAGACGAAAATACGGTCATGTAGTTACGCTACAGACGTATGTGCTGCACATTGGATGTGCGTATGGTCCTACAATTGCTTGTGGTGGCATTGTTCCATGACCCGGAATGAAAGGCAAATGGTTGCTTCGGAACAACCTGTTGGAGTTCCAAGCGTGTGAGTTAGGTTTACCTTGCAAGGGTTGAAATTTGATTTAGAATCGTCCGTTTCTCACGGAGATTGAGACTGCTTAACTCTTTTGCCACATAGAGTAACAAGATTAACCTTATGAGGATTAATACTGAGATATGTTTTAAAGAAGCTCTACCTTGCTTGAGTAGGTTTAGGTGCTTACCTAGTATGATTAAAGGAACTAGAAACTGAAAGCTAAAATATGAAATTAAGGATCTACTCTTTATTGCTTTTCAGCTGAGACAAGACCCAAAACCCTATTAAAGCCTTCATGGTCTAGTTATGGGCTAAGTATACCTTAATTCCGGGTAAGCCTTGCTGAGTATTAAAGTACTCAGCCTTGCAATATGATTTTATTTCAGGTCATGCCCCTGAAGACCCTACCCTTTCCATGCCTTGGCCCTATGCTTTGCCTGATGGTTGGTCCGTGGAGTGGGACCCGTCCCCGGCCAACACTGACCCTAACGAGTGATATCATGCAATGGCCTAGCATGATGTCCATACTGGCGACGTGTACAGTTGTCGTACTCTGAATTCCGCTGCTGTGAACTTGAATTTTAAAACTGTTTTGTAATAACTTATATCAGTCTAGAACTTATGCTACTCTATAAACTCTTGTAATATAAGTGCTTGTGATGTAAAATATGATGGTGATTGTATCTCTGGACTCGCCTTCGTGCGAGGTACCTTGTTGGATCCTGCTTTCGGTGGTTTATCGGGATGTTACCTGACAGACCAAGGGGTTACACCGTTTGAAGCACGTTGGAGCCCTTGAGAGAGAGGACTTGCGTACTTGAGCCGGTATAATTCAAGTTGGTTCTGCCACAGCTGGTATCAGAGCTAACAAGTGTACCCTGGAGATATAATTATCCTTAAAAATGTCTTTTAGTATAAAAATTGAACCAACAAAGTATTTTGCAAAACTACATTGGTTTCATTAAGGATTGTGCTTAGTACGTAAAGCCCTAGGGTGATATTCAAGTAAAGGTGGTTAGAGTATATGTATATAACTCTGACTTCCAGCACTACTTTCTGTTAAACCTTAAATTTATGCACAATCAACTTTACATTCTATAACTACGCATTCGACGATGAGGTAAGAAGGTAAGGATCCTCAGCTAACTGGGGAGTTAGCCTTCCCGTCGGTGATGCGAACCGAACGCTGTTTCTCAAGCAGTGGCCTACTTGAGATGCTGCCAATGTATCAATTTCGGTTGATTATATTGGGAGTTTATGGTTAAGCTTAGGGTATGAACAGCAGTACCCCCGCATTTTTGCGGTATTCCGTGAATACGTTGTTTCGATAACGTATGTTAACATCGTCTATACGGCGGTAATTGTACAGATGCTGTTTCTATAGTGAACAGTATTATTTGAGGACGCTTTCATGAGTGCTGGCATGAAAGGTTCATATATATTGTGGTTTTCTGCAGGTACGCTAACCACGGTTAAATAGGTTAAGACGGATAAGGATATTCGACTGCTATTATAGGGAGAGATGAATATATTGTGCCACCGAAACTAATCACGTAAGTCCAAACGTATTTGGCAATTATCTTGAGTTGTAAGGACGCGTAGCACGTGCATGCATATTCCTTGATTTGATTGAATGAGTGGCATGGTTTGCTGTATTATGGATGTTTAAAGTGTTGTTAGTCCCTAGTACCGTCTTGGAATAGTTATACTGACGCTTTAGGAAGAAATGTTTCGATCTCTATCATTTGATCCTCAAGATCTAGAATGATCCTCCGATCTTCAGATTCTGCTGTTATCAGAACAAGCTAACTCACAATTTTTCCGCAAATCTTCTCGAGGTGTATGGTTGAAAACTTGTAATCTCACCATTTGAATCCTTGTTTCAGATGGCCGAGCTTCCAAGGTTCTTTTGGGATTCCGCAGGACACGCTCATACCAATGCCTTGCATTGGGAGGGTTTTCCTTGTCTTTTGTGGGAATCTATCTAGGTGTTTGGCTACACTGAGCCTCCACCTTATGATGGTGTAGAGTATGAAGAAGAAGGTGTTCCTCGTTGCCGGGTGAAGATGACTGTTCCTCCGCACCCTACTTTATCTTTATGGCAACCCATTGAAGTTAATGTAATTGGGCATCGCCTCGCTGAAACTTTTGAAGCGGCAGCAATGGAAGCTATCCACATCTTTTGTGATCAAAATCCAGAGGAAGTTGTAGGATATCCTATTGGGTTATTTCCTGCAATGGATTCTCGTGATCCAGAATGGACTTTCAGGGTGACATACTGTGACCACTTATTGGGAAATCTGGCCGGAGAGACTCTACGCACTGCGGTCAGATTCATGAATGCACAGTACCGCTACCAGACACTTCAGCAGCATGGTACATATCGCCTGACCAACATAGCCCAAAGGTATCGTAATCAGGTTAGCCGGCAGAGTACGCAGATAGCGGGACTCCAAGCCACTGTCACGGCCAAAGAAGAGGTTATTACTCAGCGGGAAGAAACTATTCAGCATTGAGAAGAACAAATTGTTGAGAGTGATGCTCTCATTGTCCAGTGCGACATGGTCATTGACTTTCTCCAGGAACAAGTTCATGAGCTCAATCTTAATCTTGGCCAAGCTATTGACCATATCAACATGCTTCATGAGCAACCAGTGCAGCCTGATGTCGATGAGTTTGAGAGTGAAGAAGAAGAAGACCCTGAAGAAGTCGAAGGAGTCTCCGAGATTGACTCTGAGCATGGAGATCCTGTTCTTAGTCCCTACCTTTCCTCTTCCGGTAGTCAGTCATCCATGGGCAACCTCGATGACTTCTAGTCTTATTTGAGTTGACGGCATCCTAGATGTAGATAGTGTGACATAGTGTGATATGGGAGTGAGTAGTCAGGAGACCTATGAGCCACTTGCTGTAATATAGGTGGCAAACCTATGTACGGTTTGGTTTGAAACAACGTGATGTACTATGGAATAAGTTCAGTTGGTAATGTAAATCTGAGTTGTTGTTTGGATCGTTAAGCTGACGCTTTGTAATTTGGATATCTTACCCTGTACTGTTTTAGTATGTGTTATTCCGGTATCATATGATTTCTGAAAATAGAAGCAAGTATTGGTGAATGCTAATGGACAACTTCTATATTTCAGATGGTTGGCGCTACACGCGGAACCCCAGAGGGATTTAGACCAGACCAGGCTAGTGGATCACAACATCCACCTCTGCCACCACCAAATCTAGCGGAAGTGATGGCCTGTCAGACCGAACTCTTGGACATGCTAGTGCAGGCACAACAGCATCAGTTCCGTTCTCCTCAACGTGGACGTGAAGATCATCCATCAGCTGGTTATCAAGATTTCTTCAGTACGCAGCCCCCGCTCTTCCATAAGACTGAAGAACACCTTGACGCAGATGCATGGCTCCGTACCATCGAGTCCAAGTTTGCGTTACTTTCCATCCCATGCTCCGAAGCAAACAAAACTCTCTTCGCAGCCCAAAGCTCCGTGGTAATGCTCGCATTTGGTGGGACAACTACTATGCCATGCAACCGGATGGGCATGTGGTTACCTGGGAAGAATTCAAGGCCGCCTTTAGAGCACACCATATCCCGGAAGGTGAAGCGTCCCCCCATCAGGGAAGACTTAAAAGTGATGCTTTATCAGTCCCAGGAGGCTGATAACACTTTTATTACATCAGATGGTACATCACCGTACAACTCTACGCGGTAATGGGCAGTGAAGCGCCACTATCACGAGGATTACAACTAAAACCCACACTACTACACTAGCCACGAGAAGAGGGTCATCAGAGTCTTGTGCCATGCGGAACTCCAGCGGTGGTCCTAACCACAGGCAAGACTGGGTGTAGGACGAAACCCTACTCGACGTCTTCGGGGAGGTAGTCTAGATCTTCTGCTGTAAAAAGTGAGAATGGGGTGAGTACAAACGTACTCAGCAAGTCCAATCACACCCACGGAGGGGGTTATAACAGAAACCAATGCACAGGACAATCCAAGGATAAGGTTACGGTTCATTTGCAGAAAAATTGGTTGTATGCATAGGTTCGTTTAAAAACATTTTCAAAACAAGTTTTCTAGTACCGAGGAGCACGTGATGTTGATCCACACAGGATCCAAGTTTTAAGCTGCTACCGGACTCCCCGTCCGCCGTAGCACACGGCACAACTGCCGGACACTTTCCAAACAACCCACACCAGTCCAACCACACCCAGAGAGAAACACTAGTTATGTGACCACACCATAACTTGCCCAATACCGTGGGCATGGCTATTCGAATAGATTTTAACTCTGCAGAGGTGTGCAACTTTACCCACAGGTGGGGTACCACAGCACGATCACCTTAGTGTCAGTGCAGATCCCAACTAAGCCATTACCCACCTTAGCTAGACCTGACTAGGCACCACAGGATCCATCAAGGGGTCATTCGACCTATCTCCGAGGTTTAACCGGGGCATAAGTCACACAGAGCTTATCCCTTCTCCTTGATCACCCGTTGCTCTCAGCTCTCCTGATGGCTATCAGTCTAACTAGTGGGATTTATGCTAAGCCGTTGCCCATACAACGGTCAAGTGGTTTGCACAATAGTGAAGTTAGGTGAGATGACACATCAACTCGGTCCTTAGTTGTGACAAGATGGATATCTCCCTTCCTTGCCCTGCCACACAGGCACGAGCACTCCAATCGGCAAATCACACAGAAATGCCATCCATCCCGTCTAAACCCATCTTTCAAAATTCCAAATTTATCCCTCCCACACACGCACACATTTTCTTTATAAAACCAGGTGGTCAAGGAATGGTTATCACAAATCAAGGGGTGGCTATCCTACCATGTTTTCAGCAAACAAAACACATGCAATTTTATAAAACAGGCCAATGGGTTGTGTTGATAAAAACTAGAATAGAAACATGCATCAAAGGGCGCAAACAAAACACATGCAATTTTATAAAACAGGCCAATGGGTTGTGTTGATAAAAACTAGCACAGAAACATGCATCAAAGGGCGGGATTAAACTTGCCATCATCAAATCCTTGCGGGAGGTCCTGATCGAAGCACTATCCCTCAGGTTCGAGGTCGCAGAATTGGTCCTCGTTCGCTTGATCACAGTCGGGACCTTCCTCGTTCACTCCGTGTCCTACGACGCAAACAGCAGGCACACAATCAAGCGAAACAACTATAAGCTTTTATCGTTGAGCTTGAATCGGAAATAATTTAGTTATGGAGATAGGGATAATATTTGTGGCAGAACCAACCTGAATTATACCGGCTCAAGTACGCGAGTCCACTTCTGAGGGCTCCAACGTGCTTCAAACGGTATAATCCCTTGGCCTGTCGGGTAACGTCCCGATAAACCACCGATACTCAGGATCAAATAAGGTTACCTCACACGAAGGTGAGTCCAGAGATACAATCACCATCACATTTTACATCATAGAGAATTACATTACAAGAGTTTCCAAGAGAAGTATGAAGTTTCAAATCTAGAGAAAAGATTACAAACCATTAAAGCTATGGTTTTTGGCAGCGGAAAACATACGCAACGATTACAACACGTCGTTAAGACGGATGTCATGCTAAGCCCAGGCTCGACATCCCTCGGTAACCCAATGTTGGTCGGGGATGGATCCCATTCCACGGACCAACTTTCTGGAAGAGCACAGGGCCAAGGCAAGGGGAGAGTAGGGTCTTCAAGATATTACCTGCAAAATATATAGCTAGCAAGGCTGAGTATACTAATACTCAGCAAGGCTTACCCGGGATTGGGTATACTTTAGCCCATAACTAGACTCATGAAGGCATTGTAAAGGCTCTGGGTTTATTTTCAGCTGAAAAGCAACAAAGAGTATGAACTACTTTCAAGTTTTAGCTTTCATCTTATAGTTGAGTATTTATTCTAGATTAGCACCTACACTAAGCAAGCAAGGTAGTGATTATCGTCCATCAAGATTATCCATCATTTGTTACACTTCTTACTCGATGTGGTAAAAGGAATAAGCAGTCTCATTCATCGTGAGAGGCGGACGATTCCTGAATCGAAATTCAACCTTGCAAGGTAAACCTAACTCACACGCTTGGAACATCCAACGATAGTTCCGAAGCAACCGTTTACCTTTCATTCCGACTCATGGACAGGCCACCACAAGCGACTTGTAGGACCGTACGCACATCACTCGTGCAGGACATACGTCTGTAGCGTGACTACAAAACCCGTATTCCTGTCTGCCATGCAGAACGTACTCCCACAGGTCGGTGCGTGTGAACATAACATAAAAATCGAGTGGTGGAAGGTATGTCCACTTACCGGGCCGATTGGTTACTAGGCTTACCGCTTTACCATATTTCGCGGCATGTGGCTAGTACTGTTCAAATGCTTAGCCACCACTACCACACATTTTGACCTTATCAGCTTTTACCAAAACAGACAGGGTAAAACCTCCGGTCATGATACAACACATGACCCTGTCCGTCATCCTTATAGTGGTTGCAGAAATGTAAACATGTAACTCCTATATCGCGCGAGTGACAGGAAATCACCCGACTTCTACCGGTCCTATTAGCAGAGCATCTATCCGATAAGGACTCAGGTTCAATACATTGGTCCTTAAGATTCATGCATCTAGGGTTTCATTTCAACTCCTAGACTTAATGCAAGATATAATATAAATAGACATAGATTGCAGTGTAAATAAAGTAGTGGGATATGTCCGGGGCTTGCCTTTACTGGTGGGACTGAAGTCAAAAATGTCAATATCTTCCGAACTTTGGTTCGGGGCTTCAGTTAATCCCTTGGTGACGTTCACTTGGTCTTCAGAAACATCCTCCGTAGACTCCGGGGAGATCTCGTAGGTACCGTTTGCAGAAGTAGACGTATCTACATGTAATGCAACATCACATTCAAGTGTGCACACAAAATTTTTTTTACTTCACAACAAAGCTGCGATTCAACACTCATATAACACACTATTCACATAATAACCAAAAAGATCTGAACTAAACCTAAACAGAGCTTTAGGGGGTCAACTAACTAGAATTGGCTACTTGTTGATGGTTACAACAGAGCCGATTGGAAACAACGGAGGTTTAGCTGATGGAAAGATGCATTAGGTTTCTAGATGATCGATGAAAGCATCGATTATCTTGGCAGAAGGATGATTCCTAAAGCAGTTGTCTTAACTGAGATGTGCTTAAGTGTTATTCTAGGTAACTAGGTGTGGTTGTATCGACTCGATTACGTCAGCACAGCAATTGAGTGACGTATAGCCGAATGGAGTGTGGTTAAGGGTATATGACCGATAAGTATAAGGCCGACCTCTCAGTCGATAGAACGACTAATAGAAGTGTGTGGATAAGGATGGGAAAACTAAGGATTGATCGGCCATATTAGATTGTTAGGGAAGACAGCTAGAATCGGCTTGGATCGGCCGATAACAAGAATCTTAGAATCATGTGTGTTTCTCTGATACATCGACTCTGTACAGTCAATGTAGGACAGAACAATAGACTTGTATCGGCAATAGTCGATACTAGAAAGGTATCAACCGTATCAGCTAACCAGCCGATGGTAGAAGTATCGACTGATAGCTGTTACGCAGAAACATCCTAGGCTTAAAGAAAACGGATGCTAAGTGGTTGGGTTGATAACCTGACACTGAAGCATAGCTGTCGAGACGTATTAGCTAAACAGTAGATATACATGGACCAACAGGAATCCTTATACAAAAAGGGCCTTAAGAAGATTGCAATCAAGACGAGAACAATGTCTTGATGGTAGGGATGTGAGCACTCATGTGAAAGGTTTTAATGAAACATCACATATTTCTACTTAAGATCTATATTCTATGGCTTACTTTTTAGTTATAACACAAGCATACAATATAAAGCACAACAAAACATTCATTCCCTAACATTTAACCTAGATCACAATTCAAAGACTTTCACTCAAGATCATAACATAAAACTTGCAGATTTCGACCTAGGGTTTCAAATAAAACTGATTTTACACTTTTATGAACTCCTTACGAAAATCTATAAAATGTAGAAGTTCATTGATTTGAAATAAATAAAGTTCTGGAAATCTTACAGAAAACACCCTAGAACTTTTTAAAACATAGCAATCAAGTCCCCGATCCGGGAAAACAGATAACAGGAAGTTAACGACGATATTCCGGCAAAGGAGTCGCCGGCATTAAGAAGATTCAGCGGAGCAGGGCAAACCTTGGGGTATTTTCGGATGTGGAGGAAGAACGGGTAAAAAGTGAATTCCCGTGGCGAACAGGATTGGCGACGAGAAGAGCTCGACGATGACGAGATTCCATGAGTGACGAAGAAGCTTGCCGGGAAAGGTTGCCGTGGGTGGAAGATGGCCTGTTTTCTTGTACACGCACGCGCTTGCTGAATCGAGTTGAGCCGGTCACCGGTAGAGCACTCTCGCTCGTATCCGTGGACGTGTTAGTCCAAATCCGTCCGGACCTTCGTCTTCGCTTTGCCACCCTTCCTCCGGCTCGCCGTGCCATAACTGTTTTTCCGCTTCCACAAAGACCGAGGTCTGTCCGCATCAGGTCCGCGCCTTTCGTTGTCTTCTCTTCAACGGCTTCCGATGTCCTCCATACGCGGCCCTGCTGTTCCCATGCGAATCCGCCCTGCACGCTGTGCAGCGGCTCCTCCGCTTCCAGCTGCCTAACCTGTGTTCGCCCGGCCTTGCCGCATCACTCCCGTGCTCGCACACGCGTGTTCGCGCCACCTAGGCCTACTCCTGTCTCGGCCAAGCCACTCGCGCGCGCGCGCCAATCGCGCCTCCAGCGCCCTCCGCGCACGCTCCGCTCAACACCTGTCCACACCACCCACTTCCGTACGCCATCGCTTGCACGCTTGCGCCACCCGCTCGGTGTCGCTCACATTCCTGCCGCTCCAGCTCCTGTACTTGCTCGATGCCAGTTCGCTTGCGTCGCGCCGCATCAGCTCATGCCGGAGCCGTTCGCGCCAACTCAGCTGCGGTCGTTGCTCGTGCGCTCTGCTCCCGCGCACCCATTCCTCCTATGCCGCCCAGCTTCTGCTCTCTCTCTCGTGCCACAACTGTTGCACTCGCCCGGCGTCCATGCTCCTGCACCTGCCAATTCCGAGCGCCAGAACCGAACCGCCGCCAGCGTTCACTCGCCCCCGCGCCAGTCCCTTGCCGCGCACGCTCCTGCGCTAGCTCGCCCGGCCACCAGCCGCTCGCCACACTCCTGCCCGGCGCCGCCCATGCGCTCCTCGCTCCTGAGCCGCCCCACCAAGCCGCTGGCTTCCGCGCGCTGCCGCACTGCTGGCCGCCCTTGCCGTCGCTCGCCCCAACGCCCGCACGCAGCCGCTCTGCCGCCTGCGCGCCTGGGCCGCTCGCCTGGACCGCACTCCGCCTGCGCGCCCGCACCGCTGCGGCCGCCGCTCGGGCCAAGCCCGCCTGTCGCGCGCGCACCCCTACCCCGACCGGGCGCCGCGCACACTGCTCCGCCTTGGGCCCGCCAGCTCGCTCCGCCCGCGAGCTGCAGCCGCCCGCGCGCGCCGCTTGCGAGCCGCCGCGTCGCGCCTGCCTTTGCGTGCCCTTGACCGCGCCGTGCCTGGCGCCTTGTGCCGCGGCCCGCGCGCTGCTTGCTCGGGAGGAAAAACAGCAGCCCGTGAACCAAGGGAAGAACAGCAGGGAGAGGAGGAGGAAAAGAGGAATTTTGATAGTGCTGCTGCCGGTGGGAACGGATAAGACAGAGATGCCAGGGGAGAAAAGAAATAGAGGAGAAGGATAAACAGATTTCCCCAAGGACCTTTGCATAAATACAGAAAACTGCAGGGATCTTTTTGTAAAACATAAATTTCCCATTACTCTGAAACCCAAATGAAGAAGTGCCCAAAATGAAAGTTGGAGAGTTTTTCAAACTCTACAACATTGCTTTAGGGCTCAAGTTCAAAAACTCAAAACTCGCATCTTTGCACGTGAAATTTTGAGCAAAAGTTGGATTTGAATTACTTTTGTCCTAAGAGTGTAATTTTTAAAATATTCAGGACCTAAATGCAAGAATTTATGACATGTCATAATGATGGGATAGACTCGTCATAATGACTGGATAGACATGTCATGATGACTTGCATCTTTAACACTTTAGTCCTAAGTAATTTTTGAAAGTTACTTTTACAATCGTACTTTTATAAAATTACATAAACACCCTTATTTTCACCACTTTACCCAAAATTTTTACACACTTCAGCATATACATTTCCAATGAAACTTTTGGATAAATAAATATATATTTTTACAAGGGATAAAATAAGGAAAACATGTTTACAAAACCACCTTTCACTTATTTTGAAATTACCTTTATCCAAATACATTTTGTAAAACAACCCTGGATTTTTCTGTAATTACAAAAATACCCCTTTTTACTTGCACTTTAAAATTTTCAAAAGCTTCACACAAACACACATGAGCTTCATACTAACAAACACATAGTTCACACTAACAAAATATATTTCTAGCATTGCAAATACACGAACTGTCACAATATTTTTTGGGTGGTTTCTTAATGGCATGGTTAGAACTATACTAGAAAGGGCGTGGTAAAGTTTCGGGTCGATTGGAGATCGTTTGGTACATAAAATGATAAGTTAACGGGGTATTAGGGTCTAAACAAGGGTCCGAGGGCCTATTTGTAAATAGATATGGTGTGGAAAGGACTTGGTCGTAATATCCAAAAATGTGTGGGACACGTTAGAAAGAGGTAGGGGTTATTTGATATTAAGTTTACATGGTGGGGGGCTAGTTCCTTGAATAAATAAAGGTGGAGGGGCTGTTATGCAAGGTGACGCATGGGGGGGGGGTTTATAGGAAATAGAGGGAAGGGGGGCTCTTTGGGCAAAATGCCCTTCTCCTTCCTCTTCCCACGCAGAACAGAGGAGAGGGGGGGGGTAGTGCTCGGCGCCGATTCCCGGCGTCAGGGGCGCGGCGGCGGCCGGGGTTAGGGGCATCAGAGGAGGGAAGGCGAGGGGATCCCATCCCCTTCCTCACCTCGAGCTAGGGCGGAGCGTGGAGGGCGGGCCACGGCGGGCAGCGGGCGGCAGCAGAGCTATGGGCGGCGGCGGCGCTGCGGCCTCGGGGGGAGGCCGTGCGGTGGTGGATGCGGGTGCCGAGCTCGGAGGCGGGGTGGGGGTCTCTTTATAGGCGACCTGCGGCGGTGGGGCGGTGGTGGCCGGTGAGGAGGCCGGCGAGCGGCGTGGGGCGCCTTAATGGCGTCTATGTCGTGGAGTGGCGGCGCGTATGGCGAAGCCGGAGCGACGTGACGGCTCGGCACGCGTGCGGGCACGTGGGGCGGGCACTGTGCGGTGCGAGCGGCGAGGGCGGGGCGCCAGCGGCAGGCGGCACGGCGAGCGCGCGCAGGGGGGGCCGGGGCAGTGCGCGTCGCGGCGTGCGCACCTGGGAGCAGCGGCTAGGTTGGGCACCAGCGGCGGGCGGCGCGGCATCGCGGTCGTCCTGTCGACGAGCGGCGCGGTAGGTGGCGCGGCACGTGGTGCACGCGGGGCGAGCGCGTGCGCGCGGCACGGCAAGCGGCGCGGCTGTGTGACGTTCGGGAGCAGAGGAAGGAGAGAGGAGAAAGGGGGAGAAGGGAGGAGGAGGGAAAAGGAAGGAAAAAGAAAAGGGAGGGAAAGAAAAGGAAAAGAAAAAGGGGAGGAAAAAAAAGAGAAGGAGAAAGAAAGGAAATTGGGGAAAAGAAAAGGGAAAGGGAAAGAGAGAAAGGAGGGAAAAAGGGTGACGCGCGCTGGCGATATTCACGGCGGCGACCGCGGTTGGTCGGCCACGCGCGCGCGACGTTCGCACGCTGCGCGAGGAGAAGAAAAACGGGGCGTGACAGCGGTCGGATTCGGGTGTCGGTTCGGCGGCGAATCCGGGAGAGGATTAGGGTTTAGGGTTGAGCGAGCTTCGACGACAAAAAGGTTTTGAACAAAAATATCTTAGCGCGTAATTTGACTTGGCAATTTTCAGGGCGTCACAAACCTACCCCAATTAAAATGAATCTCGTCCTCGAGATTCGGCTGGCTCCTAAATAGATGGGGAAACTCCTTCTTTAGAGCATCTTCGCGTTCCCATGTCGCTTCTTCTACTCCTTGTCTGCTCCACTGAACTCTACAGATTCGTACTTCAGAATTCCTTGTCCTCCTAGTGACCGTGTCCAAAATCTTGACCGGTATCTCCTGGTATCGTAGATCCAGTTGCAGGTCTATTGCCTCTGTTGGCACGTGTTCTATCTTGGGTACTCTCAAACACCTTCTGAGTTGCGAGACATGAAACACTGGGTGTATATCAGCCATTTCTCTTGGTAGCTCCAATCGATATGCTACGGCTCCGACTTTCTTTAGAACTTGGTACGGCTCAATGTACCGAGGGGCTAGCTTTCCTTGTACTTGAAACCTTCGGGTCCCTCGAATAGGTGAGACCTTGACATAAACAAAATCTCCTGAGTTGAAACTTATTTCTCGCCTCTTCTTGTCTGCGTAGCTTTTTTGTCGGGACTGAGCTGCTTTCAATTTCTCGCGGATCTCCGCTACTTTTTCTTCTGCTTCTTTTTTAAGCGCGGGTCCAACTAGAGCACGTTCTCCAACCTCTGACCACATTAGGGGGTTTTGCACTTTCTTCCATAGAGAGCTTCGAATGGCGACATGCCCAAGCTGGCTTGGTAACTATTGTTGTACGAGAATTCTGCATAGGGTAGACTCTGCTCCCAATCCTTTCCATAGGTCAGGACGCATGCCCTCAGCATATCCTCCATAACCTGATTTACCCTTTTGGTTTGACCATCCGTCTGTGGGTGGTATGCGGAGCTGAAATCTAACTTGGTGCCCATGGCTTTATGCAAGCTTTTCCAAAACCTAGAGATGAATTGGGTTCCTCTATCTGAGACAATTCTGCTAGGCACTCCATGTAACTTTACTATGTTTTCCACATAAAGCCTTGCCAGCTTTTCTCCGCCGTAATTAGTTCGTATGGGTATGAAATGAGCCGATTTAGTGAGTCGGTCCACTATTACCCATATAAAATCGTGTCCCTTCTGTGTTCTAGGTAGGCCCACTACAAAGTCCTTTCCTATCTCATCCCATTTCCAAACCGGAATGGGTAGGGGTTGCAATAATCCTGCTGGCTTTTGATGTTCGGCCTTGATCCTTTGACAAGTATCACAATGGGCCACAAATCATGCAATATCCGCCTTCATTCCATTCCACCAATATTTTTGCCTTATGTCCATATACATTTTGGTGGATCCTGGGTGGATGGAGTAGGCCGAGTTATGGGCTTCGTCCATGATTATCCACCGGAAGTCTCCATTCTGGGGTACACAAATCCTATTCTCGTACCACAACGTTCCCTTATCATCCACTCTGAAGCCCGGTGCTTTGCTTTCTCCAGTTTGTTTGCAGATCTTTTTTAACTCCTGATCCGAGCATTGAGCCTCTCTAATTCCATCCTCTAGTGTTGATTGGATGTTCAGCACATGGCTGGAACCTCAAGGAACAATGTGCACATTTAATCGTGCCATTTCCTCGCGCAGATGGTCATCTTTGGGTCCATAGGATTTCCGGCTTAAGGCATCGGCTACCACGTTCGCTTTTCCGGGGTGATAATGAATTTCCAAATTGTAGTCCTTAACCAACTCCAACCATCTTCTCTGCCTTAAGTTCAAATCCGGCAGGGTGAAGATATACTTCAGACTCTTATGGTCGGTGTAAATCTCACACTTATTTCCAATCAAGTAATGTCTCCAAATCTTAAGGGCATGCACTATGGCCGCAAATTCCAAATCATGGGTCGGATAGTTCTGCTCATGAGTCCTGAGTTGGCGGGAAGCATATGCAACGACTTTCCCGTCTTGCATCAGCACACATCCTAATCCTTGTCGGGATGCGTCACAATAAATGACAAAATCCCGATGAATGTCTGGCAGGGTCAGCACTAGGGCGGTTGTCAACCTTTGCTTCAATTCTTGAAAACTTCTTTCACAAGATTCCGTCCAGGCGAACTTCTTCTCCTTCTTAAGAAGTTCCATCATGGGTCGGGCTGTCTTGGAGAATCCCTCGATAAATCTCCGATAGTACCCGACTAATCCAAGAAAACTTTTGATTTCACTAACATTAGTCAGTCGCTGCCAGTTGGAAACTGCTTCGACCTTCTCTGGGTCCACTGCTACGCCTTCCACGGTCAGAATGTGACCAAGAAAAGCTACTCTCTCCAGCCAGAATTCACACTTGCTAAACTTGGCATATAGCCTATGTATTCTCAGCTTTTCCAATACTACTCGCAGGTGTTGCTCATGTTCCTGAATACTCTTGGAGTAGACAAGTATGTCGTCGATAAAGACTACGACAAACTTATCTAGCTCGTCCATGAATACTTTATTCATGAGGTTCATAAAATAGGCAGGGGCATTGGTTAGTCCGAAGGACATTACGGTGAACTCAAACTGCCCGTAACGGGTGACAAAAGCTGTCTTAGGGATGTCACTTTCTCTAATCTTGAGCTGAAAATATCCTAACCTTAGATCGATCTTGGAAAAGTATTTGGCTCCTTTTAGCTGATCGAAAAGGTCATCAATCCTGGGGAGGGGGTACTTATTCTTAATGGTAACCTCATTCAGTGCTCGGTAATCTACACACAACCTCATGCTCCCATCTTTCTTCTTGACAAATAGAACTGGGGCTCCCCATGGCGACGAGCTTAGTCTGATGAAGCCAATTCGTTGCAGTTCTCCTAGTTGCTTCTTTAACTCTGTCAACTCAGAGGCCGCCATCCTATAGGGTCTCTTGGCTATAGGGGAGGTCCCAGGGATAAGGTCAATGACGAACTCTATATCCCTGTCCGGTGGCATACCGGGAAGTTCTTCGGGGAAGACATCTGGGTATTCGTTTACTACCGGGACTCCTTCTAAGGGCTTGGCTTCCATGCTAAACATCATCGGGTTAAACTTACTATCCCGGGTATGGCAGATCACTTGTACTCCTTCGGGGTTTGTTAGGTGTACTACCTTGTCAGTACATCCTTTGAGAGTACTACCAAGTCTGCTAGAAATTCTACCCCACTTAAATTGATCCTTACCCGTGGACAACCTAATTGACAATTGATGTCGCCTCCAGGCGTCTGGGTAAATAAGGGTGTTTTTAGTAGTATTGTAGGTATTTTGTGTTTTTCCACAAAACTTGAGGATATGAACGAGTGCGATGCTCTAGAATCAAATAGTACTGTTGCCAGAGTTGAGTTGACTAGGTACTCACCGAGCACTACGCCCTGAGCTTCTTGAGCCTCCTGCGCGTCGATGTGATTGACGCGGGCTCGTCCAAATGACTGCTGGGGCTGCTTCATCTGCTGACTGTTGTCGTTGTTGCGGATGGGCACTCGGTTGGCACCGGTCAGGGCTGCTCTGGGTCCATTCACCGTGTTGGAGAAGGCTGATGTAGCCGGCTTATTCTTGGCATAAGGATAATTGGCAATGAAATGCCCTGTCTCACGGCAATTGAAACAGGCCTTAACATTGTTGTTGTCGGAGGCGACCAGGCTTGCATTGCTCTGCGGGGCCCTCATGGTACTCTGGCTCCTAGGCTGTGTGTCAGGGGCCCGTGGTCCTGTCACTTGAGACTGAGTCCTATACTGCATTGGGGCCTGAGATCTTGGTGCAGTGTAGCTGAAGTTCCTTGGCTTTTGGAATCGATCCTGTTGGCGGGCCTTACTTTCCAGGAATTTGCGTTTGTTATCCTTCCTCTCTTCGGTTTTGGCCCTTTCCGTAAGGATAGCCTTGTTCATCAGGGTATTGAAGTCAGGATAGATCTGAGGGGTGAGCAAGGTCTGGAGTTCTGGGTTCAGTCCCTTCTTGAACATGTCTTGTTTCTTGTCATCGTCGTTCACTTCCTCCGGTGCATATCGGGCTAACTCCATGAACCGGTGGGTGTACTCTTCCACCGTCATGCTCCCTTGCTGCAGTGCGCAGAACTCATCTGCCTTGCACTTCATGGTGGTCGAAGGGATGTGATAACGGCGGAACTCCCTCACGAATTCCTCCCAAGTGATGGTAGAGGCATCCTCGGCTGCGGCACAATAATTCTCCCACCAGGCTAATGCTGTTCCGGTGAGTTGGTGGGCTGCCAGAAGGACTTTATCTCGGTCCTGGCATTCAAACGGTTCGAGTTTCCTCTGAATTACTCGTAACCAGTCGTCTGCATCCAAAGGGTTGCAGGATCCGGCAAAGGTGGGCGGCTTGGTCCTCAGAAAAGCTGTCAGCTTGTCATTCATGTTCTGCCCTCGTGGTTGCCGGTTAACGAGGGCATTGGCCAGTGTTTCCAGTATAAGGGTCTGGTTGCGGATTATCTGTGCCAGGTCTCCGAGGGGTGGGGGTGGTGGTAGTTGCTCTCCTCCTTGATTTTCTCCTCGGTTCTGGCTTACTTCCTATTCTCCGTGAGGAAGATTTTGTTCAACAGGCTGCGCTCCGGCACCAGCGGCTGCGGGGTTCCGGCTACGGGAGGCCCTCGTGACGCTCCGGGGAGCCATCTGTTGATTGGGTAGAGTGGGGTTACGATTATGTGATGTTTAAGTTGTTTAATTCGTATATAAGGCAGAATCTACCTCCTGCCAGTAGTCACATAAACAAGCAGCACATAACAAACCAGCACACAACATCACAAACAACAAGCATAAACAACTTCATTATTGCAACGGGGTACAGCTTGGGGTAAGACTAGGTCTCGTACTACTCGTCCGGGGTCATGCCTAAGGGCACGACTTAAGAAAAAGCGGCTGGGGACACATCACTAGGGTGGCGTCGGTTATTTTACTCGCAGGGCGTGCCTTCTTCTGGGGCGGGGAGTGTGAGTAATCCTTGCTCGCCATCCTCTGGATTTCCATTTACCAAGGGTTGTGCAGCACTATCTCTTTCAACAGCGGTAGCAGAACTTTCAGGATTCTTGGATGGGGTTGGTGAGTTTCCAAAGAGTGGTCCCCATCCTATGACGGGTGTCCCGAGTAAAGCATGGTCTTCTCCAATTGCCGGGACTGGTGTGGCAGAACCAACCAGAATTATACCGGCTCAAGTACGCGAGTCCACTCCTGAGGGCTCCAACGTGCTTCAAACAGTATAATCCCTTGGCCTGTCGGGTAACGTCCCGATAAACCACCGATACACAGGATCAAATAAGGTTACCTCACACGATGGTGAGTCAAGAGATACAATCACCAGCACATTTTTACATCACAGGGATTTACATTACAGGAGTTTTCCAAAAGCAGTACATTACAAACTGCTAAATTTATGGTTTTTGGCAGTGGAAACATACGCGATGATTACGACACGTCGTCAAGACGGATGTCATGCTAAGCCCGGGCACGACATCACTCGGTATCATCAATGCTGGCCGGGAACGGATCCCATTCCACGGACCAACTTTCTGAAAGAGCACAGGGCCAAGGCAAGGGAAGAGTAGGGTCTTCAAGACATTACCTGCAAAACATATAACTAGCAAGGCTGAGTATACTAATACTCAGCAAGGCTTACCCGGGATTGGGTATACTTTAGCCCATAACTAGACTTATGAAGGCTTATAATAGTTCTGGGTTTAGTTTCAGCTGAAAAGCAACTAAGAGTAGGTCCTTATTCTCAACTTTTAGCTTTCAAGTTCTATGTGATTATCCATTCTAGATAAGCACTTATAACTAAGCAAGCAAGGTAGAGCTCTTTATCTCAACCATCAGTATTACTCATCATTTAATTGCTCTTGTTACTCTGTGTGATAAAGGGATCAAGCAGTCTCAATCTTCGTGAGAAGCGGACGATTCTGAATCGAATTTAACCTTGCAAGGTAAACCTAACACACACGCTTGGAACATCCAAAGATCGTTCCGAAGCAACCGTTTACCTTTCATTCCGACTCGTGGACAGGTCCACCACAAGCGACTGCAGGATCATACGCACTACCAAAGTGCAGGACGTACGTCTGTAGCGCGACTACAAAACCCGTACTCCTGGTTGCCCTTGCAACACGTATTCCCACACGTCGAACATAAGTAACCAGAAGAAGCAAGATGAGTGGTGGGAGGTATGTCCACTCCTCGGGCCGATTGGCTACTAGGCTTGCCGCTTACCATATTTCGTGGCATGTGGCTAGTACTTTCAAATGCTTAACCACCGCTACCACACACTGCGGCCTTATCCAATTCAACAACACAGACGGGGTATCATCTCAATCATGATACCTCACAAAACTCCCGTCCGTCATCCTTATAGTGATTATAGGAATGTAAACATTACAACTCCTATATCGCGCGAGTGACAGGAAATCACCCGACTTCTACCGGTCCTATTAGCATAGCGGCTATTCGAACTTAGGTGCTAATATTCAACAAATTGGTTCCTAGAGAAATGCAACTAGGGTTTCTCATACAATTCCTAGGAACGTAATGCAAGATAGATATAGGTACATAGGTTGCAGTGTAAATAAAATAGTGGGTTATGTCCGGGGCTTGCCTTTATTGGGGCTGGGGTTAGTCAAGTTAATAACGTCCGAACTTTGGTTCGGGCCTTCAGAGAATTCCCTGACGAAGTTCTCGGGGTCTTCAGGACAACCTCCTTCTGGTTCTGGGATTAGCTGGTAATTCCCATGGCTTGGTCCAGGATCAGCTTGTAATCACCTCCAGCGAGAATAGTCGGGTCTACATGATATGCAAGAATGTAGAATTAAGGAATGCATAGTCTTTTTATTTTATTTCACAATAAGCTGCAATCCAAAAGGTTAACACTCAAGAACTCATGGTACAAAAGGAACTTAAGCTTTGAATCATAAGCATTAACTCATGACTATAGCATTAATTTGATTGAAAACAAGAATTGAAATACTTAAAATTAAATTCAAATTTGAATGTGAAGCTTGGATAATTAAGGTTATAAAGTTTTGAAAATTAAAACACAGATCAATTGCATATTTAAAGATTCTGACTAGGAGATCTAATTAGATAAGCTACAAAGGGTATACCTAGTTAATTCTACTATAAAACCAATTAAATTGATCAACTTAAAAGAATTTAAATTACAAAATAAGATTAGGTTTGAAAATTCCACATCAATTCATACTTAATCTATGGAGATTGCATACCAAAAATCACGATCAACAAAGTTAACATGTAGGAACAAAATTGGAACTATGGATATTACACTCTCTTATCTTAGATTTAACATAGATTCAAAAATATTTAGTTTCATATCAAACTTACTTAATAGAAGTTGTAGAGTTCAAAATCTAGTTTCCAACAAAACTAGTTTTGCAATTTTTGGAATTTCCTACACTTTTCTATTGAATTTACAAGTCAGCAATACCACTCACATGAAATAACAAGCATTCATTTACTTCTATTTTAAACACAGCACAAATCATATACTTTCATAACATGGTCACAAAACAAGAGTGATAGAGTTTGAAATAAGGATTCAGGTCCAACTTGTTTTACATTTTTTTGAATTTTCTATGATGTCCTAGGAATTTTCAAAGTTCAGCACATTGGAAAGGAGAAAGAATCAAAATCTTTCATATAGACCCTCGGAAAGAATTGCATCCTCGCGATTACGTCCTTCAGCCATGGCCGGCCGAGGCAAGCTCGGTTGGGCTCAAATCCGGCGAAGGAGAAGCTTGGATGGCAAGGGGAAGGGGGTGGGGAGTGAGAGGACACCGAGACGCACTCGTTTGAGGGCTTGGCCGGGCTTGGGGAGGTCGGCAAGGGGGTCGCCGGTGGGAGGCAGTAACGGCGGCGGTGTGGTGGCGCGGGGAACAACGCTCCGGCGAGGGAGAGGCGCAAGGGGATGGGGGAATAGCTTCAGGAGGTCCCGGGGCAGCTTCTTATAGAGAGGAGAAGGGGGAGGAACGGCGCATGGCCGGGCGCCACGGCGGCGGGGTCACGGCAGAACTTGGCGGCGGCGCTGTGCGCGTGGTGGCGCGAGGAGAGGCCACGGGGGCAGGCTAGGGCGGAGAGCAGGGCTAGGGCGGCACCTGAAAGTGAGGGGGGGCAAGGGGGGCGGCACTGACCGGCCGGGATTCCGAGAAATAGCGGCGGCGGCGGGGAACAGAAAAACAGAGGAGCAGAGGGAAGGTTGAAGACGACTGGACTGATTTGCAATTTTCCAAAGTTCTAGGGACCTATCTGTAAACCAGCGATAACTTTTAAGCTAGGGCTCAAAAGAAAAAGTGTTCAAAATGAAAGTTGTAAAACTTTTCAAGCTCTACAACTTTGTTTTAGGGTTTGCAATCAAGAACTCAAAGTATGCAACTTTATTTTGAAACTTTGGACTAACTTTAAGCTTTATAAAGATTTTGTCCTTGTTAAATATTTTACACATAACTTGGGCCTAAATGCAAGTTTTCAGGTAAGTCATGATTACTTGCATTCTTATAATTTGGCCCCTAGAAACTTTGAAGATTACTTTTGTAACTCATGCATCTTGCACAAAAGGACTCACATTCTTATAAAATTGCACACAAGGTCTTATTTCTACAAATACATCCAACCTTATACATTTCAACACATGCATTACATTTCATACCTATTATGGTACAATTGGACACCTAGGGTGTCACAGCCTTCCCCCTAAAAAGAATCTCGTCCCGAGATTCGAAGGCAGAAGATGATTGAATGATTAGATTTGGGAATTAATTGAAAGGAAGGTCGGGAAATTTTGTTGAAGATAAGATTCTGTTTCCCAAGTTGCTTCTTCTTCGGTGTGATGATCCCATAAGATCTTATACATTTTAACTGTCTTTCTTCTGGTGACCATTTCCTTAGTATCCAAGATTTTGATAGGTTGTTCAACATAGGATAGATCGGGCTCGATCTCAATGGCTGGGGTTTCAATGATCTCCGTAGGTACCTTGATACACTTTTTAAGTTGAGAGACATGAAAAACATCATGGATAGCAGCCATTTGAGATGGAAGGCGAAGTCTGTAGGCCACTGGGCCACAAACTTGAAGAATTTCAAAGGGTCCGATATATCTAGGTGCTAATTTTCCTTTTATTCCAAAACGTTGAACACCCTTGGTAGGAGATACTCGGAGATAAACAAAATCTCCTACTTGAAACTGTAGAGGTTTCCTTCTTTTATCTGCATAGCTTTTCTGTCTAGACTGAGTTATTTTAAGGTTGACTTGAATAATCTTGATCTTATCTTCGGCTTCGACAACTAGATCTGGTCCAAAGATTTTGCGGTCACCGGTCTTGGACCAACTCAAAGGAGTTCGACATCTGCAACCGTATAACGCTTCAAAAGGAGCCATCTGAAGGCTAGATTGATAACTGTTGTTGTAAGAGAATTCAGCCAAAGCAAGACATTTGTCCCAGCTTGTACCATAGTGAATAATACAAGCTCGGAGCATGTCTTCAAGAATTTAGTTGACTCGCTCAGTCTGTCCATCAGTCTGGGGATGATATGCAGAGCTTCGAATTAGTTTAGTTCCAAGAGCAGACTGCAACTGTTCCCAGAAGCGCGCAATAAATTGGGGCCCTCGATCAGAAATAATGGTCTTAGGGACACCATGCAACCGAACAATTTGATCTAGATAGACTTCAGCATACTTCTTAGTGGTGTAGATAGTACGCACGGGAAGAAAATGAGCGGTTTTAGTAAGTCTATCAATGATTACCCATATGGAGTCATGCTTTTGAGGGGTATTGGGAAGACCAACAATGAAATCCATACTGATGTCTTCCCATTTCCATGACGGAATGGGTAGTGACTGAAGTGTACCAGATGCCTTGAGATGACTAGCTTTGACCCTCTGGCACGTATCACACTCAGATACATACTTAGCAATTTCCCTTTTCATTCTGGTCCACCAAAAATGCTGCTGTAGATCTTGATACATTTTGGTACTACCAGGATGAATAGAAAATTTGGATAAATGTACTTCATCAAGGATTTGTTGTCGAAGTTGATGATCTTTTGGTACAACGATGCGATTGTTGAACCACAAGACTCCTTGAGAATCAGTATGAAAACACTTGTACTTAACTTCTCCCTGAGATAATCTGGTCTTAATAATTTTGATAGCCTTATCATGTAGTTGTGACGTGACTATTTTATCTCGAAGGGTATTCTTGATGGATAAATGATTCAGACTACCTTGAGGAATGATTTCTAAATTGAGTTTCCTCATCTGATTGCAGAGAGTATCACTGATGGTTGCTATGGATAAACAGTGACAACGTGCCTTGCGGCTAAGGGCATCCGCAACCACATTGGCCTTGCCAGGATGGTAATGTACCTCAAGATCGTAGTCTTTAATCAGTTCTAACCAGCGCCTTTGCCTCATATTTAAGTCAGCTTGAGTGAAGATATACTTGAGGCTCTTATGGTCAGTATTGATGTTGCACTTAGCACCCATAAGATGATGTCTCCAGGTCTTGAGAGCATGTATAACAACTGCCAATTCAAGATCATGTGTTGGATAATTTCGTTCATGGTTTCGAAGTGCTCGGGATGCATAAGCAATGACTCGGTTGTTTTGCATAAGAACACAACCAAGGCCAGTTCCAGAAGCATCACAGTAGACATCAAAAGGCTGAGTATTATCTGGCTGAGCTAGCACTGGGGCAGTTGTTAGAAGTCTTCTCAAAGTGTGAAATGCTTTATCACACTTATCATCCCAGCGAAACTTAACCTCTTTCTTAAGCAGTTCAGTCATAGGTTTAGCTATCTTGGAGAAATCTGGAATGAATCGGCGATAGTATCCCGCCAATCCGAGGAAACTCCGTATTTGATGGATTGAAGTTGGAGGCTTCCAATCCATAACTTCTTGGACTTTGATTGGGTCAACCGATATGCCTTCACTAGAGATAGTGTGCCCCAGAAATTTCACACTATCCAGCCAAAATTCACATTTTGAGAATTTGGCATAAAGACAATGATCACGTAGTCATTGAAGCACGACACGTAAATGATTGACATGATCTTCTTTAGTCTTGGAGTATATCAGAATATCATCGATGAAGACCACGACGAATTGGTCAAGTTCCGGCATAAAGACTGAATTCATGAGATACATGAAATATGCCGGTGCATTGGTAAGCCCAAATGACATAACTAGATATTCATAAAGTCCATATCTGGTTGAGAAGGCCATTTTTGGAATGTCACAAGGCCTAATCTTGATCTGATGATAGCCAGAGCGTAAGTCAATTTTTGAGAAGACCTTAGCTCCAGCTAATTGATCGAACAAAATATCAATGCGGGGAAGTGGGTACTTATTTTTGATAGTGACCGCATTGAGTGGACGATAATCAACACATAATCTTAGGCTATTGTCCTTCTTTTTGACGAAAAGAGCGGGACAACCCCAAGGTGACGCACTTGGGCGTATAAAACCTTTATCAAGAAGATCTTGAAGTTGAATTTTCAATTCAGCCAATTCATTTGGAGGCATGCGATACGGCCTCTTCGAAATAGGAGCGGTGCCAGGTTGAAGTTCAATAATGAACTCGATGTCTCTGTCTGGTGGCATCCCAGGCAAGTCGTCTGGAAAGACATCGGGATATTCACAGACTACTGGGATATCTTTTACTTTGACGTCTGTGATGGCATAAGTGCAAGAGTACAAATACTCCTGCTGGGGCAGATAGAGGGTAGTTGCTCCTTGATGTGGTGAATCAATCTCGATAACTCGGGAAGAGATGTCTAACAGTACTCTATGTTCTGTCATCCAATTTGTCCCAAGTATAATATCAATACCCTCTAGGTTTAATAAAATCAAATCAGTTCTGATTTCCTTGCTACCCAATTGAATTGGCACCTTTTTTATCATTTGGCCAGATGTAATTTTTCCTCCAGGGGTAGAGATCACGTATGACCCCTTAGTAGGGCAAAGATCAAGTCCTATTTGGGTACTGCAGTAGTTACTAATGAAACAATGAGTTGCTCCAGAATCGAATAATGTAACAACTGGTTTGTGGTGTACCGAAAATGTACCCGACATGATAGGAGCTCCATCCGGAAGTTCTGCAAGGGTAGTGAAGTTAACTTGTCCCTGTCGGACTTGCATCATTGGCCTCTTACCCTTGTTCTGGTCATTCTGACTGGTACTCTGCCCTTGATTAGGCTTCTTGGGCTGCGGACAATCTCTGATGAAATGATCCGCTCTTCCGCAATTGAAACCATGATATCTGCTGCTTCTCTGTTGGACTTGTTGAACATTTGGCCGTGGGCCAATTTGTTATGGTTGTTGCAGAGGTATAGGAGGTTGATACTCTCCTTGTTGTTGAGGCGGCCTGAAAGCCAGTCTGCCGATCAGGGTATTTTGCTGTGGCGCTCTAGGCGATACATTCGGAACCAACTGATACTGCGGGGGTTGAATGCTCGCAGGTCCAGTGGAGATCCTTCGCTTCTTTTCGACACGGTGTGCCATAATGCAATCCTCCTGAGTCAAAGCCATGTTAACCAGCTCACTGAAAGTATTCGCCTTGATAAGATTCAGATGTTCTTTGAGCTTAGTATTCAAACCTCGACAAAAACGATCTTGCTTCTTGGCATCATTATCAGCATGATAGCCGCATACTGACACAGGTGATTAAAAGCCTGTGCATATTGTAGTACGGTGCGGGTGCCTTGAGTAAGTGCCAAGAACTCAGTCAGTTTCTGTTCCATCAGCCCTTCAGGTATATGATGTGCCCTAAAGGCATTTCGAAATTCTTCCCAGGAGATAACATGGCCATCCGTTTGCATAGCACAATAATTATCCCACCAGATACGGGCAGCTCCGCGTAATTGTTGGGCAGCGAAATGAGCTTTGTTGGAGTCCGCACATGGATTCGTAAGAAGAGCAAACTTAGATTCAATGGTGCGGAACCAAGCTTCGGCATCCAAGGGCTCCTCCGCTTTGCTGAACAGCGGGGGCTGAGTACTGAGGAAATCTTGATAGGTTGCTACCAGAGGTTCATCACGACCTCGTGACTGCTGGTGTTGTTGATTCTGCTGTGCTTGTACCAATAGGTTGAGAAGTTCAGTTTGCCGAGCCATAACCTCGGCTAGATGTGAAAGTGATAGGGATGGTTGTTGAGAATCGCTGGATTGATCTGCCCGGAAACCTTTCGGGGTTCCACGTGTGGCTCCAACCATCTAAAACAAAAATTCAGATGATAAAATTTATTTACCCTGCTGAAGACTTATAAGGTAAATAGGATGAGACAACTGATTCTGATACAGCAAGGGCTGGAAAGCAGAAAGATATTTAAGAGACTTGACCAACACTACCACAAGAATCCCGTTAACCACACCAAAGATCAACATCCTACCACACATCCTTAGAAGAACCAAAACACACATTGTATGATGTATTTAATGATGAGTTATGCATGCACGTTCTACTCATCCTCACAAACCAAAAACAACTGCCGAACATCTTCGGACTTACGTGGTTAGTTTCGGTGGCATAATACATACGTCTCTCACTATTAACTAGTCGATAAACCCTATCCGTCCTAGTTTCGTATTCGTGGTTAGTGTACCTGCAGAAAATCACAATACATATATCCAATGAACCTTTCATGCCAGCATGTCATGAAAGCGTCCCCATGCATTACTGCTCACTATAGAAACAACATCTGTACTATTACCGCCGTACAGACAACGTTAACATACGTCGTCGAAACAACGTATTCACGGGGGTACCGCAAAATGCGGGGGTACGAACAGCGATCGCCATACCCTGCGCCGAACCATAATACTCCCAATATAGTCAACCTAAGTTGGTACATTGGCAGCATCTCAAGTAGGCCACTGCTTGAGAAACAGCGTTCGGTTCGCATCACCAACGGGAAGGCCAAGCTCCCTCAGTTGGCTGAGGATCCTTACCTTCTTACCTCACGATCGAAGGTGTCGTTACAGAAAGTAAGGTTGGGTTGTGCATGAATTTAAGTTTTGACAGAAAAGTAATGCTGGTAGTTAGGGTTATATATATATTATAGCCACCTCTAGTTCCCTTATAAACATTACCCTAGGGCTTTACGTACTAAGCTCAATCCTTAACGAATCCAACGTGGCTTTGCCAAACATTTTGCTGGTCAAACTTTTATACTGAAAGCATTTTTAAGGTAAAATGTATCTCCAGGGTAACCTTATAGCTCTGATACTAGCTGTGGCAGAACCAACCTGAATTATACCGGCTCAAGTATGCGAGTCCACTCCTGAGGGCTCCAACGTGCTTCAAACAGTATAATCCCTTGGCCTGTCGGGTAACGTCCCGATAAACCACCGATACACAGGATAAAATAAGGTTACCTCACACGATGGTGAGTCCAGAGATACAATCACCATCACATTTTTACATCACAGGGATTTACATTACAGGAGTTTTCCAAAAGCAGTACATTACAAACTGCTAAATTTATGGTTTTTTGCAGCGGAAACATACGCGATGATTACGACACGTCGTCAAGACGGATGTCATGCTAAGCCCGGGCATGACATCACTCGGTATCATCAATGCTGGCCGGGGATGGATCCCATTCCACGGACCAACCTTCTAAAAGAGCACAGGGCCAAGGCAAGGGAAGAGTAGGGTCTTCAAGACATTACCTGCAAAACATATAACTAACAACGCTGAGTATACTAATACTCAGCAAGGCTTACCCGGGATTGGGTATACTTTAGCCCATAACTAGACTTATGAAGGCTTATAATAGTTCTGGGTTTAGTTTCAGCTGAAAAGCAACTAAGAGTAGGTCCTTATTCTCAACTTTTAGCTTTCAAGTTCTATGTGATTATCCATTCTAGATAAGCACTTATAACTAAGCAAGCAAGGTAGAGCTCTTTATCTCAACCATCAGTATTACTCATCATTTAATTGCTCTTGTTACTCTGTGTGATAAAGGGATCAAGCAGTCTCAATCTTCGTGAGAAGCGGACGATTCTGAATCGAATTTAACCTTGCAAGGTAAACCTAACACACACGCTTGGAACATCCAAAGATCATTCCGAAGCAACCGTTTACCTTTCATTCCGACTCGTGGACAGGTCCACCACAAGCGACTGCAGGATCATACGCACTACCAAAGTGCAGGACGTACGTCTGTAGCGCGACTACAAAACCCGTACTCCTGGTTGCCCTTGCAACACGTATTCCCACACGTCGAACATAAGTAACCAGAAGAAGCATGACGAGTGGTGGGAGGTATGTCCACTCCTCGGGCCGATTGGCTACTAGGCTTGCCGCTTACCATATTTCGCGGCATGTGGCTAGTACTTTCAAACGCTTAACCACCGCTACCACACACTGTGGCCTTATCCAATTCAACAACACAGACGGGGTATCATCTCAATCATGATACCTCACAAAACTCTTGTCCGTCATCCTTATAGTGATTACAGGAATGTAAACATTACAACTCCTATATCGCGCGAGTGACAGGAAATCACCCGACTTCTACCGGTCCTATTAGCATAGCGGCTATTCGAACTTAGGTGCTAATATTCAACACATTGGTTCCTAGAGAAATGCAACTAGGGTTTCTCATACAATTCCTAGGAACGTAATGCAAGATAGATATAGGTACATAGGTTGCAGTGTAAATAAAATAGTGGGTTATGTCCGGGGCTTGCCTTTATTGGTGGGGCTGGGGTTAGTCAAGTTAATAACGTCCGAACTTTGGTTCGGGCCTTCAGAGAATTCCCTGACGAAGTTCTCGGGGTCTTCAGGACAACCTCCTTCTGGTTCCGGGATTAGCTGGTAATTCCCACGGCTTGGTCCACGATCAGCTTGTAATCACCTCCAGCTAGAATAGTCGGGTCTACATGATATGCAAGAATGTAGAATTAAGGAATGCATAGTCTTTTTATTTTATTTCACAATAAGCTGCAATCCAAAAGGTTAACACTCAAGAACTCATGGTACAAAAGGAACTTAAGCTTTGAATCATAAGCATTAACTCATGACTATAGCATTAATTTGATTGAAAACAAGAATTGAAATACTTAAAATTAAATTCAAATTTGAATGTGAAGCTTGGATAATTAAGTTTATAAAGTTTTGAAAACTAAAACACAGATCAATTGCGTATTTAAAATTCTGACCAGGAGATCTAATTAGATAAGCTACAAAGGGTATACCTAGTTAATTCTACTATAAAACCAATTAAATTGGTCAACTTAAAAGAATTTAAATTACAAAATAAGATTAGGTTTGAAAATTCCACATCAATTCATACTTAATCTATGGAGATTGCATACCAAAAATCACGATCAACAAAGTTAACATGTAGGAACAAAATTGGAACTATGGATATTACACTCTCTTATCTTAGATTTAACATAGATTCAAAAATATTTAGTTTCATATCAAACTTACTTAATAGAAGTTGTAGAGTTCAAAATCTAGTTTCCAACAAAACTGGTTTTGCAATTTTTGGAATTTCCTACACTTTTCTATTGAATTTACGAATCAGCAATACCACTCACATGAAATAACAAGCATTCATTTACTTCTATTTTAAACACAGCACAAATCATATACTTTCATAACATGGTCACAAAACAAGAGTGATAGAGTTTGAAATAAGGATTCAGGTCCAACTAGTTTTACATTTTTTTGAATTTTCTATGATGTCCTAGGAATTTTCAAAGTTCAGCACATTGGAAAGGAGAAAGAATCAAAATCTTTCATATAGACCCTTGGAAAGAATTGCATCCTCGCGATTACGTCCTTCAGCCATGGCCGGCCGAGGCAAGCTCGGTTGGGCTCAAATCCGGCGAAGGAGAAGCTCGGATGGCAAGGGGAAGGGGGTGGGGAGTGAGAGGGCACCGAGACGCACTCGTTTGAGGGCTTGGCCGGGCTTGGGGAGGTCGGGAAGGGGGTCGCCGGCGGGAGGCAGTAACGGCGGTGGTGTGGTGGCGCGGGGAACAACGCTCCGGCGAGGGAGAGGCGCAAGGGGATGGGGGAATAGCTTCAGGAGGTCCCGGGGCAGCTTCTTATAGAGAGGAGAAGGGGGAGGAACGGCGCATGGCCGGGCACCACGGCGGCGGGGTCACGGCAGAACTTGGCGGCGGCGCTGTGCGCGTGGTGGCGCGAGGAGAGGCCACGGGGGCAGGCTAGGGCGGAGAGCAGGGCTAGGGCGGCGCCTGAAAGTGAGGGGGGGGCAAGGGGGGCGGCACTGACCGACCGGGATTCCGAGAAATAGCGGCGGCGGCGGGGAACAGAAAAACAGAGGAGCAGAGGGAAGGTTGAAGACGACTGGACTGATTTGCAATTTTCCGAAGTTCCAGGGACCTGTCTGTAAACCAGCGATAACTTTTAAGCTAGGGCTCAAAAGAAAAAGTGTTCAAAATGAAAGTTGTAAAACTTTTCAAGCTCTACATCTTTGTTTTAGGGTTTGCAATCAAGAACTCGAAGTATGCAACTTTATTTTGAAACTTTGGACTAACTTTAAGCTTTATAAAGATTTTGTCCTTGTTAAATATTTTACACATAACTTGGTCCTAAATGCAAGTTTTCAGGTAAGTCATGATTACTTGCATTCTTATAATTTGGCCCCTAGAAACTTTGAAGATTACTTTTGTAACTCATGCATCTTGCACAAAAGGACTCACATTCTTATAAAATTGCACACAAGGTCTTATTTCTACAAATACATCCAACCTTATACATTTCAACACATGCATTACATTTCATACCTATTATGGTACAATTTGACACCTAGGGTGTCACAACTGGTGTTCCGCTTCGGGTCCATTCTTGCATACGCCGGTCTCGGGCCTGCCTGAGGCTCTCTTGGGCGACTGCTTCGCTGCTGACTGCTGCTGCGGCTCTTGCTTCGGCTTGGGCTGCTCGGATCTGCTGCAGTCTTACTGCGAGCTCTGTTTGCTCGGCTCGATGGGTCTGCTCTCTCAGACGGTTGGCTTGCTCATCAAAGAGTTGGTCCAAGGCGGCTAGATAAGTAGCCACTTGGTACAGAGGGCCTTCTTCATGGCGACGTCGTTCCAGACTTCTCATGCGTGCTTCCCAAACTAGGGTTCTAATGGCCGGCGGGAAGAACCTCACTGGTGTGGGGGCGAGGTGTCCTTCAAAAATCCGGCATAAATAACAGAGCGCTTTTCTGACGGTCAAGGGGTAGGTGTCCTGGTGCCTAAACCCTGTGGCAGTCACTTGCCACGGTTGGATGTCGGGGTAGTGGTTGCTCCTGGCGATGACCAGGATCACCCTGCAGCGGAGGGTACCATGGTGTTCGTACTCTCTGCTGTAGTACCTTGGGCGTTCTGTAAAGCCAAGGCTTTCCAGGGCGTTGATCAAAAGGCTGGGAAAGCTAGGTGTAGCTTGGCAATTGCCCTAGGTCCATCCTTCCTCAGCCATCTGAAACAAGGATAGGGTAAACAATCTTACACAGGTACGAAAGGGAGTAGGTAACATTTATTATTGCAACATGGAGGGGGTACAGTTCCCATAGGTACGTGGTTATTAGGGTAGGGTTCTAGCTTGGAGTGCTACTCCTATCATGGGGATTCTTCCCCGATTCTGATAGGGCGCTTCTTTATTGGGAGGCACCGATCCACCACCTCATCTTAGGTCTGAGTACCTTTATCCCAATGGGTTTCCTCGGGTTCCTCTTCTTCCTCTGTCCATCCACTTATTCCTCTGCGGTTTTCATATTCCTGTATCTAGGCTTGGAGGGCGGCTAAGGAATACTTAGCGCGTGCGACTCTTATCTGTTGTTCTTCCAGTTCCTGGGTTGCCTTTTCTGCCCTATGGATTAGCTGCTTCAGTTGTGCCACCTATTCGCGGTAGAGTTCATCCAAGCCGGTAAGGTAGATGGAAAGGTGGGAGACCGTATCTTCTAGATCTTCTTCTTCTTTTCCAAGTCATCTCATCCGGGCAATCCAAGTGCATCCTCTTCCTTCAGTAGGTGGGAAAAATCCCATAGGAGTCCGCTGAAGGTGGTGCTTGTAGATCACACGCAGTCGTCGCAGGGCTTTACGGGCGGCCTTTCGGTAGGTGTCAGGGAAGCGAAAGCCAGAGGTGGAGATGAACCAGGGGTCCACATTAGGGTAGCGGGTTCCCACAAAGACCATCATGTCACACCGAAGGATGCCCTTGGAGGTGTATTCTCGGTAGGCATACTCTGGTGGTTCCATAACTCCGATGCGTTCCAGGCTGAGTATTAATAGCTTAGGAAGGCCGGGCTCTGCATGGCAGATTCCGTCAACCCATCCATTGTCAGCCATCTGGAACAGGGCAAGAACCAGTGGTGAGTGTTTGTGCAGGAAAAGAACTAAGTCAGAACAAGTCCTAGGGCCTGAAAAAGGATCTCGTTCCTAGGGTCACGTCCTACGGCCAGCCTCCAGCTCTGATACCACCTGAAGCGTCCCCCCATCAGGGAAGACTTAAAAGTGATGCTTTATCAGTCCCAGGAGGCTGATAACACTTTTATTACATCAGATGGTACATCACCGTACAACTCTACGCGGTAATGGGCAGTGAAGCGCCACTATCGTGAGGATTACAACTAAAACCCACACTAGTACACTAGCCACGAGAAAAGGATCATCAGAGTCTTGTGCCATGCGGAACTCCAGCGGTGGCCCTAACCACAGGCAAGGCTGGGTGCAGGACGAAACCCTACTCGACGTCTTCGGGGAGGTAGTCTGGATCTTCTGCTGTAAAAAGTGAGAATAGGGTGAGTACAAACGTACTCAGCAAGTCCAATCACACCCACGGAGGGGGTTATAACAGAAACCAATGCACAGGACAATCCAAGGATAAGGTTATGGTTCATTTGCGGAAAACTCGGTTGTATGCATAGGTTCGTTTAAAAACATTTTCAAAACAAGTTTTCTAGTACCGAGGAGCACGTGATGTTGATCCACACAGGATCCAAGTTTTAAGCTGCTACCGGACTCCCCGTCCGCCGTAGCACACGGCACAACTGCCGGACACTTTCCAAACAACCCACACCAGTCCAACCACACTCAGAGAGAAACACTAGTTATGTGACCACACCATAACTTGCCCAATACCGTGGGCACGGCTATTCGAATAGATTTTAACTCTGCAGAGGTGTGCAACTTTACCCACAGGTGGGGTACCACAGCACGATCACCTTAGTGTCGGTGCAGATCCCAACTAAGCCATTACCCACCTTAGCTAGACTTGACTAGCCACCACGGGATCCATCAAGGGGTCATTCGACCTATCTCCGAGGTTTAACCGGGGCATAAGTCACACAGAGCTTATCCCTTCTCCTTGATCACATGTTGCTCTCAGCTCTCCTGATGGCTATCAGACTAACTAGTGGGATTTATGCTAAGCCGTTGCCTATACAACGGTCAAGTGGTTTGCACGATAGTGAAGTTAGGTGAGATGACACATCAACTCGGTCCTTAGTTGTGACAAGATGGATATCTCCCTTCCTTGCCCTGCCACACAGGCATGAGCACTCCAATCGGCAAATCACACAGAAATGCCATCCATCCCGTCTAAACCCATCTTTCAAAATTCCAAATTTATCCCTCCCACACACGCACACATTTTCTTTATAAAACCAGGTGGTCAAGGAATGGTTATCACAAATCAAGGGGTGGCTATCCTACCATATTTTCAGCAAACAAAACACATGCAATTTTATAAAACAGGCCAATGGGTTGTGTTGATAAAAACTAGGATAGAAACATGCATCAAAGGGCGCAAACAAAACACATGCAATTTTATAAAATAGGCCAATGGGTTGTGTTGATAAAAACTAGGATAGAAACATGCATCAAAGGGCGGGATTGAACTTGCCATCATCAAATCCTTGCGGGAGGTCCTGATCGAAGCACTGTCCCTCGGGTTCGGGGTCGCAGAACTGGTCCTCGTTCGCTTAATCACAGTCAGGACCTTCCTCGTTCACTCCGTGTCCTACGACGCAAACAGCAGGCACACAATCAAGCGAAAGAACTATAAGCTTTTATCGTTGAGCTTGAATCGGAAATAATTTAGTTATGGAGATAGGGGTAATATTTTTGGGTTAGTGGCATGGTTAGAACTATACTAGAAAGGGCGTGGTAAAGTTTTGGGTCGATCGGAGATCGTTTGGTACATAAAATGATAAGTTAACGGGGTATTAGGGTCAAACAAGGGTCCGAGGGCCTATTTGTAAATAGATATGGTGTGGAAAGGACTTGGTCGTAAATTCCAGAAATGTGTGGGACACGTTAGAAAGAGGTAGGGGTTATTTGATATTAAGTTTACATGGTGGGGGGCTAGTTCCTTGAATAAATAAAGGTGGAGGGGCTTTTATGCAAGGTGATGCATAGGGGGGGTTTATAGGAAATAGAGGGAAGGGGGGGTCTTTGGGCAAAATGCCCTTCTCCTTCCTCTTCCCCACGCAGAACAAAGGAGAGGGGGGGGGTAGTGCTCGGCGCTGATTCCCGGTGTCCAGGGCGCGACGGCGGCCGGGGTTAGGGGCATAAGAGGGGGGAAGGCGAGGGGATCCCATCCCCTTCCTCACCTCGAGCTAGGGCGGAGCGTGGAGGGCGGGCCACGGCGGGCAGCGGGCCGCGGCAGAGCTGTGGGCGGCGGCGGCGCTGCGGCCTCGGGGGGAGGCCGTGTGGTGGTGGATGCGGGTGCCGAGCTCGGAGGCGGGGTGGGGGTCTCTTTATAGGCGACCTGCGGCGGTGGGGCGGTGGTGGCCGGTGAGGAGGCCGGCGAGCGGCGCGGGGCGCCTTAATGGCGTCTGTGTCGTGGAGTGGCGGCGCGGACGGCGAAGCCGGAGCGACGTGACGGCTCAGCACGCGTGCGGGCACGTGGGGCGGGCACTGTGCGGTGCGAGTGGCGAGGGCGGGGCGCCAGCGGCAGGCGGCACGGCGAGCGCGCACAGGGGGGGCCGGGGCGGTGCGCGTCACGGCGTGCGCACGTGGGAGCAGCGGCTAGGCTGGGCGCCAGCGGCGGGCGGTGCGGCATCGCGGCCGTCCTGTCGACGAGCAGCGCGGCTAGTGGCGCGGCACGCGGTGCACGCGGGGCGAGCGCGTGCGCGCGGCACGGCAAGCGGCGCGGCTGTGTGACATTCGGGAGCAGAGGAAGGAGAAAGGAGAAAGGGGGAGAAGGGAGGAGGAGGGAAAAGGATGGAAAAAGAAAAGGGAGCGAAAGAAAAGGAAAAGAAAAAGGGGAGGAAAAGAAAAGAGAAGGAGATAGAAAGGAAATTGGGGAAAGAAAAGGGAAAGGGAAAGAGAGAAAGGAGGGAAAAAGGGTGACGCGCGCTGGCGATATTCACGGCGGCGACCGCGGTTGGTCGGCCACGCGCGTGACGTTCGCACGCTACGCGAGGAGAAGAAAAAGGGGGCGTGACAGCGGTCGGATTCGGGTGTCGGTTCGGCGGCGAATCCGGGAGAGGATTAGGGTTTAGGGTTGAGCGAGCTTCGACGACGAAAAGGTTTTGAACAAAAATATCTTAGCGCGTAATTTGACTTGGCAATTTTTAGGGTGTCACAGAAGGACTCATTGAGCGGAAGCTCAATGAAATTTTGGCGCTTACCCAAGGGAACCGCACTGTACTGCAATACGCACAGGCTTTCAATCACCTGTGCTAGTACGCAGGCTACCATGCTAATACGGACGCCAAGAAAAGAGATTGATTCCGTCGCGGACTGAACACCAAGCTGAAAGAGCGCTTGAATCTGGTCAGGACTGACAACTTCAACGAATTGGTCAACATGGCCATTACCCAAGAGGACTGTATCTCAGCCCATCGTGCTGAGAAAAGGCAAAAAGTATCAATTGGACCCTTGAATGCACAACCTTCGAGGTATCGGGTAATTCAGAACCCAGCTTCCCGAGCTCCACCCAGAAATGTCCCAACAGGCAGATGGGTAGCTAGACCTCCTCAGCAGCCCCGATTCAACAGGCCACCAGTGCCTCAACCTCAGCAGCAACAACGATCAGTCGGTCCAAAGCCAAACCCTCTGCAGTTTAATCAAGGGAATAACATCAATCGATGTTTCAACTGCGGTAGTCCGGCACATTTTGTTAAAGACTGCCCACAACCAAGGAGAACATTCCCCGGACAGGCCTCCAACTCCAACTCCAAGAACAAAGGCAAGAGGCAGGTTATGCAAGTCTGTCAAGGAAGAGTAAATTTTACTACTCTATTGGAACTTCCGGAAGGTGCACCAGTGATGACGGGTACATTCACTCTACACCATCACCCTGCTATTATACTTTTTGATTCTGGTGCAACCCATAGTTTTATCAGTACAAGGTTTGGGACCAAAATAGGTTTGGATTTCTACCCCACTAATGGAACTTATATGATAACAACCCCTGGAGGTAGAATTGCATCGAATCAAATTTGTAGAGGTGTACCAATCCAATTGGGTAGCACTTTAATAAGAACAGACTTAATTTTATTAAACCTAGAAGGAATGGACATTCTCCTAGGTATGGATTGGATGACCATACATCGGGTATCTCTAGATATCTTTTCTCGAATAGTTGAGATAAACTCCCTAGAATATGGACATACCATCCATATTCTTCCACAACAGGAGTATATCAGCTCTTGTGTATATGCTATAGAAGGGATCAAGTTAGAAGATATTCCTGTTGTGTGTGAATACCCAGATGTTTTTCCGGATGAGTTACCTGGAATGCCCCCAGATAGGGATGTTGAGTTTGTTATAGAATTACAACCTGGCACAGCCCCCATTTCTAAGAGACCCTATCGTATGCCGCCCAATGAACTGGCAGAGTTAAAACTTCAACTTCAGGAACTCCTGGATAAGGGTTATATTCGCCCAAGTGCTTCACCTTGGGGATGCCCTGCTTTGTTCGTTAAGAAAAAGGATAACAGTCTTAGACTATGTGTTGACTATTGCCCCTCAATGCGGTTACTATTAAGAATAAGTATCCTCTTCCCCGCATTGATATCCTGTTTGATCAGTTAGCCGGAGCCAAGGTATTCTCCAAAATTGACCTCCGCTTTGGGTATCATCAAATAAAGATTAGGCCAAGTGATATTCCAAAAACAGTTTTCTCCACCAGATATGGACTCTATGAATATCTGGTTATGTCCTTTGGTCTTACCAATGCACCGGCATATTTCATGTATCTCATGAACTCTGTCTTCATGCCGGAACTCGATAAATTCATCGTGGTTTTTATTGATGATATTTTGATCTATTCTGAAAATCTTGAAGATCACGCTAAACATCTTCATATTGTTCTTCAACGGTTGCGAGATCATTATCTGCATGCCAAATTCTCTAAATGTGAATTCTGACTTGATACCGTCAAATTTTTGGGTCATACCATCTCTAAGGACGGTATATCTGTTGACCCGAGTAAAGTTCAAGAAGTGATGGATTGGAAGCCCCCTACTTCGGTCCATCAGATCCGTAGTTTTCTCGGTCTTGCTGGCTACTACCGTCGTTTCATTCCAGATTTCTCCCGAATAGCCAAGCCCATGACTAAGCTGTTGAAGAAAGGAGTTAAATTCTCCTGGAATGAGAAATGTGAAGAAGCTTTCCACACTTTAAGAGCACATCTTACCACTGCTCCAGTTTTGGCTCAACCAGATACATCCAGAACTTTTGATGTTTATTGTGATGCATCAGGCACCGGACTTGGATGTGTACTTATGCAAGATAACCGCGTGATTGCATATGCCTCTAGAGCACTTCGGACACATGAGCAGAATTATCCTACTCATGATCTTGAGCTTGCAGCCGTTATACATGCACTTAAACTTTGGAGACACCATCTTATGGGTACCAAGTTCAATATTTACACAGATCATAAGAGTCTAAAGTACATCTTTACGCAAGCAGACTTGAATATGAGGCAAAGACGTTGGTTAGAGCTTATAAAGGATTATGATCTTGAAGTACACTACCATCCAGGTAAAGCCAATATGGTCGCGGATGCACTTAGCCGCAAATCACATTGTCATTGCTTATCAGTGGAAGTTTTTAGCAACACTCTCTGCTAGGAAATGAGGAAGCTTAATCTGGAGATCGTTCCACAAGGCAGTCTGAATCATATAGCAGTTGAGCCTATACTCCGGGATAGTATCATTATGTCACAACAACATGATAAGGGAGTCAAAATTATCAAGCAACAATTAGCCCAAGGCGAAGAAAAGTATAAATGTTTCCAAGAAGATCCTAAGGGAATTCTATGGTTTAATGGACGTATGGTTATACCCAAAAACCATCAGCTTCGCAAGCAAATAATGGATGAAGTGCATTTATCCAAATTTGCTATGCACCCTGGCAGTACGAAGATGTACCAAGACTTGAAACAGAATTTCTGGTGGACTCGTATGAGAAGAGAAATAGCAAAGTACGTCTCTGAGTGCGATATTTGCCAGAGAGTTAAGGCTAGTCACCTAAGGACTTCTGGTACGCTACAGCCTTTACCTATACCTTCTTGGAAATGGGAAGATATCAGTATGGATTTTATCATAGGTTTACCCAATACTTCCCAGAGGCATGATTCTATTTGGGTAATCGTGGATAGATTGACCAAGACCACCCATTTTCTTCCAATACATACTACTTACACTGCTAGGAAGTATGTGGAAATATATCTAGACCAAATCGTGCATCTCCATGGGATACCTAAATTGATCATCTCTGATCGTGGAGCACAGTTTGTTGCTCGTTTTTGGGAGCAATTTCAACAAACTCTTGGAACCAAGTTAATCCGAAGCTCCGCATATCATCCACAGACAGATGGGCAAACAGAGAGGATAAACCAAATCCTAGAAGATATGCTTCGAGCTTGCGTGATCCAGTATGATAAGCATTGGGACAAGTGCTTAGCTCTAGCTGAATTATCCTATAATAAAAGTTACCAGTCAAGTATCAAAATGGCTCCTTTTGAAGCCTTATATGGTCGCCAATGCAGCACTCCTTTAAATTGGTCTCAGACTGGTGAACGCGAAATCTTTGGACCTGAAATGTTACCGAGGTAGAAGAAAAGGTAAAGATCATTCGAAACAATTTAAAAGCAGCTCAATCAAGACAAAAGAGCTATGCAGACAAAAGGAGGAAACCAATACAGTTTGAAGTAGGTGATTTTGTATACCTGAGAGTGTCTCCTACTCGAGGTGTTCAACGATTTGGTATCAAGGGCAAACTCGCTCCTCGATACGTTGGTCCTTTTGAAATACTTGAAATTTGTGGACCCGTAGCCTATCAACTTCAACTTCCTCCTCAGCTAGCAGCTATTCATAACATCTTCCATGCATCTCAGCTGAAGAAATGTATCAGCGTTCCCACTGAAATCATTGATACACAAAGTATCGACATCGAGCCTGACCTTTCCTATAAGGAGCATCCAGTCAGAATCTTAGATACCAAGGAAAGAAGTACTAGAAGAGCCACAGTCATAATGTTTAAGATCTAGTGGAATCATCGTACAGAAAAAGAAGCTACCTGTGAAACCGAAGACTATCTTCAGAAGAATTTCCCAGACTTTCTCAAGATTTCCTAGGTATCTACCCTCTTATTATATCCTTCCTGTAATCTCGGAACGAGATTCCTTTTAGGGGGGAAAGTTGTGACACCCTAGGTGTTAAATATAGCAAGTCAATAGGAAAAATGAGGTGTATGGTTTGAATTGTGTGAGATTTGAGTGAAGTTATGAAAATAAGGGTATATATGTAATTTCACAAAAATACAAGTCCCTTTTATGTAGGTAGTGGAATGGTAAAAGTAACTTTCAAAGTTACCAAGGGATAAAATGTAAAAATGAAAGTAATCATGACCAGTCATAAATGTTTGCAGATAAGCCCAAGCTTTCATAAAATTCACACTACTAAGGACAAAAACTTTATTAAGTTTGAGTTGAGTGCAAAATTGTGAAATAAAGTAGTATACTTTAGGTTTCTGAACTTGAGCCCTAAAGCAAAATTGTAGGATTTGAAAAGTTCTACAACTTCTATTTTGACCATTTCCTCATTAGAGCTTTGGATTAGCGGGAAAAATTCTGTTTACAGTGAAGTTCCTGAGGTTTTGCAATTTCCAACAAGGTCCCTCGGACCTCCTCCCCTCGTCTCCCTCCTCTGGCACCTCTTCTGCTTCGCCCTCTGCTCCTCCGTCGCCGGCAGTCGGCGCTGCTTCCCGGCCATGTGCCGAGCCTTGGCCGTTCCCCGGCGCCACCTCAAGCTCCTAGCCGCTCCACGCGTCACCGGGACGCCGGTCACCGCCCTAGCTCCTCCTCCCTGGCCCTCTCGCGCGCGCGCCACGCCAACCCGAGCGCCGCCCATCCGCCACCTCGCCATCGTAGCAGCTGCCTGTGCACACCCCCTCGCCCCCTCTTTTCTGGTTCAAGAGTAGCACTAGCTCCCTCTCTTCCCATTCCACTCGCTCGTTTGCTCTCCCATCGACCAGAGTCCAGAACACTACCGCCGCCTCCTTCCTCTTCGCCGGCGAGCTACTGGTCGCCGCAGAGCCACCACTTCGAGCCCCCCATTGTCCCAGATGACCACTTAGGAAGCTTCACCGTGCCATGCTGAAGCTCTATGACCCCATGTCACACCCGATTTATAAAGAACATAAATCGAGCAATCATATATGCGCCAGGATCATGTCACGCATATACACAACAGAATCATCAAGATATCATAACACATATCACGAATAACAATAACATAAACCGTAAATGAATTATTTTATTACAACCGAATCAAGAATCGGTTCAAGAGTGCGGAAGCGTAAAAGAGATACATGTAGGGCTGGGTGCCACAGGGATATCGATTGGGAGACAAACGCCTAGAAGTCCTCGAAGCCGCTGACGTAGTCCTCCACGTTGCCGGGCACAAAGCAGCAGTCGAAGATATCCAAGAGAACAGAAGAGTAGAGAGGCAAGTGTGAGTATAAACTAGTACTCAACAAGTATAACACAAACTATGAGGCTCTAGGCTGGCTGACTCAACTGCATTAGCTTTTAGTCTTGGCAAATTTTATTAAAATGATTTGCTACAAGTGGATGAATTACCATAAACCCGAGTTGCATAAGAAATTAATCAATATTAATTAGGAACTACTGAGAACTATCCAAACCAAAACCACCCGGGGAATCTCCCTAATCAAAGGTTGATAACCCCACTAATCAAAAGGAGGATCTGGGCCGCTCATGACTGTGAGCACAGCTGATATATCAGTTTTACACTCTCGAGAGGTTGCACAACTTTACCCACTGAAAGATATCTAGGCCCCTAAGTGGGTTTTGGTGATATATGACAAAGCACATGTATATTTAATCGTGTTATTAAGCATGTGTGCAGGTGCTAATGGTGACTAAGCAAAGCTTTTAGAGAAGCGTGAACCCTCAAAAAGGATATGAAAAGCGGCGTCCTCAAGTGTTCTTAAAGACTAGATTTTATTTTTGAAATTGAGTATAGGAACGCCGTACTATCAAGGGGAACTGTGATCCACTAGTGTAGACATGGTAGTTGTGCTCAAGAGAACCTACAAAAATCATAAGAAACCATCTCAACACTCAAAAGGGGACTTAAATGTGAAATTCAGTGTCTAACCCGGAGTGTCCGGGTCCCAGTCCGGAATGTCCGGACAGAATGTCCGGAGTATCCGGACGTATACCCGGAGTGTCCGGGTTACTGTTACCGGTCTGCAAAACCAGATTGGTCCGGAATCTCCGGACCCCTATGTCCGGAGTATCCGGACATATACCCGGAGTTTCCGGGTACCGCTCTCCCAACGGCTAGTTTCTGGGAGAGGGGGTATAAATACCCCATACCCCCCTCTCACTCTCCCTCTCTGGCTCTTTTTCGACCAGAACTGCAGAAAACTCAAAGAGAGCCCTCTCACTCCCCTTTTGCTCCATTCTTGAGTGATTTTCGTTGGGGTTTGAAGTGAGATTGTTGCAAGAGCTAGGATTGTGCAAGTAAGCCTTGATTTCATCTCTTGAGCACATCAATCCAAGTATAGCCCGTGGATTCTAGTTTATTACTCTTGGAGCTCCAAGCTCCTAGACGGCTAGGCGTCGCTTGTGATTGCGTGATTGGTTTGTAAGCATCACAGCTGGTTTGTAATCTTCATTCCTCTCCGAGGAATTCATAGTAAGTGTCCCTAGGGTTTGAGCGTTGGTCTCACCCTTGGGAGAGGAGCATAGGAGTTCTTGAGCACCGTCTCTTGAATTCTTCCTCAACGGAGACGTAGCTCCTTTGGGAGTGAACTTCGAGAAACAAATTCTGTGTATCTCTCGCAATTTTAGTGTACATTTGCATTAGTTTGCTTGTGAGACTAACCTTTTAGGGTTTGAGGCCGATCTATCATTGTACAAGTCTCAGGAGTAAAACTACTGGTGAGAAACACTTCAAAGGTACCACTTGTCCCTCTAAATTTATTGGATTCAATTTACAGCATCTCCATCTGTGATTAGTAGCATTTTCTCTCATATCCGGATAGTCCGGACATTATATCCGGAGACTCCGGACACTGTATCCGGAGTATCCGGACATCTATCCGGAGTATCCGGACACTTGTGTTGCTAACCGTGCTCGAAGTGTTTTTAAGTTGCAGATTAGCCTATTCACCCCCCACAAGTCGTGAGCTATGCTAGTTGTTCGTCACACTTCCTTAGGTGTGATGGCTAGCAAGCACACTACGAGACCGTTACAAAGTATCACGTTGGTAAGGTGTAACCGCTAAGGTTTCTGGATCAGCGACGATGGGGCCCACCTCCGGGGGTACAAGCACACAGCACAGACCAAGCCGGAGGAGCAGGGACCATTGAAGCCTACCACCCCTCTTGCCCACGTAGGTAAGTAACTCCCGAACCAACACGACCTAATTAGTAAGTCAAGACCGTCACATTCCAGTCTTATGGTTGCGCGGTTGTCCCAGGTTGTCGCTCTATGAACCGGTCCTTATGGAGAGTGGCCAACCAAGCACTAAGCACCGTGCTGGCCCCCTAAACCATGTTTCTATCAAAAACATCTTTTAAGGAGACGTGAGCCACTCAAGCACACAGCACAGAGGGCCACTCTCAGAATTAAGTTGCATATAACCATTAATCAAATTAATTAAAAAGGACCAACAAATGTGTGAGAGCGCAGCACCTAGCACAACTAACCAAAATGCAACCCAAGGTATTATATAAAGGATAACAGTGGCTAGGAAATCCTTATAGGCATACAGTATTACAATGCAGTATGAAATTGTATTTAAAAGTGATAGGATGTTCATGTTATACTTGCCTTCCTCAAAGTTCTCCTGCTGTTGCTCAAAGGGTTCAGAAGACGGTGGCTCCTGGTACTCGTCCAAAGGCTCCGCGTCTACTCACGATCGCAACGCCAAAACATGGTCCAGCACATACACATACATGCAAACGAGGACAAAACATAAGGAACAGTACAACATTACAGAGAAACAGCACACAAAACTATGCTAGAACTATTCTACGCGTTACAATGATCGCGTGAGCGCAAGAATCACCTAAAACGGAGCTAAGACGTGAAATCTAGGGCTAAAACAAAGTCCAGGCACCAAACTATAAGAAAAACAGAGCTACAGGGGGTTCTGGGCAAAAACCAGGGGTCTGAACATAAATAAAGGGTAGATCTGGTGTCTATCCTGCAAAATCATAGGGCTTGGACGGCGGGCACTAAAACCTGAAAGCTCAGGGGTCAAAAGGGAAGAAAAGGACCTATCTGCAATTATTTCTTGAACTATAGGTGGACTGCGGGTTAATTCTTCAAAAGGGCAGGGACTCTTTAGCAAAAGGGTTGAGCTGAAATGGTATCTCTCAATCTGAGCCCTTGGCTCTAACGTCTACGGCCCAGTTAGATTCTAACAGCGAAACGGTATCTACGCGTATCGGCCGTCGGATCTCGATCCGACGCTCCAGACTCTCCCTTAGCTCGGATATAATACCTCCTGCTGGATCGGAGATGGACGGCCCAGATTTAAAACCCAGGGTGAACCGGTACGCGTGGATTCCGTCCGTTGGATCCAGATCCCGTGGCTCAGATCTAACCCAACCGCGATCTAATCCCGGACACTGGCTGCGGATCGGACGGCTGGAAAGGTTTGGGCGCTCGGGTGGCGGCGGGGGTCGCTAGAGCTCGGCTGCCGCGGCGGCGCTTCGCCGGAGCTGGCCTATCTTGGCCGTCCGGCCTCCATCCAGGATGAGGTCAAGCCCTGGAGGTAGAAAACAACGTGGGGAACTCATCTAAGCGTTCAAGGGGGCGAATTAGGGCTCGGTGCTGTGCTCCCCACGGCGGGGGCGGCTCGGGTTCACGGCGGCAAGGGGGACGTGCTCGCGCAGAGGGAGAAAGGGAGGGAAAAGAGGTGCGGTGCCTTCCTTACCACGCCTGGAAGCTGCAACGACGGCCGGCGGTGGAGGATTGGCGACGCCGAGGTGAAATTGCGACGGCGCGGGGCTCGGTCGACGGCGGTGCTGTCCTCGGTCGAGCGGCGGCACGGCAGCGCAAGGGCACGGGGAAAGCTGGGGAGGGCAGTGACGGCTGAGGGGGAGCGCGAGAGAGCGGCCGGGCTAAGAAACGGTGGGGCGGCCTCGGCGTGCGGGTCGTTCGCGCAACGGCCCCCGCGCCTCCCACGGATGCGTTGCAGCTTGACTCGATCCGAGCGCGGGTGGCTTCTAGAAGGAAGAGGGGCTCGGGTGCTGGCCAGTGGGGCCTTGCAAGCGTAGGGGAGGGAACCCCAGGTGCGGCGGAGCGGGGCCACGGGCAGTGGCCGAGCGGCCGGCCGGTGGAGGAGGAAACAGAGGAGGGGAAGGAGAAGGGGAGAGCGGGGGAAAGAAGCTGACGTGCGGGCCCCGGCTGCCAGAGAGAAAGGGGAGAGGGAGGGCACGGCTCAGGCTAGGAGGAGAATGGGCCGGCGCGGCCCACGCGGGGGAGAAGAGAGAGGGAGAAGTGCTGGGCCTCGGAGAGGATTTGGGCTGGGGAAAGAGAGGGAAGGAAGAAGAGGGCCGCGGTGAGGGAGAGGAGAGAGGTTTGGGCTGACTGGGCTGGGCTCTTTTCCTTTTCTCCTTTCCTTTTTCTTTTCCTTCTTCTTTTCTATACTCAACTAATTCAAACAAATCTAATTGAATTCAAAATACAATTTGAATTCAAACTTATAAACCCAACACAATTAAAACAATGCTGCAGCATGAATGCACAAGCAAGTTGATCCTATAATAAATTTTATTTCCTCGTGTTATAAAATTACTTTAAATGCAAGATAACCAAGAAAAACTCTAGAAATTTTATTTAAGCCCGAATGAATTCATTAAAATTTAAGGAAATTACCTTAGGGTGTTACAAACCTACCCCCCTTACAGGAATCTCGTCCCGAGATTCGAATAGGCTAGCTAGCAAAGAGATCGGGATATGTCTTTCTCAACTCGTCTTCTCGCTCCCAAGTAGCTTCGTCCTCTGTGTGATGACTCCACTGAACATGGCACATCTTGATCTTCTTGTTTCTGGTAACTCTCTCAGACGTCTCCAGAATCTTCACCGGATGCTCGATGTAGGTCAGATCCTCCTGCACATCTAACCCTTCTATCGGTGCTTGCTCTTCTGGCACCCTCAAGCACTTCTTCAGCTGAGACTCGTGGAACACATCATGCACTCCCGAGAAGTTGGGAGGCAACTCCAAATGATATGCCACCCCGCCTTTCCGTTCCAACACCTTGAACGGACCGATATATCGAGGGGCTAGCTTCCCTTTCATATTAAACCTGCGGATTCCTCTCACCGGCGAGACCTTCAGGTATACATGATCACCCACTGCAAAGGTCAGATCTCGACGACGAACATCCGCGTAGCTCTTCTGGCGAGTCTGTGCGACCCTCAGGTTCTCTCGCACCTGTTGTACCAGCTGTTCTGCCTCCTCAACAATATCCGGACCAAATACCTGCCTCTCGCCAATCTGATCCCAATACAGTGGAGTCCTGCACTTCCGACCATACAGAGCCTCGAAAGGGGATTTCTTCAGACTCCGCATACGGCAGGCATTTATCCCAGCTGGTACCATACTGAATAGCATAGGCTCGAAGCATATCCTCCAACACTTGGTTGGTTCTCTCTGTCTGCCCATTTGTCTGAGGATGATAAGCGGTACTGAAGCGCAGCTTCGTATCCAACGAATCATGCAACTGCTCCCAGAACCGCGAAGTGAACTGAGATCCTCGATCAGATATGATCTTCTTCGGAACACCATGCAGACAAACAATCCTGGAGATGTACAACTCTGCGAGTCTAGCACCGGAGTAAGTAGTGTTCACCGGGATGAAGTGGGCAACCTTCGTCAACTGGTCCACTACTACCCATATGGAGTTGTACCCTTTCTGACTACGAGGCAATCCAACGATGAAATCCATAGTGATTTCCTCCCATTTCCACTCTGGAATCTTCAACGGCTGCAATAACCCTGCTGGCCTCTGATGCTCTGCCTTGACACGCTGACAAGTATCACAGATAGCCACATACTCCGCAACAGAACGCTTCATTCTATACCACCAGAATCGTTCCTTGAGGTCATAATACATCTTCGTGCTGCCTGGATGGATAGAATATGCTGTATCATAAGCCTCACTCAGAATCAACTTCCTGAGATCTCCTACATCCGGCACACATATCCGACCTTTGTACCACAAGGTACCCTGATCATCCTCTCTAAAATGAGGTGCCTTGCCAATCTTGAGCAGTTCACGGATCTCCTGTAGCTTCTTATCTTCTTTCTGATGCTGCCTAATCTCTGCCTCTAGAGTGGGTTCTGCCTCGAATGCTGCACTCGAAGTATGATGCAAGAAACCTAGTCTCAGCTACTCAAACTCCTCGCATAAATCTGAAGGCATCTGAAAAGCCACGGCCATGTTAACATAGCTCTTCCTGCTCAGAGCATCTGCCACAACATTAGCCTTGCTCGGATGATAGTGGATCTCCAGATCATAATCTTTGACTAGTTCTAGCCATCTTCTCTGCCGCATGTTCAGCTCACTCTGCGTGAAAATATACTTGAGGCTCTTGTGATCGGTGTAAATGTCACACCTTTGCCCAAACAAGTAATGCCTCCATATCTTCAGAGCATGCACAACTGCGGCTAACTCCAGATCATGAGTGGGATAATTCAGCTCGTGCCGGCGCAACTGCCGCGAAGCATAAGCTATCACTCTGCCTTCCTGCATCAGGACGCAACCAAGACCATCCCTCGAAGCATCACAATACACTGTGAACCTCTTGCTCTGGTCTGGCAGACTAAGGACTGGCGCCGTAGTTAACCTCTTCTTCAGCTCCTCGAAGGCCTTCTGACGCTCATCATTCCAAGAGAAATCCACACTCTTCTCTAGCAAGGAAGTCAAAGGCTTCGCAATCTTGGAGAAATTCTCGATGAACCTCCGATAATAACCTGCTAAACCCAGAAAAGAGCGGACTTCCTTCACTGTCTGCGGTACCACCCAGTCAAGCACATCCTTCACCTTTCCGGGGTCCACAGCAATACCTCAGTTGGAGATCACATGACCGAGGAATGGAACCTCGTCAATCTAAAATTCGCACTTGCTGAGCTTGGCATACAGCTTGTGCTCTCTGAGCCTCTGCAACACAAGCCTCAGATGTTCCTCATGCTCTACTTCTGACTTGGAATATATCAGGATATCATTGATGAATATCACCACAAAGGTATCCAGATAATCCATGAAAACCTTGTTCATCAGATGCATGAAGAAAGCCGGAGCATTCGTCAAGCCAAAGGACATGACCGTATACTCGTATAGCCCATACTTGCAGGTGAATGCCGTCTTCTGGATATCCTCAGGACGAATCTTCAGCTGGTGATAACCCGAACGCAGATCAATCTTCGAGAACACACAAGCACCCTGAAGCTGATCAAAAAGATCCTCAATGCGGGGCAATGGATGCTTGTTCTTGATGGTTACTGCATTCAGATCCCGATAATCGACGCACATTCTCTTCGTACCATCCTTCTTCTCTACAAGCAATACCGGAAAAGCCCAAGGAGAGAAACTGCGATGGATATAGCCCTTGGCTAGCAACTCGTCGATAGTCTTCTTAACTTCCTCATGCTCAACGGGTGCCATACGATAGGGCCGTTTAGCAATAGGAGCTGTGCCAGGCAAAAGATCAATAGAAAACTCAATGTCGCGATCAGGCGGCATACCTGGCAAATCATCTGGAAAGACATCCGGGAATTCAGACACCACACGAATACCATCCGTGGGTCTAGCCTCCATCTAATAAAGAAATCCAGAAGGCTCTGTGGCACCAACAGTAACCTCCCAACCATTCGGTGCTGACAGAAGAACCGTCCTCTGAGCACAATCTATCCGGACTCCCTACTTAGCAAGAGTCTCCATCCCGAGGATCACATCAATGCCCTTGGTGTCTAGCACCATCAGATTCGCACTGAAATCTACCCCCCTTATGGCCACACTGACTCTGGCACAGAAGACATGAGACCTCAACTGCCCTCCTGGTGAAGATACTAACATGCACCTCTTTAATGTGCTAGTAGGAATACCATGATGCTCGACAAAAGACTGAGTGATGAAAGAATGCGTAGCACCAGTATCAAAAAGCACTATAGCAGGATGAGTGTTGACCATAAACGTACCAATGACCATGTTAGGAGCCTCGGCCGCTAACTCGGCCGTCACGTGGTTCACCCTGCCCTGAGCTGGGGCCTTGGGCGGTACTGCACGCCCCTGCTGTCCTGCCTGCGCCTTCCGAGGATAGATGTTGGCGTAGTGCCCTGGCTCGCCGCAGTGGAAGCACACTCGCGGAAGCGCTGGAGCCTGTTGCCCGGCAGGAGGAGTGGGCACTCCCTGCCTCGGAGCTGGTGGAGCCGGAGGCGCTGGAAGCCTCTGACCCTGTCCTGCCTGCTGCTGGGGATGAGGAGGAAACTGCTGCCGCTGTTGGTACTGCTGGGGCGGCCTCTGCTGCTGCTGCTGTGGATGCTGATATCGGGGACGAGTGTTGCTGCCCGACGAGGATGGAGCCATCTTCCTCTTCTTATCCTCAATCTCCCGACGCTTACGCTCGGTGTTGAGGGCAGCATCAACCAGTTGGTTGAAGTTGTCGAAGCAATGGTTCAGCAGCGCATACTGGACGTGATCATCCAATCCCTCCTTGAAATACTCCTGCTTGTCGCTACCACGGGCGACGTCAGCAGGGGCATAACGGGCCAGCTGAAGAAAACGGTCACGGTACTCCATCATCGTCATAGATCCCTGAAATAGCGAACACAGATAACAAGGATAGAAATCGCTCAATGTCAGGCTTACGAAGGAGGTCAAGGATAGATTAAAGTTTGAAAGAAATTGCAGGGAATCCATTCAATTTTACCTGCTTAAGGGCACGGAACTCCTTCTGCTTCATCTTCATGATCCCCTCAGGAATATGGTGGCTCCTGAAACGCTCACGGAATTGGACCCAGGTGAGAGAGTCGCAGTCCTGAGCCGGGTAGGACTCCCACCGGTCAAGAGCTGGGCCTCGCAGCTGACCTACTGCGTAAAGGACTCGCTCACGGTCGTCGCACTGAGCAACAACCAACTGGCGCTCCACCGAGCGAAGCCAATAGTCAGCCTGGAGTGGATCCGTGGCATGAGAGAAGGTCGGAGGATGACCTCTCAGGAAATCCGCACGTCGATCACGTGGCTGAGGCGGCGGAGGAGGCGGTGGCTGAGCATGGATCTGCTGCAGAGCCTGAACGGTATTGTTCAGGGTCGCCATCATCTGCATCTGGAGCTGGAAGAACTGCTCCGGGGTCAGTGGTGGCGGCATCGGCAACGGCTGACCAGTACTCTGGTTGTTCTGCTCCTGCTGGTCAGAACCGGAACCGGTGCGCCTAGTGTTCACCATCTGATTGCAACAAATGAAATTTTATGAGAATGAGATATTGTGCAACTGCAGAAATGAAACTTCGGAAGGATATGACAGAGAGAGAAGGAATATAGGTTTTACCCCCAACGTTCTAACTCAATTTTTATTATTTAGTTCCAGTGGTGTTAGGGTCGATTTGCATGAGCAAGTTTAACTACTAAACTATGCAATCAACCTAAAAAATCCAAATCAGACATTTGCACAATAACAAACATTCAATATTCACAACTTAGTCGAGTTTCTCATACTACTCGACTAACACACTCGTTCTAGCGTATTTTCATTGGAACAACCTAAACTTATAGCTTGTAGGGTTAGACACTCAGGCCAACGTCTACGGAGACTCAAGCTATTTCTCAGAAAAGACAGGAGAGATAGCAAACCAAAGGGCTGGGGACTCGAGGAATAGAAGTAGGAAATGATTTTAGAATATTTGCGGAAGCAAGGCAAGGGTAGAGAAGTCCTATACTCGTCCAATTCTATCTAGACTTCGTCCTACAGTCGAACCTGGCTCTGATACCAATCCTGTCACACCCGATTTATAAAGAACATAAATCGAGCAATCATATATGCGCCAGGATCAAGTCACGCATATATACAACAGAATCATCAAGATATCATAACACATATCACGAATAACAATAACATAAACCGTAAATGAATTATTTTATTACAACCGAATCAAGAATCAGTTCAAGAGTGCGGAAGCGTAAAAGAGATACATGTAGGGCTGGGCGCCACAGGGACATCGACTGGGAGACAAATGCCTAGAAGTCGTCGAAGCCGCTGACGTAGTCCTCCACGTTGCCGGGCACTGAGCAGCAGTCGAAGATATCCAAGAGAACAGAAGAGTAGAGAGGCAAGTGTGAGTACAAACTAGTACTCAACAAGTATAACACAAACTATGAGGCTCTAGGCTGGCTGACTCAACTGCATTAGCTTTTAGTCTTGGCAAATTTTATTAAAATGATTTGCTACAAGTGGATGAATTACCATAAACCCGAGTGGCATAAGAAATTAATCAATATTAATTAGGAACTACTGAGAACCATCCAAACCAAAACCACCCGGGGAATCTCCCTAATCAAAGGTTGATAACCCCACTAATCAAAAGGAGGATCTGGGCCGCTCATGACAGTGAGCACAGCTGATATATCAGTTTTACACTCTCGAGAGGTTGCACAACTTTACCCACAAGTCGTGAGCTACGCTAGTTGTTCATCACACTTCCTTAGGTGTGATGGCTAGCAAGCACACTATGAGACCGTTACAAAGGATCACGTTGGTAAGGTGTAACCGCTAAGGTTTCTGGATCAGCGACGATGGGGCCCACCTCCGGGGGTACAAGCACACAGCACAGACCAAGCCGGAGGAGCAGGGACCATTGAAGCCTACCACCCCTCTTGCCCACGCAGGTAAGTAACTCCCGAACCAACACGACCTAATTAGTAAGTCAAGACCGTCACATTCCAGTCTTGTGGTTGCGCGGTTGTCCCAGGTTGTCGCTCTATGAACCGGTCCTTATGGAGAGTGGCCAACCAAGCACTAAGCACCGTGCTGGCCCCCTAAACCATGTTTCTATCAAAAACATCTTTTAAGGAGACGTGAGCCACTCAAGCACACAGCACAGAGGGCCACTCTCAGAATTAAGTTGCATATAACCATTAATCAAATTAATTAAAAAGGACCAACAAATGTGTGAGAGCGCAGCACCTAGCACAACTAACCAAAATGCAACCCAAGGTATTATATAAAGGATAACAGTGGCTAGGAAATCCTTATAGGCATACAGTATTACAATGCAGTATGAAATTGTATTTAAAAGTGATAGGATGTTCATGTTATACTTGCCTTCCTCAAAGTTCTCCTGCTGTTGCTCAAAGGGTTCAGAAGATGGTGGCTCCTGGTACTCGTCCAAAGGCTCCGTGTCTACTCACGATCGCAATGCCAAAACATGGTCCAGCACATACACATACATGCAAAAGAGGACAAAACATAAGGAACAGTACAACATTACAGAGAAACAGCACACAAAACTATGCTAGAACTATTCTACGCGTTACAACGATCGCGTGAGCGCAAGAATCACCTAAAACGGAGCTAAGACGTGAAATCTAGGGCTAAAACAAAGTCCAGGGACCAAACTATAAGAAAAACAGAGCTACAGGGGGGTTCTGGGCAAAAACCAGGGGTCTGAACATAAATAAAGGGTAGATCTGGGGTCTATCCTGCAAAATCATAGGGCTTGGATTTCGGGCACTAAAACCTGAAAGCTCAGGGGTCAAAAGGGAAGAAAAGGACCTATCTGCAATTATTTCTTGAACTATGGGTGGACTGCGGGTTAATTCTTCAAAAGGGCAGGGACTCTTTAGCAAAAGGGTTGAGCTGAAACGGTATCTCTCAATCTGGGCCCTCGGATCTAATGTCTACGGCCCAGATTAGATTCTAACAGCGGAACGGTATCTACGCGTATCGGCCGTCGGATCTCGATCCGGCGCTCCAGACTCTCCCTTTGCTCGATCTAATACCTCCCGCTGGATCGGAGATGGACGGCCCAGATTTAAAACCCAGGGCGAACCGGTATGCGTGGATTCCGTCTGTTGGATCCAGATCCCGTGGCTCAGATCTAACCCAACCGCGATCTAATCCCGGACACTGGCTGCGGATCGGATGGCTGGAAAGGTTTGGGCGCTCGGGTGGCGGCGGGGGTCGCCGGAGCTCGGCTCCCGTGGTGGCGCTTCGCCGGAGCTGGCCTATCTTGGCCGTCCGGCCTCCATCCAGGACGAGGTCAAGCCCTGGAGGTAGAACACGACGTGGGGAACTCATCTAAGCGCTCAAGGGGGCGAATTAGGGCTCGGTGCTGTGCTCCCCACGGCGGGGGCGGCTCGGGTTCACGGCGGCAAGGGGGACACGCTCGCGCAGAGGGAGAGAGGGAGGGAAAAGAGGTGCGGCGCGTTCCTTACCACACCTGGAAGCTGCGACGACGGCCGGTGGTGGAGGATTGGCGGCGCCGAGGTGAAATTGCGACGGCGCGGGGCTCGGTCGACGGCGGTGCTGTCCTCGGTCGAGCGGCGGCACGGCGGCGCAAGGGCATGGGGAAAGCTGGGGAGGGTAGTGGACGGCTAAGGGGGAGCGCGAGAGAGCGGCCGGGCTAAGAAACGGTGGGGCAGCCTCGGCGTGCGGGTCGTTCGCGCAACGGGCCCCGCGCCTCCCGCGGATGCGTTGCGGCTTGACTCGATCCGAGCGCGGGTGGCTTCTAGAAGGAAGAGGGGCTCGGGTGCTAGCCAGTGGGGCCTTGCGAGCGCAGGGGAGGGAACCCCGGGTGCGGCGGAGCGGGGCCATGGGCAGTGGCCGAGCGGCCGGCCGGCGGAGGAGGAAACAGAGGAGGGGAAGGAGAAGGGGAGAGCGGGGGAAAGAAGCTGACGTGCGGGCCCCGGCTGCCAGAGAGAAAGGGGAGAGGGAGGGCGCGGCTTAGGCTGGGAGGAGAATGGGCCGGCGCGGCCCACGCGGGGGAGAAGAGAGAGGGAGAAGTGCTGGGCCTCGGAGAGGATTTGGGCCGGGGAAAGAGAGGGAAGGAAGAAGAGGGCCGCGGTGAGGGAGAGGAGAGAGGTTTGGGCTGACTGGGCTGGGCTCTTTTCCTTTTCTCCTTTCCTTTTTCTTTTCCTTCTTCTTTTCTATACTCAACTAATTCAAACAAATCTAATTGAATTCAAAATACAATTTGAATTCAAACCTATAAACCCAACACAATTAAAACAATGCTGCAGCATGAATGCACAAGCAAGTTGATCCTATAATAAATTTTATTTCCTCGTGTTATAAAATTACTTTAAATGCAAGATAACCAAGAAAAACTCTAGAAATTTTATTTAAGCCCGAATGAATTCATTAAAATTTAAGGAAATTACCTTAGGGTGTTACACCCCACCCCGACACCAATCTTCACCGGAGCCCGGTCGCCAACGTTTCCCTTCTCGCCGGTGAGCTCCTGTCACCGTCGAACCCCTCCCTCCGCTCCTTATCCGTTCGATTCAACTGCACCAATAGCTTCCTCTCCTCCTGTCACAACTTCTAGACCGGAGCATTGCCCTACCACCTCACTGGAACCTTCTCGCCGATGAGCACCCCTCCACCGCCACCTCGGCCGCCGTGGGAACCTCACCTCCGGCCATCCCCTCCCCTTCCCCAGACCCCCAATAGGTGCGCCTTGAGCTCCTAAGGCTCACTAACCAGCACTTCTCCACCCCTCACCACCCCCTCACCGGAATTTGGCCAGCAAACGCCCCTGCCCTTCTTCCCCGACGAGCCAAGGACCGGATTGAAATGATTTCAAAAGTTCTAAGGGTGTCGATGTAAAATTCCAGAGCCCCCGCCCCAATTCAAAAGCTGTGAACTTCAAAAATGTGTAGGAAATTGTAGAAAGTTCAGAAAAATGCCAAACCAGTTTTGTTGGAATCCTTGAGTTAAACTCGACTACTTTTATATAGGGAGTTTGAGCTGTATATGTATATTTTCTAATGTAGATTAAATACTAGGAAATGAGTGTTTTATTTGTATCTCATGTTATATGCATGTTTTGTAGCTGAATTTTGGAACCTAGGTTATATGTGTCATGTATAGCTTTGTGTAAAACTCTCGAGTTATTTACTGTTCATTTTCTTAGAAATTCGAGTACTTTTGTTGTATGTTGTTAGAAAGTTCATAATTTAATTCTAGATGCATTCCTTCATGTTTAAAGCTGCAAATTTTACCTTAGTTTCGCTTCTGCATGGTTAATCCAAAATAAAACATTGAGAGTCAGAATCCAAATATAACTCCAGTAGTGAATTTAAGTTTAGATTCAAAGAAAAATTCAAGAACCATAGCTCTAGTTCATGAAAAATTATGAAAATAATTTGAGATAATGCTCTTGAGTAGTGTAGCATGACCCCAAATTCTCAACCCATGATCAGGTGTAGAACAACTAAAATAAATAGAACTTGTTAAGTAGATCCATATTAATTAATTACCTAGGGTTATTAAAGATAATTAACTAGTCAAATAAATAAAGGTGTTAAATGTAATTAATTTAATTATCCAAGATAATCAAACATGTTACTTCAGGTAGTTAATTAAATGTTTAGGGTTACCACCTATGTTGCTTAATGTAGCTAAGTAAATGGGTTAATACGCGATAAACGACTGCCCAGTAAAGGACAATTGTGCTGTTTGCTAATATGTAATGTTATGTTCATTGGATTGCAACTTTATCGTGAAGTAGAATAACGATCTATGCATTTCCTGAACTGCATCATTTTCTTCACATGTAGACTCAACGCTTCTCGCCGACGCAGACTATCAGATTCTCCCAGTACCCAAAGTAGAAGTCTCCAAAGACTCCGGAAATATCGTCGGAGAATTAACTGAAGCTTCGAACCCGAGTTCGGAAGGAATTGTTGACATCTCTGACCCCAGCCTCGCTAGTGAAGGCAAGCCCCGGACATAAAACTCACTACTTTAATTACACTGCAATCTACCTTTATATATATAATTGTGCATTAAGTTCTTAGGAGTTGTTCGAAAACCCTAGATGCATAATCCTAGGAACCGATGTACTGAATATTAAAATCTGAGTCCGACTAGTGCTATGCTAATAGGACCGGTAGAAGTCGAGTGATTTCCTGTCACTCGCGCGATATAGGAATTGGTTGTTTACGATCCTGCTATCACTATAAGGATGATGGACGGGGTTATGTGCATTATCATGGACAGGAAGGATACCCGTCTGTGTTCATGAATTTGGTTAAGGTCGCACTGTATGGTAGTGGCAGTTAAGCGTTTGAAAGTACTAGCCACATGCCGTGAAATATGGTAAGCGGTAAGCCTAGTAACCAATCGGCCCGGCAAGTGGACTCGTCTCCCACCAGTCGACTTTTATTTTTATGTTTACACGCACCAACTGTGGGAGTACGTTCTGCAGAGCAGATGGGAATACGGTCACATAGTCGCGCTACAGACGTATGTCCTATACATTGGATGTGCGTATGGTCCTACAGTTGCTTGTGGTGGCATTGTTCCACGATCCGGAATGAAAGGCAAACGGTTGCTTCGGAACGACCCGTTGGAGTTCCAAGTGTGTGAGTTAGGTTTACCTTGCAAGGGTTGAAATTCGATTTAGAATCGTCCGTTTCTCGCGGAGATTGAGACTGCTTAACTCTTTTGCCACATAGAGTAACAAGAGAAACCTTATGAGGAGTAATACTGAGATATGTTTTAAAGAAGCTCTACCTTGCTTGAGTAGTTGTAGGTGCTTACCTAGTATGATTAAAGGAACTAGAAACTGAAAGCTAAAATATGAAATTAAGGATCTACTCTTTTTTGCTTTTCAGTTGAGACAAGACCCAAAACCCTATTAAAGCCTTCATAGTCTAGTTATGGGCTAAGTATACCCTAATTCCGGGTAAGCCTTGCTGAGTATTAGTGTACTCAGCCTTGCAATATGATTTTATTTCAGGTCATGCCCCTGAAGACCCTACCCTTTCCATGCCTTGGCCCTATGCTTTGCCTGATGGTTGGTCCGTGGAGTGGGACCCGTCCCCGGCCAACACCGACCCTAACGAGTGATGTCATGCAATGGCTTAGCATGATGTCCATACTGGCAACGTGTATAGTTGTTGTACTTTGAATTCCACTGCTGTGAACTTAAATTTTAAAACTGTTTTGTAATAACTTATATCAGTCTAGAACTTATGCTACTCTATAAACTCTTGTAATATAAGTGCCTGTGATATAAAATATGATGGTGATTGTATCTCTAGACTCGCCTTCGTGCGAGGTACCTTGTTGGATCCTGCTTTCGGTGGTTTATCGGGACGTTACCCGACAGACCAAGGGGTTACACCGTTTGAAGCACGTTGGAGCCCTTGAGAGAGAGAGGATTTGCGTACTTGAGCTGGTATAATTCAAGTTGGTTCTGCCACATGCGCCCCTCATACCGCGAACCATTCCCCATAGAAAATGTTGACGAAATCGTCACATTTTACCATTTTGCCGAATGGGGTTTGGCCCTCCCCTCTTGTTCTTTTTTCCGTGGCCTCCTTTACTACTATGGGCTTTAGCTTCATCATCTCAATCCAAACTCCATTTGCCACATCTCAATTTTTATCCATTTCTGTGAAGCCTTCCTTGGAATTGAACCCCACTGGGATCTTTTCCGTTTCCTCTTCCGTGTCAAACCACAACGCACCACAAAGAATTCTTCCGTTGTAGGGGGCGCCAGCATCCAACTGCGACAGCAGGCCAGTGACAAGTACCTATCATACAAATTCCCTTCCAACATTCCCGGGTGGAAAAATCACTGGTTTTATGTCGAAAACCATGCCCCCCAACTCCCAGAAAAGACGAACAATCCACCTGTCGTGAGGCCGGAGTGGAACATCGAGCTATCTAGGGGAGACATGGACCAAGTCGAAGAATTGCTAGAAACCATAGAAGCTCATAAACTGATGGGGGTGACCGGCGCATCTGTCATGTTTGTCCTTTTTCAAGCGTCGAGTCCAGCCCATCCAACTACACCACAAGCTTGGATTCGAGTACGCGGGGACTGAAGATCCTTCTCGCATGTGCGCAGAGGAACTATTAGATGAAGCCGCACTCCTCCGAGTCCAGCGGGTGCTGTTGGACGTGGATGCCGTGCCTTACGTCCCAGGATTGTTTTCCGCACGAAGTCCGCCCAAACCGGTGAGTATTTGACTACTTTTTGTTGGGAACAACCTCTGTTATGCCACTACTACTGAGAACCTTCTGCATGGACATACGGAATTGTACCGCAGCTACCCGCCACAACCTGACATCCCTCAGCCAGACCACCTGCTTCCCAGCGCCGCTGCCGAAGCGAAGAGGGCTCGAGCAGCTGCAGCCCTGCATAGCAGCGAGTCCACGGAGGACGGAAGCCCCCTGGCGGAAAAGGAAACCGAAGGGGAGGCAAGAAGGGACAACTCCTCTAGGCCAACCGTGGAGTTGACCGAAGCTCAGCCTCTGGTGCCGCAGGGTCGTCGAGTAGTGTGCAAGCGAAAGGCGCAGGAAATCGAATCTTCCAGGTACTGGTTTGCTGCTTTGTTGAATTGCTAAACATTGATATTATTACATGCTGACAGTATCCATTTGTAGTCCTTCCGCCTCTTCACCCAGGACCGAGCCCGAAGAGGTGGGAGCAGCTCCATCTGCCACCATGGCCGTCACCATCGCCGTGGTGGGGACCACGCCACCAGCTGGTGAAACCCCACCACCAGCAACGGATACTCCGCAACGGGCCTTGCAGGTGAAAAAGGCCATCAAAAAGAAGTCTACACTGTAAGTTTGCATCTGGTTGCATAATAAGCATTCTGCTCTTTTCGACTTGTATGATAACAGACTCGACTTCATTAGGGCTGCAAGCGCCGTGAAGCTCCAGCTGAAGCCGGCCACGACTGCCCCAGCCCCCGGGTCATCAACCTGAGCCGAGTCTACAGGTGTGGAGCCAGCCACGGCTGCTCCAGCCCCCGAGGCATGAGCCCCCGGTAGGTTGACGCCAATGGAGCCAGCCCCCGAGGCAGACGCGATGCTGCCCGACTTGCCGCCTCCCGAACTCCAACAAGGCAAAACCAGAACTGGTGGCGAGGAACAAGTCGAGGCCCCTGATGCCGCCCCTACGGATGGCACAGGTAAGCATCTGACCGCCCACGGTTAGCTGCCGAGACCTAGGCGCTATATGCCGAAAACATCTGTACTTGCAGGTGCCCAGCAGCCACCACCTGAAGAAGCCGCGGGGACCTCGGGGGGTCCCCATGAAATACTGAAGGCCGGGCCCGGGTACAAGAATGTCATCAACACCGACCTGGTGGATGACCCCATTCTGACGGCCGAAAACATAAAGACCTTCAAGCAAGCTTACAAGGAACTGTATGATTTTGCCATGATAAGACCTGAGTACTTGTTTGCTTGTGTGCTTTGTCGAGTAGTTTTGACTCAATCTCCTCTTTTGTGTAGAATGTGATCACTCACTAGTAGAAGAAATCAGAAAAACTGAAATCAGTTGTAACTGGTCACCAAGAACTTGCTGCCCTGGATAAATGCGTATCCGAGGAGATTACGAAGAACGGCTTGCTGGAGAGGAAGCTCAAGATGTTGGGGCATGAAAGGACTCGAGAGACATGGCTCCTCAAGAATGACCTGCAAAACCTCAAGAAAGTCAACTCCGAGCTCCAAAAACAACTTGAGGAACAGAAGAAGGTGCTCGAGGGACAAAAGAACGCGCACCAGGACCAGCTCAAAGAGCAAAAGAAAGCTCACCAAGGTAAGCCCTTGCTTCCCTCGGGTACTTGCATTTAGCAATTTATACTGGATTCTGAAAAACTCTTCACCACAGAACTTAGGAAGATCTTAATGTGTAAAGAAGAGCTGCTTACTGACATGAAGAACCTGCTGTATCGCCGTACAGATGACGTCGAGAGGCTGCAGAAGGTGATCGGCGACACTGAACAACAGTTCACCGACTGCCTTTAGCAAGTCAAGACGCTGGGCGAGAAGGATGCGCGGCGACAAAAAGAGCTGGAGGACCTTAGGGGGGCCACCCAGGAGCTGGTGGACATGGTGGATCCACTAGAAGAAGGCGAAGCGAGCCCACAGCCACTGCTAGAGCGACTTCGCGGAGCCCCGCAAAAGGTGGTCAAGTTCCTCTTAGAAGCCCCGGTCGCATGTGTCAGCCACGCCCTCGCCTTCGTAAAGTCCTTTTTGCCGCAGGCGCAACTAGAAATATTTGCTCAGGGCATGGCTGCGGATTGCACCGAGGACCAATTCGACCAATACCTCCAAGAAGCCCAACCTGTAGCAGAACAGATAGTACAAAGTGTACTGCAGGATTAGGGTGTGAAAAACAAGTACTTACTTCCTTGTGTATATATTTTATTTGATGTCTCCACTTGTGTGTGCCTTGGCGGAATTGTGATCCAAGTTTAAAGGCTAAGTAGTAGACGCTACCCTGGGTGCAGTGACCCTAGAAGTAGCCATAGCTCCAAGTAGAAACTCATCTAATAAGTTAGCCATAACCCAATCGGGCAGGCCTAACCTGTTAGGAAAGAACATGAGCATCGTGGCGGGATTGCCGTGCTTAAGGCAGAGAGAAAACAAAGCTACCTAGAGTGCATCGACTCTGGATGTAGTCGAGGTCGCTCCTCATATGAGCGCGCTCCACGAGTAGGAACTAGACAAATGAGTCGAACTTGTTGGGAGCGAACGCGGGCATCGCCGCGGGACTGCCGTGTTTTTGGCGAAAAACAAAACTACCCTGAGTGCCATGACTTAGGATGTAGTCGAGGTAGCTCTTCATGCGAGCCCATCCAATAAACTAGGTATAAACTAGTCGAACGGATCGATCTTGTTGGAATAAATGCGACTACTATCGCGAGCGACCATCCAAGGTCGCGGCGGAAGTCGATTCGTAGAAGGTATGAACGGAGCCGAGGCTTCCGTCGAAACATGAAGTTGATAAGATATGAACGTGGCCGTAGCCTCCGTAAAATTCATGACAGGAAGCCAATTTATATAAATGATACACATGGCCGTAGCCTTCATATGTTCACAGGGAAATTTACAACCCAAATCTTGTGGCACATAGCCTCCAAATTGATTCGAGAAAAGGAGACCGCCTAAGCCCCCGGAGATTCAGCTATCTCTAGGCATTCTCTCAAGGACAGAACTTGCACAGGTTCTTAATGTTCCAAGAGTTTGGAACATCTTGACCCTCGGGATATTGCAGTCGATATGACCCTGGTCTCGTAACCTGCTTGACGACGAACGGACCCTCCCACCTTGAGTTGAGCTTGTGTAGACCGGATTCGTCCTGAATGCGACATAGGACCAAGTCATCGATGCTGAATGACCGTTCTCTCATGTTGCGATCATGATATCGCCGAATCCCCTGCAGGTATCGGGCTGACTAAACGAGAGCGGTGCAGCGAGCCTCTTCTACAGAATTGAGCTCTAATTGCTTCGCCTCGTCCGCCTCGCCTTCGTTGTACATTTCGACCCTTGGGGATTTCCACATGATGTCGGCCGGCAAGATAGCTTCGGATCCGTACACGAGAAAGAACGGAGTTTGTCCTGTGGCTTTGGACGACTGAGTCTGAAGCCCCCAGACGACATGTGGCAGCTCATGTATCCATTTGCCTCCCTTCTTGCTGTTTTCGTCATAGAATCTCTTCTTGAGGCCATCAATTATCATGCCGTTCGTCCTTTCAACTTGACCGTTGACCCTTGGGTGTGCAACAGAGACATATTTAACCTTGATGCATGCATTTTCACAGAATTCCCAGAACTGGTTGGCTGTGAAATTTGATCCCAAGTCCGTGATGATGGTGTTTGGGAAGCCGAAGCGGTGCAAGATATCAGAGATAAAATCAACAACCCGATCTGGCGTGAGCTTGGCTATCGGCTTGTACTCGATCCACTTGGTAAACTTGTTGATAGCCACCAACACATGGGTGAAACCGCCCGGCGCCATTGTGAAGGGCCCAATCATATCAAGGCTCCAGCAAGCAAAGGGCCAGGATGGCGGTATGGTGATGAGGCTGTGGGCTGGAACATGAGACTGCTTGCCGAAGAATTAACAATTTTGGCACCTGCACACGAGATCTTCCGCATTAGATACTGCGGTGGACCACCAAAAACCGGCCCTATAAGCATTCCTGACCAGCATTCGTGAAGCTGCGTGGTTGCCGCAGACACCTTCATGTATCTCCCGCAGTATGTCGTAGCCGTCTTCCTTTGTGATGCACTTCATGAGAACACCTGATTGGGCGCCGCGCCGGTAGAGCTTGCTGTCAACTAGGACAAAGCCCTTACTTCTGCGCATGACACGCGCCGCCTCTGCGCTCCTGGCTTCAATTCCTGCTGGTAGCCTTTGATCCCGGATGAAGTCGATAAAAGCCTCTCTCCAGGCCTCACCCAGTGCCATAACCTCCTGATCCTCTGCGCTCCTGGCTTCAATTCCTGCTGGTAGCCTTTGATCCCGGATGAAGTCGATAAAAGCCTCTCTCTAGGCCTCACCCAGTGCCATAACCTCCTGATCGGGTTGTTGGGGACCCGCATCGGTGGTTACCTATGGAGAAGTCTTGATGGATGGCTGCTTGAGCTCCTAGACAAAAACTCCTGGTGGAACCTGAGTGTCGGTGTTTTATCGGCTGCCCACCGAGGGATATACCCAAGGTGGTAAGTTTTGGTGAGGAGACGCCGAGATCAGGAACTCGAAGGTGCAAGAAACACAAAGCTTAGACAGGTTCGGGCCGCTAGGTGCGTAATACCCTACGTCCTGTATGACGGTTTGTATTGCCTTTGGTGTAGATTGATCTAGAGATCTTGTTTTGAGAGGGGTCCCTGCCCTCCCTTATATATCCGGGGGTCAGGGTTACAAAGATACTAACCAACACCAGCTAAGGAATCTTACCAGAACATGTCTCGGGTAGATTCTTTCTGTATCGGTTAGCTCTATCTCCTACTTAAACGGGATAAATAAGAGATAAACGAGATAAATAAGAGATAAGACGGACTTAATCTCTTAAACCTCTTTAAACTACGTTATGTACATAGTCCCGTGGCCCCGGATCTGACAAGCCCCCGAGCTCTTCGTAGCTGAGTACTGCAGGCTTATCGAGTACTTTTGAAGTAGTCTTCGGCTTCTTTTGAAGCTCCGTCCTGAAATTCTTCTTCGAGTAATTACTTGGCTGCATCGAAGCTATGAGGTGCTCATGCCCTGAATTTTATTTCTGATATGGTGTGTGATTGAAAAATCGCACTCCATATGGAGTAGCCCCCAAGCCTTAGGTTGAACTGAAGAATCAGGCTGAGGGTCACATTAGTCTGTAATCCTCCTTACTTTTCAAATTTGAAAAATAAGTAGTCGATGCCACGTATCCCGCAGCCCCCGATCCTTGAATCCAAATCTCTCAAATTTGGAAAAAAGGATCCAAGAATCATGGCATTGGTGTTACTCTGAAATCCCGAGAAAAACTCTTCGTCTTCTGCATAGTGAAATTAAGCCCCCCCGCTGGTTTATTTAACTGCGCGGTGACTTAAGGTTTCTTCTGCACTCTCAGTCTTCATATGAGTCGTCTTCGAGTAGTTTTGCGGCGTCCAGCCCCCGAGCTTACGAGCCAGGAGAGCCAAAGGAGCCATGTCGAGTAGTGCGCATCACCTGTAACACCCTGATGTAATTTTCCCTAATTTTAATGAATTTGTTTGGGCTTAAATAAAATTTTCCAGAGTTTTCTCTAATTTACCTTGCATTTAAAGTAATTTTAAAATGCAAAGAATTAAAATTTATTTTAGGTTCAACATGTTTGTGCATTCATGCTGGTGCATAAGTTTTATTTGGTTGAGTGCATAGGGGTTGAATTCAAATAGAATCGAGTTGGTTTGAAAAAGAAAAGGGAGGAAACAGGAAAGTAGGTCAGTCATTCCTTCCTTTCTCTCAGTCATTCCTTCTGTTCTCAGTCATTCCTTATATTCTCAGTCATTCCTTCTTTTCTCAGTCATTCTCGTTCTTTCCTCAGTTATTCCTTCTTTCTCGGTCATTCCCCCAGCTCGACCCCACCTGTCGGCCCCTTCTTCCTCCTTCTTCCCCGGCGCGCAACGACTTCCGAAGTCCCCGGCCGCCGTGATCCAGCCTGGGCCCGCACGCCAATGTGGGCCGCTGCCCTACAAGAAGGTTCCGCGCCCTAGAACCCTAAACCTAGCCGCAGCAGCACCCCTGGAGACCCGCAGCGGCGCCGCCTCCTTCTTCCCTCCGCTGCGTAGACGCCTCGGCCTCACAGTCGACCGGCCATTCCGTTGCACCCCGGACCACCACATCACTCGCAAAAGCTTCCCCTCGCCATCCCGAAGCTCCAAGAGGCCAGCATCAAAGCCCTACGCCTCGGCATTGACCGAATTTTCCGAGGAAACCTTCTCCGGTGAGCTGCTCCACCGTCGGAATTCCTCGCCGTCGTTGCATCCCGACCCGTCTTGACCATCTGACCACCTCCACAGGAGTCCCCGGAGCCGATCTACGCCAGCCAAGGACCCCGGCCACCTCGGCATCACCCATCCCCGCGGGAGCCCGATCCTCTCCGCCACCGGACGTCGTCGTCTTCCTCACTCCGTCGTGTCTCCGGCCTCCACAGCCCTCGGTGAGCCTCGCCTCCTACCCCTGGTCCTTTTGCACCAGAAGTCGTAGGCATTAGCTAACCGTAACGCCCAGAACGCCGCTCGCCGGCGTTGCCCTTTGCCCGAGCCGCCGTGCATAACAGCCGTCCCCGCGAGCCCAATCAGATCGGACCGGTCCGATCCAGATCAGACCGTCCGAACCGAAATGCGTCCGAACCGTTCGATTTAGATCCAACCGCCCAGATTAGAAGCCGCGTACCCCCCTTCAGCCATGGTGATTTTGTTAAAGAGCCCCTGCCCTTTTGAGGAATTAACCCGCCGTCCATCTCTAGTTCAAAAGTATTCGCAGACAGGTCCTTTTCTTCTCGTTTAGACCCCTGAGCTTTCCGGTTTTTGAACCCGCCGTCCAAGCCTTGGATTTTCACGTGCTAGCTCCTGTGTCTACCCTTTATTTGCTTTTAGATCCTCGGTTTTTTGCGCAGAACCCCCGGAAGTTCTATTTTTTCTCGCAGATAGGTCCCTGAATCTTGTTTTAGCCCTAGATTTCGCGTCTTAGCTCCGTTTTAGGTGTTCTTTATATCCACGTGATCGTTGTAACGCGTAGAATAGTTCTAGGCCAGTTTTGTGTGCTGTTCTATTGTATTGGTGTACTGTTTTCTTATAGTTTGTTATGGTTGTGCATGTGTGTATGTGTGGACTATGCTTGATGATCGTGAGTAGACGCGGAGCCTTTGGACCAGTACCAGGAGCCACCATCTTCTGAAGCTTTTGAGCAGCAGCAGGAGAACTTTGAGGAAGGCAAGTACAACATGAACATCCTATCACTTTTTAATACAATTTCATACTGCATTTTAATACTGTATGCCTATAAGGATTTCCTAGCCACTTTATATCCTATATATATATATCCTTTGGGTTGCATTTTGGTTAGTTGTGCTAGGTTGCTGCGCTATAACACCCTTGGTCCTTTTTAATTAAATTTGATTAATGGTCTTATGCAACTTAATCCTGAGAGTGACCCTCTGTGCTGTGTGCTTGAGCGGCTCACGTCTCCGTAAAAGATGTTTTGTTAGAAACAAGGTTTAGGGGGCCAGCACGGTGCTTAGTGCTTGGTTGGCCACTCTCCATAAGGACCGGTTCATAGAGCGATAACCTGGGACAACCGCGCAACTACAAGACTGGAATGGGACGGTCTTGACTTACTAATTAGGTCATTTTGGTTCGGGAGTAACTTACCTGCGTGGGCAAGAGGGGTGGTAAGCTTCAATGGTCCCTGCTCCTCCGGCTTGGTCTGTGCTGTGTGTCTTGTACCCCCGGAGGTGGGCCCATCGTCGCTGATCCAGAATCCTTAGCGGTTACACCTTACCAACGTGGTCCTTTGTAACGGTCTCGTAGTGTGCTTGCTAGCCATCTCACCTAAGGAAGTGTGATGAACCACTAGCGTAGCTCACGACTTGTGGGTAAAGTTGTGCAACCTCTCGAGAGTGTAAAACTGATATATCAGCTGTGCTCACAGTCATGAGCGGCCCAGATCCTCCTTTTGATTAGTGGGGTTATCAACCTTTGATTAGGGAGATTCCCCGGGTGGTTTTGGTTTGGGTGGTCCTCAGTAGTTCTTAATTAATACTGATTAATTTCTTATGCAATTTGGGTTCATGGTAATTCATCCACTTATAGTAAATAGTTTTAATAAAATTTGCCAAGACTAAAAGCTAATGCAGTTGAGTCAGCTAGCCTAGAGCCTCATAGTTTGTGTTATACTTGTTGAGTACTAGTTTGTACTCATACTTGCCTCTCCACTCTTCTGCTCTATTTCGGACATCTTCGACTGCTGCTCAGTACCAGGCGACGTGGAGGACTACATCAACGGCTTCGACGATTTCTAGGCGATTGTCTCCCAGTTGACGTCCCTGTGGCGCCCCGCTCTTCATGTATTTATTTTACGCTTCCGCATTCCTTCAACTGATTCTTGATTCAGTTGTAATAAAGATATTCATTTTATAATTTATACGCTTTTATTCGTGACATGTGTTGTGATATCTTGATAATCTGTTGTATATATGCGTGACTTGATCCTGGCGCATATATGATTGCTCGATTTATGTTCTTTATAAATCGGGTGTGACATCACCCAGCCCCCAAGCCTGGGAACTAGTGGAACTGTGATGGTACGCCGTGCTGCCTGGAGGGTTGTTGTAACACCCTAAGGTAATTTCCTTAAATTTTAATTAATTTATTTGGGCTCGAATAAATTTTCCAGGGTTCTCTCTAAATTATCTCGTATTTAAAGTAATTTTATAACACAGGAAAATAAAATTTATCATAGGATCAAAATTGTTTGTGCATTCATGCTGCAGCATTATTTTTCTTGTGTTAAGTTTGTCGGATTTGAATTCAAATTTATTTGAATTCAAATGATGTTTGTTTGAATGAGTGGAGTATAAAAAAAAGGAAAAGGAATGAAAGGAAGCAGCCCAACCCCAAACCCTTGGCCCAGCCCAATTCCCTTTTTCCCTCTCCTCTCCCTCACCCGCGGGCTCTCTCTCTCCCTCTCTTCTTTCCTGGCCCAAGCCACCCGAGGCCCAGCTCTCTCTTCCCTCTTTCTTCTCTTTCCGCGTGGGCCGAGCCCCGGCCCAGTTTCCCTCAGCGCCGGCTCCTTCTCTCCTCTCTCTGTCTGATCACCCGGGCCCGCGTGTCGGCGCCGCTTTTCCCTCCCGCTCGCGCACCGCTCTCCCCTCCTTTCTCCCGCTGCCAGGTCGGCCCCACCGATCACCCCCTCCTCCCCTGCTTCTTCCCCGGCGCAACCCCCTCTCCGAGATCTCCGGTGAGCTGCGCTCCTCGGGCCCGCACGTCAACGGGGCCGCCGCCACCCTACAAGAGCCGCCCAACCCTCTAAGCACTAACCCTAGCCGTCAATCAAACCCTAGCGCCGCCGGCCTCCTTCCCCTCCGCCGCGGGTAAGTCGCACGCCGCCGCTCAATTCCTCACCGCCGGCGCGCCACGACCCCGCTGACCCTCCTTTAAACCTCCACAGGACCCCCACATGACGATCCGCGGTGACCCGGAGCTAGGAGAACCCCTGCAGCACCTTTCCCCGCGAGCGCCGTCGTCCTGCTGCCGCCGGTCGCCGTCGGGTTCCTTCCTCCGCTGCAACTCCGGGCACCGTAGCCCCTCGGTGAGTTTCCCCTTCGCGCTCTGGTCCTTTTGCACCAGCTGCGGTAGTCCCTAGCCGCCTGTAACGCCCGGAACGCGAGCGCCGCCGATGCGCCGCCGCCCCGAGCCACCCCCGCCGTCGAACTCGCCGCTAGAGTCCTCCCTGCGTTCCTTTAGGGCCCTAGGTGAGTCACGCGTGTCGCGCAGGTCACGCCGGACCCAAGCCCAGGTCAGTTTGGCCCCCGGAGCGGCGGGAACGCCGAGCTCCGGTGAGCCCCGAGCCGCGCCGCCGCGGGTGTTGCCGCCGGCGTCGCAGCGCCGCCTCCCCCTCTGTCCCCTTTTCCCTGGGCCGTTCGATCCGAGATCGACGCGCCTGATTAGAACCGCGTACCCCTTTGTCCCGAACCGCTAGATCCAAATCCAAGCGCCCAGGTTAGAGCGTAACGGTTCGCCCCTCATTTTGAATCCCGGCCGCCCATCTCAGATCCAGCGGGGGGTATTAGATCTGAGGGAGGATAGAGTCCGGAGCGTAGGATCGAGATCCAACGGGTGAGATCTGAGCGTACCCCTTCGCGAGACGGATCTAATCTGAGCCGCCCGATCCCGATCCAACGAGCCAGATTTAAACATACCGCTTCGGTCATGTCTTTTTGCTAAAGAGCCCTCGCCTTTTTGGGGAATCAACCCGCGGTCCGCGTGTAGTTCAAAAGAAATTACGGATAAGTCCTGTTTCATGCGTTTAGACCCCTAGCCTTTCTGGAAATCTAACCCGCAGTCCAGCCTGAGGTTTCTAACCAGCTAGCCCCTAAGTCTATGCTTTAATTACGTTTTAGTCCTCGGTTTTTGTCCAGAAGCCCCTGGAAGTCCTGTTTTTCTTACAATTAGGTCCCTGGATCCTGTTTTAAGCGCAGTTTTCACGTTTTAGCTCCGTTTTAAGCGTTCTTTATATCCACGCGATCGTTGTAACGTGTAGATTAGTTCTAGGCTAGTTTCATGTGCTGTTTTCATGTAATGTTGTACTGTTTTCTTATATTTTGCTATTGTTTGTGCATGTGTGTATGTGTGGACTATGTTTGACGATCGTGAGTAGACGCGGAGCCTTTGGAGCAGTACCAGGAGCAGCCGTCTTCCGAGCAGTTCGAGCAGCAGCCGGGAGAGTACGAGGAAGGCAAGTATAACATGAACCTCCTATCACTTTTTAATACAAGTTCATACTGCATTTTAATACTGTATACCTATAAGGACTTTCCTAGCCACTTTATATCCTATATATATATCCTTTGGGTTGCATTTTGGTTAGTTGTGCTAGGTTGCTGCGCTATAACACACTGGGTCCCTTTTAATTAAATTTGATTAATGGTCTTATGCAACTTAATCCTGAGAGTGACCCTCTGTGCTGTGTGCTTGAGTGGCTCACGTCTCCTTAAAAGATGTTTTTGTTAGAAACATGGTTTAGGGGGCCAGCACGGTGCTTAGTGCTTGGTTGGCCACTCTCCATAAGGACCGGTTCATAGAGCGACAACCTGGGACAACCGCGCAACCACAAGACTGGTATGGGACGGTCTTGACTTACTAATTAGGTCATTTTGGTTCGGGAGTAACCTACCTGCATGGGCAAGAGGGGTGGTAAGCTTCAATGGTCCCTGCTCCTCCGGCTTGGTCTGTGCTGTGTGTCTTGTACCCCCGGAGGTGGGCCCCATCGTTGCTGATCCAGAATCCTTAGCGGTTACACCTTACCAATGTGATCCTTTGTAACGGTCTCGTAGTGTGCTTGCTAGCCATCTCACCTAAGGAAGTGTGATGAACAACTAGCGTAGCTCACGACTTGTGGGTAAAGTTGTGCAACCTCTCGAGAGTGTAAAACTGATATATCAGCTGTGCTCACAGTCATGAGCGGCCCAGATCCTCCGTCTGATTAGTGGGGTTATCAACCTTTGACGAGGGCGATTCCCCGGGTGGTTTTGGTTTGGATGGTTCTCAGTAGTTCTTAATTAATATTGATTAATTCTTATGCAATTGGGTTGATGGTAATCCATCCACTGGTAGTAATTAGCTCTAATAAAATTTGCCAAGACTAAAAGCTAATGCAGTTGAGTCAGCCAGCCTAGAGCCTCATAGTTTGTGTTATACTTGTTGAGTACGAGTTTGTACTCACACTTGCCTCTCTACTCTTCTGTTCTATTTCGGATATCTTCGACTGCTGCTCAGTGCCCGGCAACGTGGAGGATTACGTCAGCGGCTTCGACGACTTCTAGGCGTTTGTCTCCCAGTCGACGTCCCTGTGGCGCCCAGCTCTTCATGTATCTCTTTTACGCTTCCGCAACTCTTGAACCGATTCTTGATTCGGTTGTAATAAAATAATTCCTTTTATGATTCATTTACGATTTATATTCATGTTATTCGTGACATGTGTTGTGATATCTTGATAATCTGTTGTATATATGCGTGACTTGATCCTGGCGCATGTATGATTGCTCGATTTATGTTCTTATAAATCGGGTGTGACAGATTGGTATCAGAGCCGTGTTGACTGTAGGACGAAGCCTAGGTAGAATTGGTCGAGTTTAGGACTTCTTTTCTCTTGCTTGCCTCCGCAAATCCTCAACCATCATGATTCTGCTTCTATTCCTTGAGTCTTAAGCCCTCGATTTGCTGTTTTCCCCGCCTTTTCTGAGAAAGTAGCTTGAGTTTTCCGTAGACGTTGGCCTGAGTCGCCTAGTCTTATAAGCTATAAGTAGGGCCGTCCCGATGGAAAATACGCTAGAACGAGTGTGTTAGTCGAGTAGTGTGGAAAACTCGACTAAGTTGTGAATATTGAATGTTTGTTATTGTGCAAATGTCTGATTTGGATTTTTGGTTGATTGCATAGGCTAGTAGTTAAACTTGTTCATGCAAGTCGACCTAGCCCAACTTGAACGAAATAATAAAATTGAGTTAGAACGTTGGGGGTAAAATCTATATTCCTTTCTTTCTGACATCTCCTTCCGAAGTTCATTTCCGCAGCTGCACGATATCTTATTCTCATAAATTTCGTTTGTTGCAATCAGATGGTGAACACCAGGCGCACCGGTTCCGGTCCTGACCAGCAGGAGCAGAACAACCAGAATACCGGTCAGCCGCTGCCGATGCCGCCACCACTGACCCCGGAGCAGTTCTTCCAGCTCCAGATGCAGATGATGGCTACCCTGAACAACACCGTTCAGGCTCTGCAGCAGATCCATGCTCAGCCACCGCCTCCTACGCCGCCTCAGCCCCGTGACAGGCGTGCGGATTTCCTGAGAGGTCACCCGCCGACCTTCTCTCACGCCACGGACCCACTCCAGGCGGACGACTGGCTTCGTTCGGTGGAGCGCCAGTTGGTTGTTGCGCAATGCGACGACCGAGAGCGGGTTTTGTACGCAGCAGGGCAGCTGCGAGGCTCCGCTCTTGACTGGTGGGAGTCCTACCCAGCTCGGGATCGTGATGCTCTCACGTGGGACCAGTTCCGTGAGCGTTTCAGGAACCATCACATTCCTGAGGGCATTATGAAGATGAAGCAGAAGGAGTTCCGTGCTCTTAAGCAGGTAAAATTTAACGGAATTCCCTACCATTCCTTTTGAGCTTGATCCATCCTTGATTTCTTTTGTAACCTGACCAATTGAGCGATTTCCATCCTTGTTATCTGTGTTCGCTATTTCAGGGATCGATGACGGTGACGGAGTACCGTGACCGCTTCCTTCAGCTTGCCCGTTACGCCCCTGCTGACGTCGCTCGTGATAGCGACAAGCAGGAGTACTTCAAGGAGGGGCTGGATGATCACATCCAGTATGCGCTGCTGAACCACCGCTTCGACAACTTCAACCAGCTGGTTGATGCGGCCCTCAACACCGAGCGCAAGCGCCGGGAGATTGAGGATAAGAAGAGGAAGATGGCTCCATCCTCTTCGGGCAGCAACACCCGTCCCCGCTACCAGTACCCTCCGCAGCAGCAGCAGCAGAGGCCGCCCCAGCAGTACCAGCAGCGGCAGCAGTTTCCGCCTCGTCCTCAGCAGCAGCAGCAGGCGGGACAGGGTCAGAGGCTTCCGGCGCCTCCGGCTCCACCAGCTCAGAGGCAGGGAGTGCCTACTCCTCCTGCCGGGCAGCAGGCCGCTGCACTTCCTCGAGTGTGCTTCCACTGCGGCGAGCCAGGGCACTACGCCAACGTCTGCCCTCGGAAGGCGCAGGCAGGACAGCAGGGACGTGCAGCACCGCCCAAGGCTCCAGCTCAGGGCAGGGTGAACCACGTGACGGCCGAGTCAGCGGCCGAGGCTCCCAACGTGGTTATTGGTACGTTCATGGTTAATGCCCATCCTGCTACAGTGCTTTTTGATACTGGTGCTACACATTCTTTCATCACCCAGTCTTTTGTTGAGCATCATGGCATTCCTACTAGCACATTAAAGAGGTGCATGTTAGTATCTTCACCGGGAGGGCAGTTGAGGTCTCATGTCTTCTGTCCCAGAGTCAGTGTGGCTATAAGGGGGGTAGATTTCAGTGCAAATCTGATGGTGCTAGACTCAAAGGGCATTGATGTGATCCTAGGGATGGAGACTCTTGCTAAGTGGGGAGTCCGAATAGATTGTGCTCAGAGGACGGTTCTTCTGTCGGCACCGGATGGTCAGGAGGTCACTGTCGGTGCCACAGAGCCTTCTGGATTTCTTCATCAGATGGAGGCTAGACCCACGGATGGTATTCGCGTGGTGTCGGAATTCCCGGATGTCTTTCCGGATGATTTGCCAGGTATGCCGCCTGATCGCGATATTGAGTTTTCTATTGATCTCTTGCCTGGCACAGCTCCTATTGCTAAGCGGCCCTATCGTATGGCTCCTGTCGAGCATGAGGAGGTTAAGAAGACCGTCGACGAGTTGCTAGCTAAGGGTTATATCCGTCGCAGTTTCTCCCCTTGTGCTTTTCCTGTATTGCTTGTAGAGAAGAAGGATGGTGCGAAGAGGATGTGCGTCGATTATCGGGATCTGAATGCAGTCACTATCAAGAACAAGCATCCATTGCCCCGTATTGAGGATCTCTTTGATCAGCTTCAGGGTGCTTGTGTATTCTCGAAGATTGATCTGCGTTCGGGTTATCATCAGCTGAAGATTCGTCCTGAGGATATTCAGAAGATGGCATTCACCTGCAAGTATGGGTTATACGAGTATACGGTCATGTCCTTCGGCTTGACTAATGCTCCGGCTTTCTTCATGCATCTGATGAACAAGGTTTTCATGGATTATCTGGACACCTTCGTGGTGATATTTATTGATGATATCCTAATATATTCCAAGTCAGAAGCGGAGCATGAGAAGCATCTGAGGCTTGTGTTGCAGAGGCTCAGAGAGCACAAGCTGTATGCCAAGCTCAGCAAGTGCGAGTTCTGGATTGATGAGGTTCCATTCCTCGGTCATGTTATCTCCAAGGGAGGTATTGCTGTGGACCCCGGAAAGGTGAAGGATGTGCTTGACTGGGTTGTACCGCAGACGGTGAAGGAAGTCCGCTCTTTTCTGGGCTTAGCAGGCTATTATTGGAGGTTCATTGAGAATTTCTCCAAAATTGCGAAGCCTTTGACTTCCTTGCTGGAGAAGGATGTGGGTTTTTCTTGGACTGATGAGCGTCAGAAGGCCTTCGAGGAGCTGAAGAAGAGGTTGACTACGGCGCCAGTCCTTACTCTGCCAGACCAGAGCAAGAGGTTCACAGTGTATTGTGATGCTTCGAGGGATGGTCTTGGTTGCGTTCTGATGCAGGTAGGCAGAGTGATAGCTTATGCTTCGCGGCAGTTACGCCGGCACGAGCTGAATTATCCCACTCATGATCTGGAGTTAGCCGCAGTAGTACATGCTCTGAAGATATGGAGGCATTACTTGTTTGGGCAAAGGTGTGATATTTACACCGATCACAAGAGCCTCAAGTATATTTTCACTCAGAGTGAGCTGAATATGCGGCAGAGAAGATGGCTAGAGCTGGTCAAGGATTATGACCTGGAGATTCACTATCATCCGGGCAAGGCCAATGTTGTAGCAGATGCTCTGAGCAGGAAGAGCTATGTTAACATGGCCGTGGCTTTTCAGATGCCTCAGGAGTTATGCGAGGAGTTCGAGCAGTTGAGTCTGGGTTTCTTGCATCACACCTCGGGTACGTCGTTCGAGGCGGAACCCACTCTAGAGGCTGAGATCAGGCAGTATCAGAAGGAAGATCAGAAGCTGCAAGAGATTCGTGAGTTGCTCAAGATTGGCAAGGCTCCTCATTTCAGAGAGGATGATCAGGGTACCTTGTGGTACAAGGGTCGTATATGTGTGCCAGATGTAGCAGATCTCAGGAAGTTGATTCTGAGTGAGGCTCATGATACAGCATATTCTATCCATCCAGGCAGTACGAAGATGTATTACGACCTGAAGGAACGATTCTGGTGGTCTGGAATGAAGCGTTCTGTTGCGGAGTACGTGGCTATCTGCGACACTTGTCAGCGTGTCAAGGCAGAGCATCAGAGGCCAGCAGGGTTATTGCAGCCGTTGAAGATTCCAGAGTGGAAATGGGAGGAGATCACTATGGACTTCATCGTTGGCTTGCCTCGTACTCAGAAAGGGTACAACTCCATATGGGTAGTAGTGGACCGGTTGACGAAGGTTGCTCACTTCATCCCGGTGAACACTACTTACTCCGGTGCTAGACTCGCAGAGTTGTACATCTCCAGGATTGTCTGTCTGCATGGTGTTCCGAAGAAGATTATATCTGATCGAGGATCTCAGTTCACTTCACGGTTCTGGGAGCAGTTGCATGATTCGTTGGATACGAAGCTGCGCTTCAGTACTGCTTATCATCCTCAGACAGATGGGCAGACAGAGAGAACCAACCAAGTGTTGGAGGATATGCTTCGGGCCTGCGCTATTCAGTATGGTACCAGCTGGGATAAATGCCTGCCGTATGCTGAGTTTTCTTATAACAACAGTTATCAGGCCAGTCTGAAGAAGTCCCCGTTTGAGGCCCTGTATGGTCGGAAATGCAGGACTCCGTTGTATTGGAATCAGATTGGTGAGAAGCAGGTATTTGGCCCAGATATTGTTGAAGAGGCAGAACAGTTGGTACAGCAGGTGCGAGAGAATCTGAGGGTCGCTCAGACTCGTCAGAAGAGTTATGCGGATGTTCGTCGTCGAGATTTGACCTTCGCAGTGGGGGATCATGTATATCTGAAGGTCTCACCGATGAGAGGAATCCGCAGGTTTAATGTGAGAGGGAAGCTAGCCCCTCGATACATTGGTCCGTTCAAGGTGTTAGAACGGAAAGGTGAGGTGGCATATCGTTTGGAGTTGCCTCTCAATCTCTCGGGTGTACACGATGTGTTTCACGTGTCTCAGCTGAAGAAGTGCTTGAGAGTACCAGAAGAACAAGCACCGATAGAAGGGTTGGATGTGCAGGAGGATCTGACCTACGTTGAGCATCCGGTGAAGATTCTGGAGACATCTGAGAGAATTACTAGAAACAAGAAGATCAAGATGTGCCGTGTTCAGTGGAGTCATCACACGGAGGATGAGGCTACTTGGGAGCGAGAAGATGAGCTGAGGAAGACATACCCCGATCTCTTTGCTAGCTAGCCTATCCGAATCTCGGGACGAGATTCCTGTAAGGGGGGTAGGTTTGTAACACCCTAAGGTAATTTCCTTAAATTTTAATTAATTTATTTGGGCTCGAATAAATTTTCCAGGGTTCTCTCTAAATTATCTCGTATTTAAAGTAATTTTATAACACAGGAAAATAAAATTTATCATAGGATCAAAATTGTTTGTGCATTCATGCTGCAGCATTATTTTTCTTGTGTTAAGTTTGTCGGATTTGAATTCAAATTTATTTGAATTCAAATGATGTTTGTTTGAATGAGTGGAGTATAAAAAAAAGGAAAAGGAATGAAAGGAAGCAGCCCAACCCCAAACCCTTGGCCCAGCCCAATTCCCTTTTTCCCTCTCCTCTCCCTCACCCGCGGGCTCTCTCTCTCCCTCTCTTCTTTCCTGGCCCAAGCCACCCGAGGCCCAGCTCTCTCTTCCCTCTTTCTTCTCTTTCCGCGTGGGCCGAGCCCCGGCCCAGTTTCCCTCAGCGCCGGCTCCTTCTCTCCTCTCTCTGTCTGATCACCCGGGCCCGCGTGTCGGCGCCGCTTTTCCCTCCCGCTCGCGCACCGCTCTCCCCTCCTTTCTCCCGCTGCCAGGTCGGCCCCACCGATCACCCCCTCCTCCCCTGCTTCTTCCCCGGCGCAACCCCCTCTCCGAGATCTCCGGTGAGCTGCGCTCCTCGGGCCCGCGCGTCAACGGGGCCGCCGCCACCCTACAAGAGCCGCCCAACCCTCTAAGCACTAACCCTAGCCGTCAATCAAACCCTAGCGCCGCCGGCCTCCTTCCCCTCCGCCGCGGGTAAGTCGCACGCCGCCGCTCAATTCCTCACCGCCGGCGCGCCACGACCCCGCTGACCCTCCTTTAAACCTCCACAGGACCCCCACACGACGATCCGCGGTGACCCGGAGCTAGGAGAACCCCTGCAGCACCTTTCCCCGCGAGCGCCGTCGTCCTGCTGCCGCCGGTCGCCGTCGGGTTCCTTCCTCCGCTGCAACTCCGGGCACCGTAGCCCCTCGGTGAGTTTCCCCTTCACGCTCTGGTCCTTTTGCACCAGCTGTGGTAGTCCCTAGCCGCCTGTAACGCCCGGAACGCGAGCGCCGCCGATGCGCCGCCGCCCCGAGCCGCCCCCGCCGTCGAACTCGCCGCTAGAGTCCTCCCTGCGTTCCTTTAGGGCCCTAGGTGAGTCACGCGTGTCGCGCAGGTCACGCCGGACCCAAGCCCAGGTCAGTTTGGCCCCCGGAGCGGCGGGAACGCCGAGCTCCGGTGAGCCCCGAGCCGCGCCGCCGCGGGTGTTGCCGCCGGCGTCGCAGCGCCGCCTCCCCCTCTGTCCCCTTTTCCCTGGGCCGTTCGATCCGAGATCGACGCGCCTGATTAGAACCGCGTACCCCTTTGTCCCGAACCGCTAGATCCAAATCCAAGCGCCCAGGTTAGAGCGTAACGGTTCGCCCCTCATTTTGAATCCCGGCCGCCCATCTCAGATCCAGCGGGGGGTATTAGATCTGAGGGAGGATAGAGTCCGGAGCGTAGGATCGAGATCCAACGGGTGAGATCTGAGCGTACCCCTTCGCGAGACGGATCTAATCTGAGCCGCCCGATCCTGATCCAACGAGCCAGATTTAAACATACCGCTTCGGTCATGTCTTTTTGCTAAAGAGCCCTCGCCTTTTTGGGGAATCAACCCGCGGTCCGCGTGTAGTTCAAAAGAAATTACGGATAAGTCCTGTTTCATGCGTTTAGACCCCTAGCCTTTCTGGAAATCTAACCCGCAGTCCAGCCTGAGGTTTCTAACCAGCTAGCCCCTAAGTCTATGCTTTAATTACGTTTTAGTCCTCGGTTTTTGTCCAGAAGCCCCTGGAAGTCCTGTTTTTCTTACAATTAGGTCCCTGGATCCTGTTTTAAGCGCAGTTTTCACGTTTTAGCTCCGTTTTAAGCGTTCTTTATATCCACGCGATCGTTGTAACGCGTAGATTAGTTCTAGGCTAGTTTCATGTGCTGTTTTCATGTAATGTTGTACTGTTTTCTTATATTTTGCTATTGTTTGTGCATGTGTGTATGTGTGGACTATGTTTGACGATCGTGAGTAGACGCAGAGCCTTTGGAGCAGTACCAGGAGCAGCCGTCTTCCGAGCAGTTCGAGCAGCAGCCGGGAGAGTACGAGGAAGGCAAGTATAACATGAACCTCCTATCACTTTTTAATACAAGTTCATACTGCATTTTAATACTGTATACCTATAAGGACTTTCCTAGCCACTTTATATCCTATATATATATCCTTTGGGTTGCATTTTGGTTAGTTGTGCTAGGTTGCTGCGCTATAACACACTGGGTCCCTTTTAATTAAATTTGATTAATGGTCTTATGCAACTTAATCCTGAGAGTGACCCTCTGTGCTGTGTGCTTGAGTGGCTCACGTCTCCTTAAAAGATGTTTTTGTTAGAAACATGGTTTAGGGGGCCAGCACGGTGCTTAGTGCTTGGTTGGCCACTCTCCATAAGGACCGGTTCATAGAGCGACAACCTGGGACAACCGCGCAACCACAAGACTGGTATGGGACGGTCTTGACTTACTAATTAGGTCATTTTGGTTCGGGAGTAACCTACCTGCGTGGGCAAGAGGGGTGGTAAGCTTCAATGGTCCCTGCTCCTCCGGCTTGGTCTGTGCTGTGTGTCTTGTACCCCCGGAGGTGGGCCCCATCGTTGCTGATCCAGAATCCTTAGCGGTTACACCTTACCAATGTGATCCTTTGTAACGGTCTCGTAGTGTGCTTGCTAGCCATCTCACCTAAGGAAGTGTGATGAACAACTAGCGTAGCTCACGACTTGTGGGTAAAGTTGTGCAACCTCTCGAGAGTGTAAAACTGATATATCAGCTGTGCTCACAGTCATGAGCGGCCCAGATCCTCCGTCTGATTAGTGGGGTTATCAACCTTTGACGAGGGCGATTCCCCGGGTGGTTTTGGTTTGGATGGTTCTCAGTAGTTCTTAATTAATATTGATTAATTCTTATGCAATTGGGTTGATGGTAATCCATCCACTGGTAGTAATTAGCTCTAATAAAATTTGCCAAGACTAAAAGCTAATGCAGTTGAGTCAGCCAGCCTAGAGCCTCATAGTTTGTGTTATACTTGTTGAGTACGAGTTTGTACTCACACTTGCCTCTCTACTCTTCTGTTCTATTTCGGATATCTTCGACTGCTGCTCAGTGCCCGGCAACGTGGAGGATTACGTCAGCGGCTTTGACGACTTCTAGGCGTTTGTCTCCCAGTTGACGTCCCTGTGACGCCCAGCTCTTCATGTATCTCTTTTACGCTTCCGCAACTCTTGAACCGATTCTTGATTCGGTTGTAATAAAATAATTCCTTTTATGATTCATTTACGATTTATATTCATGTTATTCGTGACATGTGTTGTGATATCTTGATAATCTGTTGTATATATGCGTGACTTGATCCTGGCGCATGTATGATTGCTCGATTTATGTTCTTATAAATCGGGTGTGACAGTTGTTGCCGAAGCTTGATCTAAAAAAAGACAATGCGTACATTATGTAGCATAGTGCGAAGATACCGAGTAGTACTCAGTAATAATATGAAGGAACCAAAATTTATTCGGTGTAAAAATTTCACGTCTTGCTCTTTCTAGGCCATGTAATTTCCCCGGGCAGTTAGCCTGTTACGTTTAAGCACCTGATCCCTGATGGCCGTAGACCATAGCGTAGGGAGCTTAGCCGCATGCACGTGTAGGAGCATAGGCTTATAGAAGAGTCAAGGTTTCACGGATTAAGGCGTGTGCTACCCAAGTACTTTAGCAACCGTTAAGAGAAGACAAAGAAGTCGTCATGCGACAAAGAGGATGCGCGGTGCGCATAAAGTAGTCGGCGATGTGTAGCTCTGGAGGGTTTCGTACCCATCGAGAGACATACACGCATAAGTAGTCGGCGAGAGCGTGTGTGGCAACACGCAAAGATCTATACTTTGATAGGGTGTAGTCCCATGAAGCCTCCAGCACTCAGAACACAACCTTGTGGCGTAGCCTCCGTAGTCAGTGTCCTGAGACCATGGCAAGGCCGCCAGCACTCGGTGCATTAAGTCTGTGGCAGAGCCTCCAGTACTCGGTGCACCAAAGTTGTGGCTGTCAGTCTAGCATCCCAGGAGTAGTCGATCAGGGCATAGCCCCCGAGGGTTTCATGCCCATCGAGAGGCGTACCCGAAAAGGTAGCCGATCTTGTGAAGAACAAGTCAGAAAAGTTATAAATCACTTAGCTTAATTCATGGACGAATATCGATGAAGCCGTGGAGCTCGTTGATGGAGCTGCGATGGTTTGTTGATGAAGCTCGACTAGTCGGAGTTGATTCCAACTGGTGAACAGGAAAGATGCCATCGAGCTCGCCGGTGGATCTTCGACGCGCGCCCCTACCTGGCGCGCCAGCTGTCAGTGTTTTACCGGCTGCCCACAAAGGGATATACCCAAGGTGGTAAGTTTTGGTGAGGAGACGCCGAGATCAGGAACTCGAAGGTGCAAGGAACACAAAGCTTAGACAGGTTCGGGCCGCTAGGTGTGTAATACCCTACGTCCTGTATGGCGGTTTGTATTGCCTTTGGTGTAGATTGATCTAGAGATCTTGTTGTCAGACCCGGGGCCACGGGACTGTGTACATAACGTAGTTTAAAGAGGTTTAAGAGATTAAGTCCATCTTATCCCTTGTTTATCTCGTTTATCTCTTATTTATCCCGTTTAAATAAGAGATAGAGCTAACTGATACAGAGGAAATCTACTCGAGATATGTTCTGGTACGATTCCTTGGCTGGTGTAGGTAAGTATCCTTGTAACCCTAGCCTCTCGGATATATAAGGGAGGACAGGGACCCCTCTCAGAACAAGATCTCCGGATCATTCTACAGCAAAGGCAATACAAACCACCATACAGGACGTATGGTATTACGCGCCTAGCGGCCCGAACCTGTCTAAGCTTTGTGTTCCATGCACATTCGAGTTTCTGATCTCGGCGTCTCCTCACCTAAAACTTACCACCTTGGGCATATCCCTCGGTGGGCAGCCGGTAAAACACCGACACTTGTTTTGAGAGGGGTCCCTGCCCTCCCTTATATATCCAGGAGGTTAGGGTTACAAAGATACTAACCAACACCAACTAAGGAATCGTACCAGAACATGTCTCGGGTAGATTCCTTCTGTATCGGTTAGCTCTATTTCCTACTTAAATGGGATAAATAAGAGATAAACGAGATAAATAAGAGATAAGAAGGACTTAATTTCTTAAACCTCTTTAAACTACGTTATGTACATAGTCCCGTGGCCCCGGGTCTGACACTGAGCATGAGTTGACCCCGCTTGGAAAAAATATCTGCGCCAACATTGTGCTCTCGTAGCCCATGATGAACCTCCAGGCCGGAAATTTTGTTTTCTAACTTGCGCACTTCCTGTACATAGGCGTCCATCATCTCCTTGTTGGAGTCCCACTCTTTGTTGACTTGCTGAACGACAAGAAGAGAATCGCCATACACAAGTAGTCGCTTGATCCCTAGTGATATCGCCAAACGAAGCCCGTGAAGCAAGGCTTCATACTCGGCTTCATTGTTGGATACCTCCCACAGGATTTGAAGGACATACTTCAATTGTTCACCCCGTGGAGAAATAAGCAGAACTCCAGCACCGCCGCCATCGAGCTTGAGGGACCCATCAAAGTACATGGTCCAGTGCTCTGGCTTGTCGACTGGAGTTGGAACTTGATTCTCTCTCCATTCAGCCATAAAATCGACTAGAGCTTGAGATTTAATTGCAGTGCGTGGCTTGAAGTCGATTGACAAAGCCCCCAGTTCCACTGCCCACTTTGATATACGCCCCGTGGCATCTTGATTATGAAGAATATCCGCCAACGGGAAATCCGTAATCACAGTGATCTTGTACTCATCGAAATAATGGCGCAGCTTTCATGATGCGACTAGAATTGCGTATAAAAGCTTCTGAACGGCCGGGTACCCTACCTTGGATTCGGAGAGTACTTCGCTGATGAAGTAGACATGCCTCTGCACCCCAAATGCATGGCCTTTCTCACCTCGCTCGACTACAATGGCACTGCTGACAACATGAGTTGTTGCCGCAATGTAAAGTAGTAGATCTTCCCCCGGAAATGGTGCAGTAAGGATCAGAGGAGACTGAAGGTGATGTTTCAGATCTTGTAGAGCCTGCTCGGCCTCCTCCGTCTATTGGAACTTATCTTGGCATTTCAGGAGCTTGAAGAAGGGTAGTCCTCTCTCCCCAAGTCGGGAGATGAACCTGTTCAGGGCTGCCATACAACCTGTTAACTTTTGCACATCCTTGATTGTGCCCGGAGCCCCCATATAAGTAATGGCCGAAATATTTACAGGGTTCGCTTCAATGCCCCAGTTGCTGACAATGAACCCGAGCAATTTCCCTGAAGGTACTCCAAAAACGCACTTGGTTGGGTTGAGCTTCCAACGAAATTTGCGCAGACTGCTGAACGTTTCTTGCAAATCTGCAATCAAGTCGTCGGAATCCCTGGTCTTGATGACCACATCATCCATGTAGGCCTCAACGTTCCGATGTAGCTGATCCACGAAGCACATCTGGATCACACGCTGATAGGTTGCTCCTGCATTTTTTAACCCGAAGGACATAGTTTTGTAGGCATATGTCCCGTACGGGGTGATGAACGCTGTCTTGATTTGGTCATCCTCCTTGAGCGCAATCTGATGATATCCTGAATAACAATCAAGGAAGCAAAGAAGGACACAACCAGCAGTCGAATCGACAACTTGGTCAATGCGCGGCAACCCAAAGTGATCTTTTGGACAGTGCTTGTTGAGATCGGTGTAATCAACACACATCCTCCATTCATTATTCTTTTTTCTTACAAGGACGGGATTAGCTACCCACTCTGGATGGATTACTTCTTTAATGAATCCAGCCGCGAGGAGTTTAGCTATCTCCCATTTGATGGCCTCACGCTTATTGTGGGCAAACCTTCGCAGGCGTTGCTTTTTGGGCACGGCCTGTGGGTGTACATTCAAGCTATGCTCGATCAGCCCGCTAGGCACCCCTGGTATGTCCACTGGTTTCCACGCGAATATGTCTCGGTTAGCTCGAAGGAAGCTGACGAGCGCGGGTTCCTATTTTTCTCCTAAGCCCACGCCAATGACAGTGGTCTTAGATGAGTCACCCTCCTGGAGCTAGATCGTCTTAAGGGCCACGTCGTCAGTCGACTGAATGGTCGACTTGCTGGCCTTCTTCGAAGGGATCTCTAGCCCAGACTGTGTAACACCCTAATGTAATTTTCCTAAATTTTAATGAATTTATTTTGGCTCAAATAAAATTTCTAAGGTTTTCCTTAAACTACCTTGCTTTTTAAATTAATTTTATACCACAAGTAATTAAAAATTTATTTTAAGAACAACATGGTTGTGCATTCATGCTGGTGCATCTCTTTTGTTTGTTTGAATGGTTAAGTTTGAATTCAAATCTCATTTGAATTCAAATAGAATTGAGTTAGCTTAAAAAAGAAAAGAGAAGGAGATTACGGAAAAGAAGTCAGCCCAGCCCGACCTGCTCCTCCCTCCCTCTTGGGCCGGCCCTCTCCCCTGCAGCCCATTCCCCACTTCCTTTTTCCCTCCCCGCGTGGCCCAATCTTTCTCTTTCTCTTCTCATTCCGGCAGCCGGCCTGGTTTTCCCGTTCCCCTCCCTTGGGTCGGCTCCTTTTCTTGCGTGGGCCACGACCGGCCCAGCCGCCAGCTTCCCAGCCTGAGCTGCTCGCTCTCCCCTTCTTCTCTCTCTGACCCGGCAGTCCCACTGGTCAGGCTCATCCCCCTCCTCGCGCCCCTCCCCTGTTTTCTCCCCGCCGGCCCAGCCGCCCCGTCGCTGGCTGTGGCCTCGCTCCGCCGCACCCCTGGGCCCTCTCCCCTGAGCCGCATCGGACCTGAGCCGCACGTCGGTTCCATCCCCACACCTAGGGTCTTCTAGAAGCGCGCCCGCGCTCGGATTGGGACGAGCCGCAACGACCCCGTGAGAAGCGGGAGCTTTGTCGTTCGGCTGACCCGCACGCCGAGGCGGCCAGTCCCCTCTTCTTATCCGCGGCCACCCCTTGGGGCCACCCTAAGCCGCCGCAAACCCCCAGGGCAGCCGAGCCCCGGCACCGCCTGTTCGCCGCTCGGATTTGGGTAAGTCGGCGACGTTGCCCGAGCCTCTACGCCGCTGCAATTCCTTCTTGCTGGCGCATCTTCGGCCCCTTTGATCCCGGCACGACCTTCACCGGCCACGTGCGCCGCTGACCGAGGTGCCAGGACGCCCAGAGAGCAATCCGACGTCCACCCCCACGAGCACCGGCCTTCCTCGCCGCCAGACCCCGCCGAAGTCGCCTCTACGCCATGTTCCCGCCTGTCTCGAGCCCTCGGTGAGCGTCACCTTTGCCTCCTGGTTCTGTTGCACCGGTCCCTGTAGGCTGTGGAGGTTCATAGCGTCGGGACGACGGTTGCCGGCGTTCTGCCGCCGCCCGCCATGGCAAACCCCCCTGTAGCGCTGCTCACGGGCCAATCGAGTTTGTTTCTGCACCACGCGTGCATACCAGGCCTTAGGCCCTAGCCCTAGTGCTCTGAACCACAGGATAGAGCGCACGCCGGCGAGGCACCGCCACGGGAGTGGTCTCTGGCGAGCAATCGCCGCCGCCCGGACCCCCCAATCCTTCTGAACCATCCGATCCGCGGCTAGTGGGTAGGATTAGACCCTCATCCCCTCTGATCCGTACCGCCAGATCTTGATCCAACGATCCTAATTAGAAGATACTGGTTCGGCCTGGCTATTTTGTTAAAGAGCCCTTGAGTTTTCCCGAAAACAACCCGCAGTCCACCTTTAGTTGAAAAGTAATTACAGTTAGTCCCTGTTTTTATTGTTTAGGAGCCTGAGCTCTTTGGAAATCGAACCCGCAGTCCAGCCCCAGTAGTTTTGCATGTTAGACCCTGCGTCTAGCCTTTAATTATATTTAGGTCCCTGGTTTTTGCCCAGAACCCCCTGGAAGTTCTGTTTTCTCGTAGAAAAGCCCCTGGACCTTGTTTTAACCCTAGTTTTCGCGTCTTAGCTCTGTTTTAGGTGGTTTTTGTGCTCATGCGATCGTTGTAATGGGTAGAATAGTTCTATCATAGTTTTGTGTGCTGTTTTTATGTAATGTTGTACTATTGCTTATCTTTTGCCTTTGTTTGCATGTATGTGTATGTGCTGGACGATGTTTTGGCGTTGCGATCGTGAGTAGACGCTGAGCCTTTGGACGAGTACCAAGAGCCCCTTTCTACAGAGCAGTTTGAGCAGCAGCAGGAGAACTTCGAGGAAGGCAAGTATAACATGAATAACCTATCACTTTAAATACAATTTCATATTGCATTTTAATTCTGTATGCCTATAAGGATTTCCTAGCCACTTTCATCCTTTATAAAAATACCTTGGGTTGCATTTTGGTTAGTTGTGCTAGGTGCTACGCTCTCACACATCTCGGTCCTTTTTAATTGAATTTGATTAATGGTTATATGCAACTTAATTCTGAGGGTGGCCCTCTGTGCTGTGTGCTTGAGTGGCTCATATCTCCTTAAAATATGTTTTTGTTAGAAACATGATTTAGGGGGCCAGCACGGTGCTTAGTGCTTGGTTGGCCACTCTCCATAAGGACCGGTTCATAGAGCGACAACCTGGAACAACCGCGCAACCACAAGACTGGAATGGGACGGTCTTGACTTACTAATTAGGTCATTTTGGTTCGGGAGTAACTTACCCGCGGGGCAAGAGGGGTGGTAAGCTTCAATGGTCCCCGCTCCTCCGGCTTGGTCTGTGCTGTGTGCTTGTACCCCCGTGAGGTGGGCCCCATCATCGCTGATCCAGAAACCTTAGCGGTTACACCTTACTAACGTGATCCTTTGGAATGGTCTCGTAGTGTGCTTGCTAGTCATCCCACCTAAGGAAGTGTGATGAACCACTAGCGTAGCTCACGACTTGTGGGTAAAGTTGTGCAACCTCTCGAGAGTGTAAAACTGGTATACTAGCCATGCTCACGGTCATGAGCGGCCCAGATCCTCCGTCTGATTAGTGGGGTTGTACCTCTGGTGGAGTGGCTTGGTTTTCAATAGTCTCCTGGTTAATTTTGATTAATTATTATGCAATTTGGGTTATGGTTATTCATCCATTTGTAGTAAATAGCTTTAATAAAATTTGCCAAGATTAAAAGCTAATGCAGTTGAGTCAGCTAACCCTAGAGCCTCATAATTCGTGTTATACTTGTTGAGTACAAGTTGTGTACTCACACTTGCCTTCTCTACTCTTCTGTTCTCTCTGGGATATCTTCGACTGCTGCTCAGTACCAGGCGACGTGGAGGACTACATCAGCGGACTCGACGATTTCTAGGCGTTGTCTCCCAGCCAACGTCCCTGTGGCGCCCTGCTATTCATGTATTTATTTTACGCTTCCGCATCCCTTGAAATGATTCTTCATTCAGTTGTAATAAAGATATTCATTTATAATTTATACACTTTTATTTCGAGATACGTGTTGTGATATCTTGGTGATTCTGTTGTATATATGCGTGACTTGATCCTGGCGCATATATGATTGCTCGGTTTATGTTCTTATAAATCGGGTGTGATAGACTGGGAGAGTTGCTGCGCGGCCGCGAGTACTTCCCCTGAAGCATCTGGCACACAAGTAGTCGAAGCATACTGGATCGCCTCCTGATTGCAGTCGTACGACTTCTTCAAGTCACTATGGAGAGTAAGTACTCCACTGAGTCCTGGCATCTTGAAAAGCAGATAAACGTAATGTGGCACTGCCATAAACTTGGTGAGTGCCGGACGACCCAATATAGCATGATAAGAAGATTCGAAGTTGGCCACTTCAAATTTGATGAACTCAATGCGGTAGTTCTCCCTCGTGCCGAAGGTGACTGGGAGAACTACCGTACCAAGTGGGTGTGCCGCGTTACCTGGGACGATGTCGTAGAAAGGGGACTTGCTCGGAGCCAGCATGTCCTTGGAGTCCAGGCACATCTTTCTCAGAGTGCTGGCGAAGATAAGGTTGAGACCGCTCCCACCATCGATGAGCACCTTGGTGAGCCAGACCTCTGCCACCACAGGATCCAGGACCAGGGGGAACTTGCCGGGCTCCGAGAAGCTCGTCCACTGATCATCACGGGAGAACAAGATGGGGACCTCCGACCAACGGAGTGGTCGTGGTACCACCGGCTCAACGGACATGATCCCCTGAAGAAGCAACTTCTGGTCCCGCCTGGAGCCGAAATCCCCATCTCCCCCGAAGATGACATTGACGGTCTTCGAAGCATCCTAGAACTTCGGGTTGTGCCCTTGATCCTCTTGGTCATCATCCTCGGGTTCTTTGTCCGCAGGCTTCTTGTTCTTCTTACCACCACCAGAGTTGCTGAACATCCTCCGGAGGTGGTAGCAGTCGATGGCCGCATGATTGGCACCTGGATGCCATAGGCACTTCTTCTGCAGGAGCTTCTCGAACTCCTCTTGCATCGTCGACTTCTTGCCCCACGAGGGATGATCCACAGCCGTGATGAGATCATCTGGCTTGCGCTTTCGGGGTGTACCCGAATAGTCTCGCTGGCCTTTGTCGTTGCGGTTGTCATTTGGGCACCTCAGATTGCTATCTTGGCGCCGCGGGAACCGCTCCCGCATCTTCTCCTCCTATTCGGACCAATCGTGCATCATATCACGAAGGCCCGCAACAGTCTTTAGCCTGTTCCGCCAAAAATCTCTGTAGATGCCTAGGTTGGTGATGCTGTTGTAGAAGTAGTCGATGATGTCATGAAGCGTCCCCCCATCAGGGAAGACTTAAAAGTGTTACTTTATCAGTCCCAGGAGGCTGATAACACTTTTATTACATCAGATGGTACATCACCGTACAACTCTTCGCGGTAATGGGCAGTGAAGCGCCACTATCGCGAGGATTACAACTAACACCCACACTACCACACTAGCTACGAGAAGAGGATCATCAGAGTCTTGCGCCATGCGGAGTTCCAACGGTGGCCTCAACCACAGGCAAGACTGGGTGCAGGACGGAACCCTACTCGACATCTTCGGGGATGTAGTCTGGATCTTCCACTGTAAAAGTAAGAATGGGGTGAGTACGAACGTACTCAGCAAGTCCAATCACACCCGCGGAGGGGGTGTAACAGAATTAAATGCACAGGATAATCCAAGGATAAGGTTATGGTTCATTTGCGGAAAAACTCGGTTTTATGCAAAGGTTCGTTTAAAACATTTTCAAAATAAGTTTTCAAATACCAAGGAGTACGTGCTGTTGATCCACACAGGATCCAAGTTTTAAACCGCTACCGGACTCCCCGTCCGCCGTAGCTCACATGACTCAACTGCCGGATACTTTCCAAACAACTCACACCAGCCCAACCGTTCCCAGAGAGAAACACTAGTTATGTGACCACACCGTAACTTGCCCAATACCGTGGGCACGGCTATTCGAATAGATTTTCAACTCTGCAGAGGTGTGCAACTTTACCCACAGGTGGGGTACCACAGTACGAACACCTTAGTGCCGGTGCAGATCCCATCAAAGCCCTTACCCACCTTAGCTAGACCTGGCTAGCCACCGCGGGATCTATCAAGGGGTCATTCGACCTATCACCGAGGTTTAACCGGGGCATAAGTCACACAGAGCTTATCCCGTCTCCTTGATCGCCCGTTGCTCCCAGCTCTCCTGATGGCTATCAGACTAACTAGTGGGGTTAGGCTAAGCCGTTGCCCATACAACGGTCAAGTGGTTTGCACGACAGGAAGCTAGGTGAGACGACACATCAACTCGGTCCTTAGGGGTGACAAGATGGATATCTCCCTTCCTCGCTTAACCACACAGGTACGAGCACACCAACGGCAAATCACTTAGAAATGCCATCCATCCCGTCTGACTTATCTTTCAAAACCACATTTTATCCCTTCCCACACGCACACACACACTTTCTTAATAAAACCAGGTGGTCAAGGTATGGATATCACAAACAAGGGTGGCTGTCCTACCATGTTTTCAGTAAGCAAAACCATGCAATTTTATAAAACAGGCCACTGGGTTGTGTTTATAAAAACTAGGACAGAAACATGCATCAAAGGGTGGAGTTGAACTTGCCATCGTCAAGTCCTTGCGGGAGGTCCTGATCGAAGCACTGTCCCTCGGGCTCGGGGTCGCAGAACTGGTCCTCGTTCACTTGGTCGCAATCGGGACCCTCCTCGTTCACTTCGTGTCCTACGACGCAAATAAACAGGCACACAATCAAGCGAAAGAACTAAAAGCTTTTATCGTTGAGCTTGAATCGAAAATAATTTAGTTATGGAGATGGGGTTGATATTCTTGGGTGGTTTCGTGATGGCCTGGCTAGAACTATACTAGAAAGGGAGTGGTAAAGTTTCAGGTCGTTCGGAGGTTGTTTGGCGCATAAAATGACGAGTTAACGGGGTGTTAGGGTTTAAACAAGGGTCCGAGGGCCTATTCGTAATTGTATATGGTGTGGAAAGGACTTGGTCGTAATTTCTAGAGAATGTTTGAGGCTCATTAGGAAGTGGTGGAAGTTTATTTGATATTAGGTTTATATGGTGGAGGGTGTATTTTGGATTATCAGAAAGGACAGGGTTTCTTTTGCGAACAAATGTAAAGGGTGAAAGGCTCTTGAGGGAAATAGGGGAAAGGCAGGGGGCTTTGGGCAATTTGCCCTCCTTCTTCCTCCTCCCGTTGACAGAAAACAGGGGAGGGAAGGGGGTTCAGGCGCCGGCCGATTCCGGCAGGCCGGAGCGCGGCGGCGGCCGGGGATGGGGGCAGAAGGGAGAGGGAGGTGAGGGGGTTTGATTCCCGGCCTCACCTCGGGCCGGGGTGGCGTGTGGGAGCGGGGCGACGGAGGCCGGCGGCGGCGGTTGCGGGAGCTCGGCGGGGCGGCGCTAGGGCAACGGAGGCGGGGAGCTGGGCGTGTGGTGGCGGTCGTGGGGGGTGCCGGGGTGCCCCTCGGCCCTACTTATAGGCGGCCGAGGCAGTGAGGTGGGTGGTCCGGCCGGCGGCTCCGCGGGCGGCCATTAATGGTGTTTTGGCCGCTCGCGGCCGTCGTGACGTGGCGTGGCGGTGAGGGCGCCGGGCACCGCACGTGGGGGAGGGGCGGTGCTATGCGGCACAGGGCGGGGGGAAGCGACGGCGCGCGCGGCGGGGCAGAACGCGGTAGTGGCGGGCAGCATGGCGTCGTGGGTCCGGGCTCGCGCGTGCGCGCACGGCGCGGCGTGGCGCGGGCCAGGGCGGGGGCACGAGCGACGGCCGGCACGGCGCGGCGCACGGCCACGCGTTGCGCGTGCGCGTGCGTCGCGGCGCGGCCAGGCAGAGCAGGCGCGCGGCCGGCCAGCGCTCGGGCGCGCGGCAGGGAGGAAAGAGAGAAGGAAGGAGGGGGAAGAAAGAAGAAAGAAGGAAGGAAGAAGGAAAAAGGGAAGAAAGGAAAAGAAAGAAGGAAAGGGAAAGAAAAGAAAAGAAATGGGAGAGAGAAAAAGGGAAAGAAGAAAGAGAGGGAGAGAGAGGAGGTGGGGGGCGCGTCGGCGCCGATCGCTGCGGCGACCGCGGCCGGTCAGCCACGTGCGCGTCATTCGCGCTGTGCGAGAAGAAAGGGATTGCATCGGCGCTGATTGCGGAAAGCGGTCACGCGCGGTCGTCGGACCGCCGAGCGGTGCGGGACAGGGGTCAAGCTAGGGTTTTGACGACGAGCGGTTTTTAAACGAAACATCCTAGCACGCGATTTAATTTGGCGAATTTTCAGGGCGTCACATGTCGTCCTCCAAGATATTCGCGATGGTGGCGCGAACGTCGAAGAAGCGACGTGTGTAGGACCACAGGAGCTCATTACGTTCTTGTTTACACTGAGCAAGATCATGACGAGTACCTGCACGAGCAATCGCTCCCTGGAAGTTATCGATGAAGACCTTCTTGAGCCGCTCCCAGGAGTCAATGGAGTTGTTGCTGACGCTTTCCAGCAACGTGAGCAGCGCAGGGTCCAAAGCCATCGGGAAGTTGACAACCTTGGTGATGTTCGAGCCCCCTGCAACCTCAATGGCCATGGAGTAGCAACGCAGCCACTGCTGAAGAGCCTTCTTGCCGTCGTACTTGGTGATGCCGATCGGCTTGAAGCCCTCAAGGTACTTGTAGCTGCTGAACCGCACAGAAAAAGCTGGGAAGCGGTCGCTGCAGTCAGTACCTTCGGTCTCGACTTCCTCGCGTACCTTGCACCTGGAGTCGATCACAGACCGCGCATCGCGGCCTTCATTGATGTGCTGGCGTAGGTCTTCTGGAGGAGGCCGGTGATTGGCCTGCCGCGGCTTACCCCCTGGAGGTGGCTGCTGCCTCCCGCAAGGGGCCTGACTCCCGCGGGCGTTGTCGTTGTTGTGGCTTGGTTGAGGTCGAGGACGACCGCCAGCAGCTCGGCTGTGAGCCTGGCTCCGGCTCTCGCCCACGCGCTCCTCCCGGACGGTAGATGACGGGTTTTGCTGATCCAGCTGGATCCAGGCTCTCTGCGCGTAAAGAAGTGCCTGACGAACACTCGGATCATTACTGCACTCGAGTATGGCCGTGACCCTGGTGATGTTGGCCACTGGAGTCCTGAAGCCCCGCTCGCTCACGGTGGTGAACTCAGGGTCAAGCTCGCGATGCATAGATCGCCTGCGCTCGTTGACCCTCCTCCGCCAGATTGTGCGGGCTCTATTCCTGGCCCTCCGCGCCTCACGATCGGCATCGTTCTCATCGCCGGCGTTGGCTGTGACCTCATCTTCAGATACAGCATCGAATTCAACGATGGGGAGGTTGCCATCGTCCTCTCCTTCTTCCGCCATCAGTACCTAGCGAGAGATAAGCTCATCAGAGCTTGCGTTGACTAGTTCAGTCGACTCCTCTGCCACGGTAGCCAACGGCCTACCCTCATGGAAAGGCAAAGGTTCGAGGTGGGCCACAAGTCGACCCTCAGCCTCGAGTAGATCGGAGAGCTCCATGCCCCTCCAATGTACGAAATGCCCCTCCGGTATGGAGGTGATCATCAGATCACTGGCGCCAAAACAACCCGAAGCCCCCCGACATGCAGTGGCTTCAGGCCCTCCAGATTGGAGCAGAAAATCCAGGTCCTTCTCTAACGCAGAGAGGGACCCAGAGATGTCGGCCTCCTGAAGATCAGTGGCCGGATTGCATGAACCGGGTTGGGATCGGTTACGCGAGTCCTTAGATTGGAACAAGTCCAACCCAAGGAAAGTTGCCGCAGGGCTTGATGAAGTCGAGCTGGGAGCTGACTCCATCTTGATCTTTGCAGCGGATGCATGGATCGACAAGTCATCGAGATCACCAATGAACTTGTCGAGGTCGCTGCGAAGATCTGCTACGGGAGTCTTTGGCTTCATGTCGACGAGGAATCGTCGGAAATCACCCACACCATTTGCGATGCAAACCCACGAGCCAAAAACAAATGTCGTGCCCTAAGGGAGAACTGACCTGGTGAATAGGAAAGATGCCATCGAGCTCGCCGGTGGATCTTCGACTCGCTCCCTGTGACAGTTCATGTACTTGTAATGCTAGACATATATTTTGTTAGTGTGAAGTATGTGAATGTTAGTGTAGAGCTTGTGTATGTTTATGTGAAGTTTTCGAAAATTTAAAGTGCGAGTAAAAAGGGTATTTTTATAATTATAGAAAAACCTAGGGTTGTTTTTGCAAAATGTATTTGGATTAGGGTAATTTCAAAATAAGTGAAAGGTGGTTTTGTGAACATGTTTTTCTTATTTTATTCCTTGTAAAAAAACATGTATATTTATCCAAAAGTTTCATTTGGAATGTGTGTGTTGAAGGGTGTAAAAAAAGTTTGGGTTAAGTGGTGAAAATAAGGGTATTTATGTAATTTTATAAAAGTATAAGTCCTTTTATGCAAGTAGTTGAATTACAAAAGTAATTTTCAAAGTTACTCAGGGCTAAAGTGTAAAAGGTGCAAGTCGTTATGACATGTCTATCCAATCATTATGACGAGTCTATCCCGTCATCATGACGTGTCATAAATGCTTGCATTTAGGTCCTGAAATTTTATGAATTACACTTTTAGGACAAAAGTAATTCAAATCCAACTTTTGTTCAAAAATTCCCGTGTAAAGATTTAAGTTTTGAGTTTTTGAACTTGGGCCCTAAAGCAATGTTGTAGAGTTTGAAAAACTCTCCAACTTTCGTTTTGGTCATTTCTTCATTAAGGTTTTAGATTGATGAAAAATTTATGCTTTACAGAAGGACCCCTGCAATTTTCTGAAATTGTGCATAAGTCCTTGGGGAATTCCATTCCTCCTTCTCCTCTATTTTTCTTCTCCCTGGTGCTTCCTTATCCTCTACCGGCGGCATCCCCTCTCCATCTGCTCTCCATCCTCATCTCCATCCTGGTTTCCCCCTCTCTCTTTCCCCTCCACGGGCACAGGCGCAGGCCCAAGCGCTGGTGGCGCGCAGCGGCGGCTGGCGGCGGGAGCCGGCGCAGGCGACGGCCGGAGCGGAGCGGCTCGGCTGGGGAGCAGAGCGCTGGCGCGTGGGCGCGGCTCGCGCGGCTGCGGGCGAGCAGCGCAGGCACGCGAGCGAGAGCGCGCGGCTCGGGCGGCCGCAGCGGGCGCTGGGCGAGCGGCGCGGGCGGCTCAGGCGCGGGCGGATCCTGGCGGCGAGCGAGCACGGCAGGCGCAGAAGCGGCTCGGCCAGCGCGTGTGCAGGCGCTGGGCGGCCGGAGCACAGGCGCACAGGAGCGCGCTGGAGTGGGGAGCGTGCGGGCGGCGCGCTGGCGCGAGCGGGCGACGGCGTGCGCGGGGCGCTGGTGTGGGCGCGCAGCTCGGGAGGCGCTGGAGCAGGCGCGCGCAAGCGTGAGCGGCCACGAGCGAGCAAGCTGCGGCTCGTGCGGACGCACTGGAATAGGCACAGAAGCTGGCGGCGGTGTAGACGTGGGCGAGCTCGGGCGTGGCTGCCAGAGCTGGCATGCCGGGCCGAGGAAGTCGGAGTGCATGGAGGACAGGCGCAGCTGCAGGAGCTCGCACGCCGGCGCAAGAAGGTTGGACAGCGCGAAGGACGGGAGCGGCCGCAACACGCAACGCTGGCGGCGCCGGGATGAGCGCAGGTTCGGCAACAGGAGGAGGAGGAATTGCTGTGCGGGACGACGGCGTGCAGCGCATAGCGGTATCTCCGCTGGATGAGCTCAGGCAGCGACCGAGTTGATGTATAGGAAGGTCGCACGCGGTGCGGGAGGAGCTGCAGTGCGGCGGCTGCAGGCGGATCCACACGGGAGCAACGGGACCTTGCGTGGAAACGTCGGAGACCGTTGAAGAGAAAGTAGCGGACGAGATTAGGCGGCACTGTGAACTGCTCGTGGAGGATTTGGAGGTGATCAGGTGCGAGCAGACCATGGCCCTCGTAGAGGCGGAAGGGCGGTTATGGCGCGACGAGCCGGAAGCAAAAGCAGCGAAGCGGAGGTGGCGACCGGATGCAACGAACTCGGAGGAGCCACGCACGGCGAGCTCCCTTCATCCATACGAAGGTCGAGGCAGGAGCAACGCAGCGCAGATTTGATGCGCAGCGCAAGACCGGTGGCAGTGGTAGGCCGGCCCTGATGGCGTCACAACAGATGGAAAGGACGGCGGAGTTGCAGGACCCGGAGGTCCGAGCGGAATTGAACCGGCGCGTTCGCGAGTGCGAGCGGAAGAGTTTTGCCAGTGGCCGGCTTGGCTCGATTCCGCAGGCGAGTGCGCGTGCAAGGCAACAGGTCACGCGCGAGCGGGTTAAGAGCCAGTGGTGTGAAAGCAGTACAGGAACAGTGTGCAGGAGATACGACCGGGCGCAGCGATCCTGCAGGAGGCTACGCGGGTGTGCCGACCGTGTTTTTATAGCACACGCGCGTGAGCAGTGGAGGTTTAGCCCGTAAGCAGGAAAACCCTAAGGTTCGCGAAGGAGTCGGCATAGCGAACCAATCCGGCCCTATCGGCTTCTTCCTTGAGTCTACGACATCCAGCAGCTCTTACCCTTCACCGATCGTCCGAGCAAGACCACGACACCTCGAGGAAGCTCGTGAACCCTCTTATCGAGCCTCTTCGGATCCCTTCGCCAGAACGTCATTGCCGTGGCAAAGCCGACTACCATCACCACGGATCACCGTGAGGAATATCCCTCCAGCCATCTTCCACCCACTACAACTTATTCCCCCGGCAAGCTTCTTCGTCACCCACGGAACCTTGCCATCGTCGAACACTTTTCACCGCCGATCCTACTCGCCACGGGAATTCACTTTCCACCCATTCTTCTCCACTACCAAGGCTACCCCAAGGTTTGCCCTGACTCATTGAATCTTCCTATTACCGGCGATCCCTTTGCCGGAATATCGTCGTTATCTTCCTGTTCTCTATTTTCCCCAACCAGGGACTTAATTTCTTGATTTAGAAAGTTCTAGGGTGTTTTCTGTAAGATTTCCAGAACTTTCTTTATTTCAAATCAGTGAAATTCTACATTTCATAGAATTTCGTAGGAAGTTCATAAAAATACAAATTAGTTTTGTTTAAATCCTTAGGTCAAAATCTATAAGTTTTATGTTGTGATCTTGAGATGAAAGTCTTTGATTTGTGGTCTAGGTTAAATATTAGGGAATGAGTGCTTTATTCGTACTTTATATTGTGTGCATGTGTTATAGCTGAAAAGTAATTACAGAATGTATGTTTCAAGTGGGGATGTGTGACAGTTAGTTAATCCTATCACCCCAGTGCTCATATCCTTACCATCAAGACATGGTCCTCGTCTTGATTGCCGTTTCCTTAAGGTCCTTTTCATATAGGGATCTTTGTTAGTCCGTGTGTATCTGCTGCTTAGCCAATACATCTCTGCAGCTATACTTCATCATCGGCTATCAGTTCTGCCGCTAAGCATCCGTTTCAATTGAGTCTATGATGTTTCTGTGTAACAGCTATCAGCCGAGGCGTTTCGTTGATATGCTTCTACCATCGGCTGGTTAGCTGATACGGTTGTTATCTTTCTAATATCGGCTACTGCCGATATAATTCTTCTGTTCTGTCCTACACCGGCTGCACATAGTCGATGTATCGGAGATGCACACACTCTTAAGGTTTTTACTATCGGCCGATCCAAGCCGATTCTAGTTGTTTTCCATATCGGTTATGGCCGATCAATCCTTAGTTTTTCCATCTTCATCCACACACTTCTATCAGCCAATTTATCGACTGAGAGATCAGCTATATATCTATCGGTCACATACCCTCAACCACACTCCAATCGGCTGTACGTCATTCAATTATTGTGCTGACGTAATCGAGCTGATGCAACCACACCTAGTTACCTAGAATAACACTTAAGCACATCTCAGTTAAGACACAACTGCTTTAGAAATCACCCCTCTGCTGAAGTAATCGATGATTTCATCGATCATCTAGGAACCCGATGCACTCATCAATCGGCTAAACCCCTGTTGTTCCAATCGGCTCTATTGTAATCTTCAACAAGTAGCCGATCCTAATTAGATGTCCTCTTAAAGCTCTATCTAAGTTTAATTCAGATCTTTCTGGTTGTTGTGTGAGTAGTATGTTAGATGAGTGCTAGATTGTAACTTTATTGTGAAGTAAGATAGTTTTATATATACACTTTGAATGTAATATTGCATTGCATGTAGATACGGCTACTTCCACAAATGGTGCCTACAAGATCTTCCAGGAATCTGCGAAGGACTTTTCTGAGGACCAAAGGAACATCACCAAGGGATTATCTGAAGCCCCGAACCAAAGTTCGGAAGATCTTAACTTTACTGACTTCGGCCCCACCAGTAAAGGCAAGCCCCGGACATAACCCACTATTTTAATTACACTGTAATCTATATCTATTTGTGTAATTCTATGCATTAAGTTCCTAGTTGCATTTCCCCAGGAACCCATGTATTGAATATTAGCACTTGAGTCCAACTAGCTGCTATGCTAATAGGACCGGTAGAAGTCGGGTGATTTTCTGTCACTCACGCGGTATAGGAGTTGTAATGTTTACATTACTGTAATCACTATAAGGATGACGGACGGGGTTATGTGCAGTATCATGGAAAGGAATGATACCCCATCTGTGTTGTTAAATTGGTTAAGGTCGCGGTGTGTGCCGATCGGGGTTAAGCGTTTGAAAGTACTAGCCACATGCCGTGAGTTATGGGTAAGTGGTAAGCCTAGTAGCCAATCGGCCCGAGGAGTGGACATACCTCCCACCACATGTATTTGGTTCTTCTGGTTACTTGATTCGACTGTGGGAATACGTGTTGCAAGGGCAATCAGGAGTACGGGTTTTGTAGTCGCGCTACAGACGTACGTCCTGCACTTTGGAAGTGCGTATGGTCCTGCAGTCACTTGTGGTGGATCTGATCCACGAGTCGGAATGAAAGGCAAACGGTTGCTTCGGAACGACCCTTTGGTGTTCCAAGCGTGTGAGTTAGGTTTACCTTGCAAGGTTAAATTCGATTCAGAATCGTCCGCTTCTCACGATGATTGAGACTGCTTGATCCCTTTATCACACAGAGTAACAAGAGCAACTATATGATGAGTAATGCTGATGATTGATGTAAAGAGCTCTACCTTGCTTGAGTAGCTATAGGTGCTTATCTAGAATGGATAATCAACTAGAACCTGAAAGCTAAAAGTTGAAATTAAGGATCTACTCTTTGTTGCTTTTCAGCTGAAAATAAACCTAGAACCATTGAAATGCCTTCATGAGTCTAGTTACGGGCTAAAGTATACCCATTCCCGGGTAAGCCTTACTGAGTATTAGTATACTCAGTCTTGCTAGTTATATGTTTTTCAGGTGATGTCTTTGAAGACCCTACTATTACCCTGCCTTGGCTCTGTGCTCTTCTAGATGATTGGTCCGTGGAATGGGATCCGTCCCCGGCCAATGCTGATGATGCCGAGTGATGTCGTGCCCAGGCTTAGCATGACATCCATCTTGACGACGTGCTGTAAATCATCGCGTATGTTTTCCGCTGCCAAAAACCATAACATTAACCGTTTGTAATGTTATCCCTAAACTTGAAACTGCGTATTACTTTTGGAAACTCTTGTAATGTAATTTCCTATTATGTAAAATATGATGGTGACTGTATCTCTGGACTCACCTTCGTGTGAGGTAACCTTATTGATCCTGTGTTCGGTGGTTTATCGGGACGTTACCCGACAGGCCAAGGGATTATACCGTTTGAAGTACGTTGGAGCCCTCTGGAGTGGACTTGCATACTTGAGCCGGTATAATTCAGGTTGGTTCTGCCACACTCCCCTACCTGGCGCGCTAGCTGTCGGTGTTTTACCGGCTGCCCACCGAGGGATATACCCAAGGTGGTAAGTTTTTGGTGAGGAGACGCCGAGATCAGGAACTCGAAGGTGCAAGGAACACAAAGCTTAGACAGGTTCGGGCCGCGAGGTGCGTAATACCCTACGTCCTGTGTGCTGGTTTGTATTGTCTTTGGTGTAGTATGATCTGTAGATCTTGTTTTGAGAGGGGTCCCTGCCCTCCCTTATATATCCGGGAGGTCAGGGTTACAAAGATACTAACCAACTCCAACTAAGGAATCATACCAGAACATGTCTCGGGTAGATTCCTTCTGTATCGGTTAGCTCTATCTCCTACTTAAACGGGATAAATAAGAGATAAACGAGATAAATAAGCGATAAGACGGACTTAATCTCTTAAACCTCTTTAAACTACTCTATGTACACAGTCCCGTGGCCCCGGGTCTGACACGCATTGCCTGGTCCTCGCACAGGGCCTTAATCCCTCTGGGGAGTATCAGTGACTCCGGGGTGTATGCTTCGCCGGTCATCACCCGGATCGAGGTCTCCAGCTCCACGCTGGACAGATCTGTGCTGGCCCCGCGCACGATCCTGCAGTAGTCGTTCACCCCGGTGAACATGCAGGCCATCCTGGATCGCTGTTGCAGGGGTGCCATGCGGCGCCTCAGGAAGTCGCCCAGCACCATCATGGACGTCAGGCCGCCCCTCGCCAGAGTTTTGACCCGACCCAGCACCGGGTTGAGCTCCACCGGTAGGGACGGCTTGGCCTACCAGCAGCAGTGGTTGAGGAGGGGCCCTTCCGTTAGCAGCTCGAGGTGGTCGTTGGCGTCGGTTGTGGCAATGACCCAGTCGTCACGGCAGTCCTCCCACTTGGCACTGGAGAAGGCGCTGATGTAGGAGCCGGACATCCCGTGACGGAGCTGGAAGTAGTAGGCGCCAATCTCGCACTTGCTCCTCCCTGTCCCAACCAGGGCATAGAAATGCCTGAAGATAGCGATGCAGGGATGAACGCCCACGAACATCTCCATGAAATGGATGAAGACGGCCACGAGGAGGACGGAGTGGGGGTGAGGTGCTGGATCTGAAGGCCGAACTCCTCCAGGAGTAGGAGGAAGAAGGAGGAGATTGGCGGCACCAGCCCGCAGTTGATGTACGAGTTGAAGACGACGAACTCCCCCGCGACCAGGTCATTGAGGGAGCTCGAGCCTGCCCGGATCTTCCCGATGAGCTCCGACGTGGTCCAACCCAGGAGGCGGCGCACCACGTCAAGCTGGCCCTGGCGCTAAAAACGATGGGGATGATGAAGCGAAGACATGGCGGTGGTTGCTGCGATTGCGGGGGGTGGATTGCAAGGATGCGGAAGGGGAAAAAACGCTGGGCGCAGAAAGCAGATCGCAAATGTGTGAGTGGAGGCAAAGGGGCGCGGCAGCATCTGGGGAAGGCAAGTACGAAAAGATAGCCAATCTTTGCGGTGCATGCCTTTAAGTAAAGCTGCTCCCCCTTTGAAATCCGCGACGACCGAGGGGAAGCCGAAGGAGTCGCTCGCACCAGGCCCGTGCCTCTCACCCCCTATGATCGGTGGGCCTGGGCCCGCCGGTCAAAGGTGTGGTCGCTGGAGGTGGAGGAAAAAGTGGAATCCGAACCACCGGTGCCGCGGGACGGGCTCGAGTAAGACAAGAAGCTGAACCGTCAGGCGCACAGAACGTGGACGGAGGACGACCCCTTGGGGATCTCTCCAGAGGGGAAAGGTCTTTCCTGCCCCTTTATTGCGGGCGCAAACTGTCCACCCGGCGCAACGCTGGGATATGGCCCCACCTGCGGGTTTGTTCCTCACCCGAGGTGGGCCCGGAGGCCTCTGTCGATACATACGGACAGGGGTACCTCCTGCTAGGGTGTCCAACCCGTTGGGCGCGAGGTTACCCGTAACCTCACCCTAAGCCTTTGGGTGACGGCGCGTACGGCCCGTGCCTGACAGCTGGGGTCATGGTCTCCGAACCTCCCCCCGCGCTCTTACAGGTCCGACGCCTCCACATACCCACAAGGACAGGGTGCTCAACAATGGCCTCTGCGGGCCCAAACCCTCGTGGGGTGGTCCGGTGCCGCCACGTGTGGGTGCCGGACCCCTTGGGGGCCTGTGCACCTGAGCCGGCATCGGGGTCCCGGACCTCCCTTCCCTCAAGGAGGGGGTCCGGTGCCACCTCGTGCCACTGAGGAGGTGGTTGCTAAGCCGGCTCCGCCACGTGTCCGGTGGCAGAAAGCCTTCTACGGGACGCCAGCCCAACTACCACATTAAATGCGGGTAGGTGGGGTACGCGTGCCCAAGATAGGGCATGGGCTGTCCACTGACATGTTGGGCAGGTATGCTGACACCACGGTAAGCCCGCCTGTTACCAAGGCGGCGCATCACATCACAGTGCTCTGCGCGCGGGCGGGCGGCGTGTAGTCATATCATAGCGCCGCGCGCGTGAGCAAGGGGTAATTATGGTCTGCTGCAGGAGAGCTGATGCATGCACTGCTACAGTGTGCGTGGAGGCGATGGCGTGGCGGGTCAACATAGCCGCTTCGCCTGTCAGTGGGAATTGACCCAACAGTGACAGCACGTCCTCTATTGTGCATGTCACTTACAGCAGGCACTATGCCGGTAAGGCGGTACATGACTATACCCTGGTTGTTGATACGCACATCAACTTCTCGATCGAGGACTACAGGAAGGAGCTAGAGTGAAAGATCTCTGTATCTATGGCATTAAAGGCTCCAGTGTGTATATTATTTAATGTGTCACTGGGCCCACCTGTCGGGGCCCCGTACAGTGTACGCGCTCCCCTTGAGCCTATAAAAGGGAGAGCGCACGCGTTAGAACACAAGTTCTGGGAGGCCCTCCAGAGTTCTCTTAGGTTGGACAAGTTCCACAAACTCACAAGCAATACAGCACACAAGTGGACGTAGCGTTTTACGCTCCGGCGGCTTGAACCACTCTAAATCCTTGTGTGCTTTTCGTGTTCTTGGGCCTCTTGATCAAGCATTTCTAGATTCCCCCAAACTCATCCTAAACTAGGATTAGGCGGGTGCGTTCTGCCACCCGGCTGGAGATTTCCTCCGACAGACTCTTTTTATCTATTTTGTCAGTTGTAGGATAAAGCTGACCGGCACATCACGAACCTCAAGATTCTGGACCTGCACTGGAGCTTAGAAGATCTCCCATGTTACGCGTGAGGAATAATCATCCGATTGATTTTTTGGTGGCAACACAAATTGGCACGCCTAGTGGGACAGATTAAATTGAATGTCTCTATTAACCCAGCTAGTGATATCAAGCCGACATGTCTGAGGAAGAAGTCACGATGGAAAGTTTGATGAAGGAGCAGAAGCAACTGATGGAACAAAATATCGCTAATTTTCAAAAGCTCTGTCAAGTCTAGATTCCTTCATCATGATACAACAAGGGCTGATTCAGAAGGCGCCCGTGCCCTTGATTCAACCCAGGGGGCAACTGAATGAACAACTTCATCATCAGCAGCAACAATATCGGCAAGAGGAATTACGACAGAATCAACTTGGGGGCAATTGTTAAATCATTTCGACATCGGTTGATATCGTTACATCGGCCTGTCAGCCGATCGGCTCTTTTTATCTATCCTGTCAGTTGCAGGATCAAACGGGACTGGCACGCTACGAATATCAAGATTCAGTACCTGCACTGGAGCTAAGTAGATCTCCCAGACCAAGACTCTTCCACGCGAGAAATAATCATTCAATCGACTTTTTGGCGTCAACAATCCCATTGCTATTATGCTAGTGGGTAATTGTGAAACCAAATCAAATACGGCCGGATATGTACGATATATCATTTATCTTATATACTATAGAAGTTTCCCCTTCATGTTGGGAGTTGAACGCATGCAGAGAGTATTGCATGACATTGTAAAGAACAATTCTCGGGATATGTTTGTAAAAAACAATAAGAATATGTATATATCATCCGTGTTATTATCATTCGGCAGTTCCAAAAGTTCAAATCCAACTATATATGTTGTATTCTAACAAGAAAATTAACAACACAATGACACACCACATACCCCTTATATACATGCACAAAAGCTGAATGTCTTAAATGGAACAGAGAAGGGCACAATGACATAGCAACCAGCAAACTAGTCCAAAATCAGAGCATTTAATTGAAGTTGAACTTGTCACAAAAACCATAAAGCTTGGTTCAAATCTTTGTTTAAACGCTAGTTAAATCCTCTAAAACTTTCCTCACATTTGAAGTTTGTGTAAAATAGAAGATGCATCAACCTGCTTGAGCCTTTGCTTGGATTTTTTTCCAATTGGTTATATTTTAGTTAATTTAGATTTTGATTTTAACTCGTAATTGAAGCTTACAAATACTATAGAAAAAAGAGGATAACTACTTATCCTCCAAGCTTGGTCCTGCGTGAAAGATCTGGAAAAGAAATGAAAAGGAACTCAGCGCACGCGCACCTAGCCCTATCAGTGTGCCGTGATGCTTGCGAGTTACGATCTTTAGAAATTCGGATGGATATGTACCAGTACTTTTTTCATCTGGTCCTTCGTATCTTTACTTGAGAGATTCCAACGATTTACCAGCAGACAGATCCTATGCTGCACCAACGGATGAAATAATGCAAAAGAAGAGCCTTGGTTTTGCCTAAAGAAAAAAAACTACTCACTCATACGTATGGATTTCTTCAAGAAATAAAAATATTCCGGCCTATGTGACCGCGCCCAATCAAGTTCCATCATATTCAGTTCAGCGCTACAAAGACAGTTCAACATCAAAGAATAAAATTATATGCAAAGTCTATTATTACTTTTTTATTCATTCTCAGCCAAGATATCCAAAGCGGCGACTGCCAACTCCTTGCTTGCCACACGAACAATTTCCCTTATAATTAACTTCACGCTACAACAAGGGCCAAAATTTCAGCTAATAGACTGCTCTAAAGACTGGCTGCATAGAAGTGGTGAACCGTTTTTTTTCTCAAATCCATGAGTGCAAGTACATCATATTGTGCACATAAGAGCCCTAACACTCACAAAAAACCAATCTTCTTATCCTTTCTTCTATGACTGTCAACCAATTTTTTTAGCATATGATTTATAGACCTATAAGGTGGGTTAACCTGGTGGCAACATGAACAATTCTCCAAATAGTCTGTGCATGCTGACAATAAAAAAAGAGATGTTTAGTCGTCTCATTACAATCACAGAAACAATACTTTTGACTTCCGGTCCAATTCCTCTTTGCTAAATTATCCTTTTAATAAAATTATGCGTTGCTAGATAAACCGAAGGAAATTTTTTGTTTTTGGAGACACTTTCAGCAGATAATTTTCCTAGCGAAAGGGATTCCTGATTCATCAAATATTGATTGATAGACTGTGCTGACACTTATGAATGTAATGTATGAAGGTTGATTCGTAACCGACTGTGGATGATTCTTTCTTTTTTGATAATTAGACTTTTATATATATTATTAAAAAAGCATTACAGAAGCACCTTCGACGAAGGTGTAGAGAGTAGAGCAAGCCAAGTCCTATTTTATTGATGAAGCGGCACTTGGTCAGCTTGCTGATGACCTGCAGCTTGGAGGTGGAGGGTGGAGGCGGGGCGGCCCGATAGACTCCGATAAGCCGAGGTAGTCGTTGACAAGGATCCGTGGTGACGTGGCCGGATGAAGGTGAGAGATGATTCAATCCTTGGAGATTTATGCGTCCGCGTCGATGGGAAAACCATCTGACACTGCCGCAAGGAATACGAGATCGAGGCGAGGCCTTCTTCCAACCCCCCAACACCAGCACACGATGATGCGCCGTAGAGAGGAACAGGGAGATGGCCTTTTCCCGATCTGCATCCAAGGAAAGGGAAAATGGGAGGAGCTGCGGGGGATTTATTTTATGCTCACCTCGATCTTCCAGCGGTCTGCAGTGATAGCGGGGATGTAATTATAGATCTTCAGGCGATGGTTCCGCGAACTATCACCTGAAAGTGTCGTGATTTAATTCCTACTCGATCCGTATCATTATACTCCCACCATCCTACATCGGGACTCTGTGAGCACATGCACGTGCAGAAGAGATAAATCTTGTTACATTATCTGCATGCAAACATGTTTAAGATTAAAAAAATTAATAAATTTTAAACCGTATATCTAAATTAAATTCTGATTGCACCATTATCTTTCTTATGACAAAATCTTCAAAACAAGACCACACTTTCCTATATTTCCATAATATTTTGTAAAAATATTTTTTTAAATACTTAAATATTATTTTCAGCTACTGGGAATAAATATTTTAACAACACGAACAAATAATTATTTTTTACAAATAAAAAATTAAACATAATGAACAACTAATAATGTATTATGAACAAAATATTAAACATTGTAAACATTTGATTGTATAGCATAACTAATAGGGAAATGAAAGCAAAATAAATTATTTTTTGACAAGTAGAATATGGATAGGTGCGGAATAAGTTAGTATATAAAATAAATAAATTATTTTCCACACTAACTAATCAATCTACAATGCGAACAAATTAGCATAGAATATGATAAAGAAGTTTCGATTTGATGAATAAATATCCACACGAGATTTAAAATAAATAAAGAAAAAACAGAGATAAAAATAGATACTACACATCAAAGGAATATAATAAAAAGAAAAAAATAGAAAAAGGGAAAATAAAAATAAAAAGAAACAAGAAAAAATTAAAAAGGATGAACAATTAGTCTAGTCGAGGCATGAAAGATAACTAACAAGAAAGAATAAACAAGGAATAAATAATATACATAAAGAATTAGAAAGGCAAGAAAAACAAAAATTATAAGAAAAAATAGCAAAGAACAAATAATTAGAATATTTTATGAAATATTTTTAATCAAGTTTGAAAATATTTTATGAGATATGTATGCACAAAACAAATTATGTGAACTCGCAGAATAAAATAACTATATACATTGAATAAACTATAAGTCACAGAATAAAAATATATACCTCAGAATAAATTATATGAACATACGGAATAAAATACATCCACACTGCGAACAATTTATTCTTATAGGCGGAACAAAGATTTTCATATCTGAAACATATATATTGCGTACCTAGAATGGATATTATAATTTATAAAAAGTTAATAGATAAGTTTAGGTATATAAAGTAATATGAAAAAATTAAGATTTAAGAGGGATACGTACAGAAAGAATGAGGAAAGAATATATTACGAAATAAGAGAATGGAAAGGAAAAAAATAAGATAGTAAATTAGGAAGAAAAATAAAATAAAATATTAAAGAAAAAACAAAATAAAAAATATTGGAAGATCAATATGTGTGGGAATAATATAATAAATATACCATGGAACATCGAGTTTTATTGCTAAAGAAACTGTACATACATTTATCAAGATCTATGGTTATAAAAATTAAGAATAAATAAAATTATAAAAATATTATGTACATTTCGGTTAAAAATAAATCTCTACAAGGATTAGATAGAAAATATGAAAACATGAAGAATATCAGAAGGGAGAAAAGAGCACATGGAAACATGAAGAATATCGAAAGGGAGAAAAAGAGCACGAGAAAATATGAATCCGACAAAGTACAACGAAAAAAAAAAGAATAAAAAATAAAAAATAATAAAGAAACTATAGAGTTCAGTAGTGTAGTATGCTAGCAACCACAACAGTAGTTGCCTAGCCGCGCTAGCAAAATAAAAAGAAAACAGCACTAGAAGCCAACCATAGCATAGATCGAGGCAGCAGTTTGATTACTTGTTGATGGCTTGATGTATGCACCGCACCACACAAGCCCACCACTTTGCAAAGAGCAATATATATAATATTGGGCCTCGAAGGCTATAGCTGCTATTGGACCAAATAAGCTGACAGATAGTCCACCGGACGCCGTATTGCTTTAGGCGATGGATTGGAATTCTATAACATATGAAATGTATAGCCATCCCGGTGACAGTGAGCCCACGGAGAAGCTCCGAGCTGACGCCGATAACGTAGAAGACGAGGGAGACACGACGGAGCACAAGCATCCGTCGGCCGTCCATCCAGACAACTACTTGAGTAAATTCCCTCAATCCTATTAGAAATTTTAAAAATCCTCTTAAATGCCATCAAAATTCTTATCTTCCCTTCACTGCCACTATGTATAATTTGCCTTCCCATGATTGATATTCCCGTTAAAATCTGTTAAGTTAGACTGGCTTACAGCCTAGGCCCGCAACGGCCCCTACTGTTATCCTTGCCCGCGCCTGTGCGTCTGTCCCGTCGGTGGCCACAGCCCTGTTCACCGCTCACCCACTTCTGCACTTCTGCTCATGCCGGCCACAACACTGCCCGCCGTCGCCCCTCCCACACTAGCAGCTCCAGCAACACGCGGAGGGCGCAACGGAAAATTTAACGGAATGACTGATAAGGAAAGAAAAATTATAAATAGTGGTGGTTAAGGGAAGAGAAGAATTTCATTGGTATTGAGAGGATCCCTCATAATTCTAATGACATTGAGGGAATTCACTAACCTTTGGATATTTTTTATAAACAATGGATACAAAAGCAATGATAGAATTTATTTTTCATTAGACTCATGCTCTGCACTCTCAATTCTTTTCATTTGCTCAGCTAGTATGCTAGAACTTTGTAAGAACTTGGTTGTGTGCGACTAGCGTGACTTCCTAAAAACTCATATACTAGGTTGGATGCATTTTAGCCGCTGGGTCAACTGAGCTTTGCTGATGGGCGTGCAGAAGGAGATCTGGTACGCTTGTGCGTTGTTACCGAATTCCCGTTGTTTATCGTATTCCAAGAAAACATATCCGAAGGAACTTGCAGTTGTATTATTGAAAATAGATTTTTAATTCTAGCCTCGTTTTTTCTGAGAGAGGTTACTATGAAGAACTTGGATGTGACTGTGATTTGTGTTGAAACATCACTACGAAATTTATATTGTTAGATTAGACATATCACAGGTGCTTTGGTAGGCTCAAATATTGTTAAGATACTGTTTTTATAAATTATAAAGTGAAATTGTAAGAGACATGTCGCGATTAGAGAGCACGAAAATTCAACAATAGCGAGTAAGAGAAGAATGGAGAGAGTAAGATCTTTTTCAGTGATCATTTTTTTGAGTTCTAGGGACAAATCCCCAGTATTTTCATTAACAAAAAGACTGTTTCTCTTACCAGTTACATACAGCACTTGGCGGGCAAAGACCCAGGAACCCAAGCATACACAACTCACTGGACTAACAACTTCTGTAGGCCAAAAGACTAAAACTGCAGAAAGAACAAAAGAGTCCAAGCTTCCTGACAGAACTGACGAAGAAGTCCAGACCGAAGAAGGCTCCCTATCTTTCTCCTCCCTATCCAACACGCATAAGTATCTTTATGTCCATCCACATTCCTTTACTCGATGGCTTTGTTTTAGATCATCTTCAATCACACACCAATGCTTCAAATTTGCTGGAATTTCATCCAGATCCCAGTTGGATGCACATTTTCCGTCAGAAACTTGAGCAGCTCATCATTCATGTTTCTGCTTGCCAAGAGAGCCTCTCTGGCATGTTTGCAATCCTCTGTAGATTTGTGATAAAGCTTGTGAGGACGCTCCTCCTGTTCTCTGGGCACAAAATTTGTCAATTTTATACCAGATTCACAACTTCCATCAGCAGCTTCTGCATACTCTGCCAAGAAACATTTCGAAAACAAGGTCATTTCTAACTTTCCAAACACCCCATAAGGCAGCAGTAAACATATTAACCCCTCGGAACTTCTTACTGCTAAGCCAGCAGGTTCCAATAGATTCAAAATGAGTAGATTGCATTTCAGATCCCCAAACTTGTACTGCAGTTTCATTTAGGTCCCCAAACTCTCAAATCGTCCATTTAGATCCCTAAACCGTGTTAACTGGTCCATCCGAGATTCCAAACGCGCCACGCATGCTTCCAACGCCGACGTGGCATGCCACGTGATGCCTCGTTGGCAAACATATGCAAAAATTTAAGGTCCCAAACACGCCATGCGAGCTTCCGACGTTGACATGGCATGCCACGTGATGCCTTATTTTTGCATATGTTTGCCAACGAGGCATCACGTGGCATGTCACGTCAGCGTTGGAAGCTCACGTGGCGCGTTTGGGACCTCGAATTTACCACTTAACACGGTTTAAGGATCCAAATAGATGACTTAAGAGTTTGGGTACCTAAGTAAAACTGCAGGAAAAGTTTGGGAACCTGAAGTGCAATTTACTCATTCAAAATGATCACCTACGTTCCTATCAATAGCTTTTAGCTTACACATTCAAAAAAGAGATGCTGGTTACTTTCTAACTCATCAAAAAATAAGCTGAATCCTATGTAGCTAGACCTTCACGCGAGTCTTTCGGCTGTAAACTTGTGCCGTATAGTCCTCTAGAGTAATGGTATGTGTGCGCCCCATGCGGCCCACGTTGTAAAGACAACTATCCTATTTTCTTCTTAATGCAATGATACATAACTTTTCTGCATATTCTCAATAAAAGGAAGTAACAACATCTAATTTCTTCCTTTTACTGAGATTATCTCTGGTCAAATTCTTGTTCTTCAAAAGAAGCCACAAGAAAAATAGAGAGAATGTTTAAATCCCAAACCGCATGGACATACACAGGCAAAACCCCTATGAAAATAATGATTCTATATAGGGATTGGGAAGAATATACCCCATTTGATTAAATTGCCAAATCATCTCATCCTTATCACACCTAGTTTTCAAAATAAAATCTAATACATATATAGGATCAAGTTCCTTACATATAGTTGCATCGTAATGGAATAATGAACAACAATATCAAAAAAGAGACTTACAAAGGCTTAAAAGTCTACCAGAGATACACAGCTTATCCTGAAAATGATGGCTCCACACTTCGCACGGACAATTGATCGGGGGTTGCGTACGTCTAGAACTCAGCAACATCTTCAGAAAACTTCACAACACTTTCTCTTTCAAGCAGCGGTTTTAGCAAGTGTGAGTATACTTATGGTTGGTACTCAGCAAGTATATTACGAATTAAATGGCATGCAAGGCTTAAACAAGGATAAAGGTTGGCTGAAATAAAGCAGTAAGCATTTTAAATAAACAGTTCAATATTAACAATCTATTTACTAAGTCATAAATGAATATTGCCCATATTTATGAAATAAAGAGATAACTGAGTGAAAGATATCCAGGCCCCTTAGTGGGTTTTGGTGGTAGATGACAAAGCACATGTATATTTAATCATGTTATCAAGTATGTGTGCAGGTGCTAAGGGTGATTAAGCAAAGCATATTACGAAGCATGACCCCTCAAAAGGGAAATAAAAAGTGGTGTTTCAAATTTACTTGAAGAATTAGATTTTATTTTGAAATTGAGTATAGAAATACCGTACTATCAAGAGAGACTTTGATCCACAGGTATTGATGTGGTAGTTGTGCTCAAGAGAACCTATAAAAATCATGAGAATCAAACCTACCATAAACAGTCTTCTTATGAAATTCCCTGCTAAACCGGAGTTTCCTGAAATTGGTCCGGAATGTCCGGACAGAGACGTCTGGAGTTTCCGGACATATACCCGGAGTCTCCGGGTAACTGTTCCCCATCCGTAAAATTCTCTAAGACCGGAGTCTCCGAACCCCAATGACCGGAGTATCTGGATATATATCCGGAGTATCCGGGTACCCTTTAGGCAATGGCTAGTTTTCTGTGAGAGGGGGTATAAATACTCCCCATACCCCTTCACTCACATCACTCTTGCTCATTTCGACCAGAAACACCCACAAGCAAAAAGAAGAGCTCTCTCACTCCCCCTTTCTTCATTCTTGAGTGATTTACTTTGGGGATTCAAGTGAGATTGTTGCAAGAGCAAAGATTTGTGCTAGTAAGCTTCTATTCCATCTCTTGAGCACATCATCCTTGTCTAGCTGGTGGATTCAAGTTTGTTACTCTTGGAGCTTCAAGCTCCTAGACGGCTAGGCGTCGCTCGTGAGTGCTCAAGCAAGTTGTGAGCACCACAAGAAGTTGTAACCGTCATTCCTCTCAGAGGAATACATAGTAAGTAACCTTAAGTTTGAGCGTTGATCTCACCCTTGGAAGAGGAGCATAGGGATTCTTGAGCATCGTCTCTTGAATCCTTCCTCAACGGAGATGTAGCTCCTTTGGGAGCGAACTTTGGGAAATAAATTTTATCTCTCTCTCATGTGCTCCTTACTTGTTTTATTAGTTATTTGCTTGTGAGACTAACTTTCTAGGATTTGAGGTCGACCTACTATTACACGAGTCTCCAGAGCAAGACAACTGGTAAGAAATGCTCCAAAGGTACCACTAGCTTGTCTAAATTTACTAGATCTAAATTATAGCATCAATATCTTTATTTGTGTGTACATTGTTTCATACCTGGACTCTCCGGACAATATTTTTGGAAACTCCGGACACAAATCCCGGAGTATCCGGATATATATCCAGAGTATCCGAACATCTATGTTACTGACAGTGTTTAAAGTGTTTTAAGTTTCAGATTAGCCTATTCACCCCCACTCTAGGCATCTTGAGATCCTTTCAATTGGTATCAGAGCAATGTTCTCCATCTTTTAAGCTTAACCATTTGGAGAATTAAGATGTCGGATGACACTTCATCAAAGGCTCCTACTGATCCAACCGATGAAGTTGATCAGGAGAAGTCAACAGGAAAGCCTGAGGATAGCAAGAGTTCTTCTTACAAAGACAAGAAAAAGAATGATCGACACAAAAATGAAGAAGATGAGTTGGAAACAACCAATGATGAGATGTCATTCCAAGAGTGGAAGGCATGGAAGAAGAAGAAGAAGCTGCAAAGAAAGAAAGGGAAATTCAATACCAAGATCATAATCGAGTCAAGTGATGACTCAGACACCAATTACAGGAAAAGATCCTCAAGCTCATCAAAAATGAAGAAAAGAGCCAACTATCGCCGAGTGGGTCATGACTACACCTTTCAAATTCCAAGTGAATACAATGCCTCAATTCACATGGGAAAGCCACCTCACTTTGATGGCGCGGGCTATAATCAATGGAAGACAAAGATGTTTGGTTACTCGAGTGCTATTCACAAGGATCTTTGGAAGATTGTGGAAGTTGGTTGTGATATTGCGGATGATGATGAGACTCCTACACCAGTTCAAGCTTATGTTTGGCAACGCAACTACCAAGCTTTGAACATCCTCCACTCTTCCGTAAGTGCCGAAGAGTTTGACAAGATTGAAGATGCTCTCACCGCCAAAGATGCTTGGGATACACTCCAAGTGAATCATCAAGGATCAAGAAAAGTTCGTGAGTCAAGAATCAAGATATTAGAAGATGAACTAAGTCTTTTCTCCATGAATAAAGATGAAACCGTTAAAGAAATGTACAATCGAATAAAGAAGATCACCAATCAAATCAAGTCACTTGGTGGAGATAAATGGGGGTGATCGTGAGATAGTGGACAAGCTCTTGACCGTCTACATGGCTAGGGATGTCACACTACCTAGCTTAATAAGAGCTGAGAGGGGTTTTAAACACTTCAGCGTCGAGAATGTTCTTGGAAGAATAGAAGCTCACCATGAACAATTAAAGAGGGTCAAGATCAATCAAGATTTGGCCGACCTCCAAGAGCAAGCGGCAAAGAACAATGGGTTGGCTCTTCAAGCAAAGTTAAAGGGCAAAGAAAAGGCTACCCAATCCTCAAAAAATGATGACTCTAGTGATAATGAAGATGATAAGCTTGATGATGAGCAAATGGCTTTCTTCATCAAGAACTTTAGAAGGGTTCTATGAAAGAGCAACTTCCGAAACCTTGACAAGATTAAGTATGAATCAAGAAGAAGATCAAGCAAGCCTTGTTTTGGTTGCAAGAAAATTGGGCATTTCATTGTGGATTATCCAGAAGAAAAGAAGAAGAACAAGGACACTAAGGAGAGCTCATCCAAGAGGGACAAGCCAACATACAAAAAGCATGCCGGTGAAGCTCATCTTGGTTAAGAATGGGATTCAAATGAAGAGAGAAACTCCGACAATGAAGATGTTGCAACCATGGCATTCAAGACCTCCTCTTCGCATCAACCAAGTTTGTTTGAAGATCTCACCGATGATGAAGATCAAGGTCCAATCATGTGTCTGATGGCAAAGAATATGAAGATAACATCCCCAAACTCATCGGATGATGAACTAGATGAGGAAGATGAAATTGCTAGTTTCATTAAACTCTTGAATCACAAGAAGAATTGCTTAGGCTTGAGAGAGAAAAATCCGAAACTCTTGAAAAGAACCTTAACAATGAAAGGAAGGAAAACAAGAGATTTGAGGAGTCCCTAAAAACCAAGGATAGCATACTTCTTGAGGTGGAAGAGTCATTTACTAGTGAAAAGAGGAAAGTGAATGACTTAACTAAAAAACTCTCCTTAGTTGAAGACACTCATGCTAACTTGAAGAGAGACAATGAGAAATTTCAAGAAAGCTTAACAAGCTCTCAAGCCATTCACACGGCACTTGAAGTTAAAGTTAACACTCTTTTGGAAAGGTCCTTTAAACCTTATGAGTCATCAAAGTCATCTAGTCCTTCAACTAGTAACTGTTGTGCACGATGCTTTAATATTGATATTCAAACTTGTGCTACTAACCATGCCGAAATGCATGCCATGAAAAAAGAGATTACTAGACTCACTCAATTAGTGCAAGAAGAAGCACCATCTGTCAGACCCGGGGCCACGGGGCTGCGTACATCAAGGAGTCCGTATTGGGCTAAGGGGATAGGACGTGTCCTGTACCTTATTTATGTTATATTCTACCCGCATGCGGAGTAGGACTAGTCGATATAGAAGGAAACTACTCGAGTTGTACTTGAGTACGATTCCTAAGCTAGTATCGGACTAGGATTCATGTAACCCTGTCCCCCCGGATATATAAGGGCGGGCAGGGACCCCCTCAAAACATAAGATCACCAGATCAACATCAAGACAATACAAACCATCATACAGGACGTAGGGCATTACGCATATTGCGGCCTGAACCTGTCTAAATCTTGTGTTGCCTGCACCTTCGAGTTCCTGATCTCAGCGCATCCCAACCCAAAACCTACCACCTTGGGTATACCCCTCGGTGGGCAGCCGGATAAAACCCGACAGCTGGCGCGCCAGGTAGGGGAGCGCATCAGAGATCCGATGGGGAACTCGATGGCTCTTTTCAAGTTCCCAGTCCCGTGCTCCCTGAGGGCACAACCTTTGTTTTTGGCTCGTGGGTCTACGTTGCCAACGGCGCAGGCGGTTTCCGTCGGCACATCATCGACGACACCTTCAAGCTAAAAACACTTGCCTCAAGGCTCGACGACTTTGTCGATAGTCTTGACGAGTTGCCATTTTTTGACTCTGCCAGGGAAACCGAGGCAGCGTCTGTCTCTACTGTTCCTTTTCCCACGTTGGAAAAGGACCTGGACTCTTTGCTCCAGGCTGGAGGTTCCGAGGCCACCGCATGTCGGGGGGCTGAGGATCACCTGGCCACTTGTGGGCTGATGATCACCACCACCTCCGAAGGACAATTGTTCATTGGAGGGGGATGAATCTGTCCGATCTACTCGGACATGAAGACCGCTTGGTAGCCCACCTTGAGTCTTTGCCTTTTCAGGAGGGCAGGGCGTTGGCTACCATAACCGAGGGCTCGACTGAGCTAGTCGAAGCCCCCTCTGAAGAACTCGCAACTCGCCAAGTCCTGGTGGCGGAAGAAGGGGACGATGATGCCCTCATCCCCATTGGTGCACTTGACGGCATATCAGCAAATGAAGACACCGCTGAAGCTGAGAACGAGAACGACGCCGAGCGCGACGCGCGACGTGCAAGGAACAAAGCTCATGCGGTTCGCAGAAGGCGAGCCAACGAGCGCATACGTTCTGCACAGCGCGAACTCAACGCCGAGTTCACTGCGGCAGATGAACATGGCTTCAGGACTCCTGTGGCCAACATTGCTCGGGTAACAGCACTACTCGAGCGAAGCAACGACCCCAACGTCCGACAAGCACTCATCTACGCCCAACGGGCGTGGGTCCAGTTGGACCAGCAGGCTCCGGCATCGCTTGTCAGGGATGAGCACGTCGGAGACAGCCGAAGCCAGGCTCCAAGTCGAACAACAGGTAATCGCCCGCGACCCCAACGCAGCAACAACAATGATGGCGTGGGTGGAAGCCAGCTCACCGGTGAGAGGCGGCAGCCACCTCCGGCAAACAACCCGAGGCAGCCCAACCCTCCACGTCAACAACCTGACCTTCGCCAAAAGATCAATGAGGGGCGCGATGCTCGGTCAGTCCTCGACTCGAGGTGACGGGAACGCGAGGTAGCCGAGCGAGATGATGCTGACTGCAGCGATCGTTTCCCTGTGTTCACTGCGAGATTCAACAACTACAAGTACCCGGAGGGTTTTAAGCCAATTGGTATTACCAAGTACGACGGCAAGCAGGCCCCCCAACAATGGCTCCTCTGTTACTCCACTGCCATTGAGGTGGCTGGCGGCTCCAACACTACCAAAGTCGTCTACTTTCCGATGGCTTTGGAGCCTGCACCGTTGACTTGGCTGGAAAGCCTCCCCAACGACTCCATCGACTCCTGGGAAGGCCTCAAGAAGGTCTTCATCGACAACTTCCAGGGGGCGATATCCCGAGCAGGAACCCGGCACGACCTCGCCCAGTGCAAGCAAGAGCGCAATGAACTCCTCCGATCCTACACCCGCTGTTTCTTCGATGTGCGGGCCACCATCGCCAACATCTCGGAAGAGGACATTATCGACTGCTTCTACAATGGCCTCACTGACCCAGGTATATATCGTGATTTTGGGCGTAACAGGCCGAAGACGGTTGCAGGTCTACGCGACATGATGCACGACTGGTCTGAACAAGAAGAAAAGATGCGCGAGAGGTTTCCAAGACGCACCGACCTCAACCAGAAGCGCAACAACGACAACCGGGCTGACAAAGGCCAGCGGGACTTTTCGGGTTCTTCCCGAAAGCGCAAGCCAGACAATCTCGTCGCGGCTGTGGAACGTCCTTCGCGGGGCAAGAAGTCGACCACGCAGGAGCAGTTTGTAAAACTCCTGCAGAAGAAGTGCCCATGGTGCGTCAACTCCAAACACGCAGCGATTGACTGTTTTCAGCTCAAGCGCACCTTTGGCTGTCCTGGACACGGCAAGAAGAACAAGTCGATGGGCAAAGAGCCCGAAGATGAGGAACAGGAAGACAAATCCGAGATGCCCAAGTTCCAGGATGCCTCCAAGACCGTCAATGTTATCTTTCGCGGTGACGAAGATTTTTGCTCCAAGCGGGAACAAAAGTTGCTGCTACGGGAAATTCTATCCATCGAGCCGGCAGTACCACGACCACTCCGATGGTCGGAGGTCCCCATATCATTTTCCCGTGATGATCAATGGACCAGCTTTTCCGAGCCTGGGAAGTTCCCACTGGTGCTGGATCCCGTGGTCGCAGAGGTCAAGCTTACTCGGGTTCTTATCGATGGTGGGAGCGGACTCAATCTTATCTTCGCCAGTACGCTGAAGAAGATGGGTCTGGACCTTACCTACAAGCTCACTCCGAGCAAAGCTCCTTTTTACGGTATTGTCCCTGGCAATGCCGCGCATCCGCTTGGAACAGTCGTTCTCCCAGTCACTTTTGGGACGAGGGAGAACTACCGAACCGAGTTCATCAAGTTCGAGGTGGCCAACTTCGAATCTTCCTATCACGCTATACTGGGGAGGCCGGCGCTCGCCAAGTTCATGGAGGTGCCACATTATGTCTACTTGCTTCTCAAGATGCCAGGACGCAGTGGTGTGCTCACGCTCCGAGGCGACTTGAAGAAGTCTTATGATTGCAACCAAGAGGCCATCCAGTATGCATCAACTTCCCGCGTGCCAGATGCTTTCACTGAAGTACTCGCGGCCGCACAGCAACTCTCTCAAGCTGAGCTAGACATCCCGACGAAGAAGGCGAGCCAATTGGGCGTCAAGTCAACGGGTGAGACGGCTCTCAAGACAATCCAGCTCCAAGAAGGCGACTCATCCAAGACAGCCATCATCGGCGCGGGCTTGGGTGACTAATAGGAACTTGCGCTCGTCAGTTTCCTGCGGGCTAACTGAGACATATTCACATGGAAGCCATCGGATATGCCAGGGGTGCCCAAGGAGCTGATCGAGCATAGTCTCAATGTGTACCCACAAGCTGTACCAAAGAAGCAACGACTTCGTCGTTTTGCCCCTGATAAACGGGAGGCTATCAAACGGGAAATAGCCAAACTCCTCGCGGCCGGATTCATTAAAGAAGTAATCCATCCGGAGTGGGTAGCTAATCCTGTCCTTGTATTAAAAAAGAATAAAGAATGGAGAATGTGTGTCGATTATACCAATCTCAACAAGCATTGCCCGAAGGATCACTTTGGGCTCCCTCGCATCGATCAGGTAGTCGATTCGACCGCAGGTTGTGTACTGCTGTGTTTCCTTGATTGTTATTCAGGGTACCACCAGATTGCTCTCAAGGAAGACGACCAGATCAAGACCGCGTTCATCACCCTGTTTGGGACTTATGCCTACAAGACGATGTCCTTCGGGTTGAAGAACGCTGGCGCTACCTATCAGCCAGCAATTCAGATGTGCTTTGCTGATCAGTTACACCGGAACGTGGAGGCCTATGTGGATGACGTGGTCGTAAAGACTAGAAATCCTGAGGGCCTGATCACGGATCTGGAGGAAACTTTCGCCAGCCTAAGGAAGTACCGATGGAAGCTTAATCCGACCAAATGCGTTTTTGGCGTTCCATCCGGTAAATTGCTCGGGTTCATAGTCAGTAACCGGGGTATCGAGGCCAACCCTGAAAAGATTACCGCCATCACTGATATGGAGGCACCTGCCACAATCAAAGATGTGCAGAAACTTACAGGGTGCATGGCAGCTCTCAACAGATTCATCTCCCGGCTCGGGGAGAGAGGACTACCTTTTTTCAAACTCTTAAAGCGCCAGGACAAGTTTCACTGGACAGAGGAGGCCGAGCGGGCTCTGCAGGATCTCCAGCAACACCTACAGTCGCCCCCGATCCTCACAGCACCATTGCCGGGTGAGACCCTTTTACTTTACATTGAGGCAACTACCCACGTTATTAGCAGTGCTATTGTTGTCGAACGCTCCAAGGAAGGCCATGCTTTTGGCGTGCAGCGGCCCGTGTACTTTGTCAGTGAAGTACTCTCGGAGTCTAAGGCGCGGTACCCGGCGGTCCAAAAGCTTCTCTATGGCATATTTATCACCTCAAGGAAATTATGCCACTACTTTGAAGAATACCAGATCACCGTGATCACAGATTACCCGTTGGCGGATATCCTACGCAACCAAGATGCCACGGGTCGTATTTCAAAATGGGCAGTGGAACTGGGGGCTTTGTCGATCGACTTCAAGCCACGTACTGCAATCAAGTCCCAAGCTCTAGTCGACTTCATGGCAGAGTGGAGGGAAAATCAAGTTCCAAATCCAGTTGACAAGCCAGAGCATTGGACCATGTACTTCGATGGTTCTCTCAAGCTCGATGGCGGCGGCGCTGGATTTTTATTCATTTCCCCAAGAGGTGAACAACTCAAGTACGTCCTCCAAATTCTCTGGGAGGTATCCAACAATGAAGCCGAGTATGAGGCCTTGCTTCACGGGCTTCGTTTGGCGATATCACTAGGGATCAAGCGACTACTTGTATACGGCGATTCACTTTTGGTCATTCAGCAAGTCAACAAGGAGTGGGACTGCAACAAGGAGACCATGGAAGCCTATGTACAAGAAGTACGCAAACTAGAAAACAAATTTTCTGGCCTAGAAGTTCATCAAGTGTTGCGGGAACACAATGTCACTGCCGATGCCTTATCTAAGCTGGGATCGACCCGAGCACAAGTCCCAGCAGGGGTATTCGTTCAGGAGTTGAAGCACCCGTCCATCAGCCCTTCACAAAAGGTCTCCACCGCCACTGACTCTGTACAGCCAGAACGGGAGGTTATGCTGGTCGGTGAGGACTGGAGAGGCCCTTTCATCGACTTCATCCGAGATCTCGTATTACCGGCAGGGACGGACCCCAAGAGCGCTGCTGCCACCCGCCTCATGCGTCGGAGCAAGGGGTTTGTCCTAGTCGAAGACAAACTTTATCGGCGCGACGCACGATTTGGAGTACTCATGAAGTGCGTCGCAACAGAAGAAGGTCTGGACATATTGAGGGAGATACACGAGGGCGTGTGCGGTAACCACGCAGCGTCAAAGTCACTGGTCAGCAAAGCATACAGAGCCGGTTTCTGGTGGCCCACCGCCGTGTCCGACGCTGAAGATCTGGTACGAAGATGTCAGAACTGCCAGTTCTTCGGTAAGCAAACTCATGTCCCGGCCCACACCCTCATCACTATACCGCCTTCCTGGCCATTCGCTTGCTGGAGCCTCGACATGATTGGGCCCTTCGCAACGGCGCCAGGAGGTTTTACTCATGTTCTGGTGGTTATCGATAAGTTCACCAAGTGGATCGAGTTCAAGCCGATCGCCAAGCTTACTCCAGACAGGGTGGTCGACTTCATCTCCGACATCTTGCATCGTTTCGGTTTCCCCAACACTATTATCACCGATTTGGGTTCAAATTTCACGGCTACCCAATTCTGGGAATTCTGTGAAAATTCATACATCGAGGTCAAATATGTTTCGGTGGCTCACCCAAGGGCAAATGGGCAAGTCGAGCGGGCAAATGGCTTGATCATTGACGGCCTCAAGAAGAGACTTTATGATGCCAATAGCAAAAAGGGCGGGAAGTGGATTCACGAGTTGCCACACGTCATCTGGGGGCTCAGGACTCAACCTTCAAAAGCCACAGGGCAGACCCCGTTCTTTCTTGTCTACAGCTCCGAGGCGATTCTCCTAGCAGATATCATGTGGAAATCCCCAAGGGTTGAGATGTATAAAGAAGGCGAGGCGGACGAAGCACGACAGCTGGAGTTGGACTCTGTCGAAGAGGCTCGCTGCTTTGCTCTCGTTCAGTCAGCCTGTTACCTATAGGGAATCCCGTGATACCATGATCGCAACATTAAGGAAAGGTCGTTTAGCATTGGCGACCTTGTCCATCATCGCGTTCAGGACGAGTCGGGTTTGCACAAGCTTAACTCAAGATGGGAAGGACCGTTCATCATCAAGAGGGTTACAAGACCAGGATCTTATCGACTTCAGCACTCGGATGGTCAGGATGTACCCAACTCATGGAATATCCAGCACCTGCGACGGTTTTACCCCTAAGCAGATTTATGTCCAATTTCTGTATGCGTCAATGGCAAGTTTTACTTTTCTGGGTCGATTTGGCGGCTTTGTGCCACACAACCCGAAATGTAATTTCTTGAATATAAATGCGGCGGCTTTGGCCACGCTCAAGCTTTATACAAAATTGACTACTTGCTAGTGGCACGTGGGTCGTCGCGATGCTAATCGTGTTCTTTCAAACTAGTTAGGCTCATCTGGCTCGGATTCTATCTAACTTGTTTGACATGTCCGTATAATAGGCTACTCCTGCAGTTGTTACACTTCAGGGTAATTTTCGACTGTTTGCCATGGGCATCCTAGTCATCGCGCCACAAACCGCGCGTTCCGGGCACGATTGGATCCCTTCGGTTGGGTCTTATCTAACTCACCCGATGAGCTCACGTGAAGAGCTAAATCGACTACTCTCTGAGTCGCTGCACTCAGAGGTAGCGTGTCCATGCTCCAACGCAGATGGGGCTCTTAGTCCGCACATAAGGCTACAAAAGAATAAAGGTGGTTTCTTATATTACAAAAGTCTTCAACACTAACGGTTCAATCTTGGACCATGTTTCCCACAATTTTTTCAGCTACAGGCCGGACCTCTAGCAAATACTCGCGGAAGCTTTCATCAGTACAATCAGCAGATGCACCCTCCGTGAGTACTTCTAGCCGAGCCTTTGGCCAGAAGGACTTCACAAGGCCTAGAGCATGACCCACGTATGATGTGGCCGCCTCGGTGACAAAGTTGAGGATCTTTTGCGGTGCCCCGCGAAGTTGATCCAGTAGTGGTGGCCCACCTTCAACGCTGTCTTCCCGAGGGTCCACCATCTCTACGAGTTCCTGGGCCACCGTATTCAAATCATCAAGTTCCTTCTAGCGCTGCTCTTTCTCCTCGCCCAAAGTCTTGATCTGCTGGAGGCAGTCGACGAGTTGCTTCTCTGTGTCGGCCATCACCTTCCGCAGACCCTCGACTTCATCTGCGCGGCGATACAGCATGTTCTTCAAATCAGTAAGCAATCCCTCTTTATAATTTAAGAGTTGTTTAAGTTCTACGACGATAAGCAGGTTTCAGACCATGAAGTTATCGACAACGGGTATGAATTCGAGGATTGAATTCAACATACCTTGATGGGTTTTCCGCTACTCCCTGAGTCGGCCTTGGAGCTCAGAGATGGTTTGCTCGAAGCCGGCTCGCTCTTGCGTCAGCTCGTTGATACACTTGGTGGATTCTTCCAGCTTCACTGAAGTTTTTCGGTTCATGTCCTGCGTATTCCCGGGCGTCAGAGACACACGGCTTAAGCATACAGATACCAGCGGTTTAGACAAGCTTTACCAGAGCAAGCGTGTCGATCGCCTTGATCATTTGGCGCAGGCGGCTCAGATCGTCCCCTGGGAGGTGCATCTCTTGGAGTGTATCAGCGTTCTCTTCCCTAGGGGTTGGCAACCTGGTTGCTTCGCTAGAAGCACCCGCACCCTCCAAGGTTGACGGCTGCGGGGTCTCTGTAAAGGCAAAGTGTTAACATAGCGATGATTATGGCAGAAGGCAGTGGGATCATTTACCTGTAACTTCGACGGGTAAGGGAACGGCGGCTTCGACTTGCTCATTGCCAGTGGTTTCGAGTTCCGTGAGCTGGAGCTTGGGCAGTGGCGAGTCAGGTAAGGCCACATCTGCCCCTTCTGCTGGCTCTGGCATGTCTGATTGCCTGGGCGAAGGCTCGGGGGCTGGTGGAGCCAACTCGAGTTCTAGCGTCACTGCAGCCGTTGATCTGCTTAAGACAACAGCACAACATTTTTACTGTGATCTCTACACATGGCTAAGGGCACGGTCCAAAGCATTACTTACATCTGGGATCGGACCATTGTCGGCTTCCTCCAGACCAGCTTCAACGGCTTCTTTATCACAATATTCGTGGTCGGAGGAGTTGGTGTACAGGACGATGGGGCTGGCATCTCTGGCGCGGCGATGGCTGCGGCACCTATTGCTAGCGGCGGCGCTGTTTCAGTTGAGGGCGTGAGCTGCCCCGACACTGTGCCAGCCACGGCGATCGTCACATCGTCTGCAACAGAAGGTGACGGGACTGCCTTATCGACTTCTATGGGTCTGGCTTCTGGTGCATCTTTTCTGGTGGGGGGCATTTCGGCTACCTTCTGGCGCTGGGGGCTGGGCAAAGAAGACGAAGGACTGCAAAATAGAGTTGTCATCAGTATTTCGCAAAACAACTCGACACCTTTATAATTTGACAAACACTTACCCGGCAAGGTCAGCAGTGCTGGCTTTGCGTTTTCGCATTTCCCGGTGCCACCGGGGAATTAGAGGTGCGTCGTCAGACCATTCCACGGATGATCTGGAGGAGTTGTTGGCTTGCACCCTATCCCCGGTTGATTGGCTGCCTGCGGCCGACTCGCTGCCAGCAATTCTTTCTTTCTGTGCCTTGGCTGCTGCGCTGGGCAGTGTGTGATAAGGCCGAGGCAGATCGGGTTGCGGCGGGTAACTTCGATACAATGCTGTTGAATCCTGTGTCAAGTCAATCAGTTAGTATTAACTCTTCAGATCGAGGGAGAAGTCGAGAAGTCGAACACTTACTGATGGTGGTCGATTCTGGGCTGTAAATCCCGCTGGAACATACGGGACGGCATCTACCTATAGCAGAATTCGCTTGACGCGAACAAGTGCAGCATCGTCCCCAAGCTCTTCTGCGCACATACGGGATGGGTCTTCAGTACCCATGTACTCAAAACCTAAGGTATGGCGCTGTTGGATGGGTTGAATTCGGCGTTTGAAGAATGATAACATCACAGATGCCCCGGTTACCCCCATCTCTCTGTGTGCGGCAATCAACTCAAGCAGCTCTTTTACCTGGTCCATCTCGGCTTCATTGGGCTCCAATGTCCATTCGCCACGCTGAACAGGGGGCCTGCCGGACCGCACAGGGAGTTGGGGGGCATGGTTCGCAATGTAGAACCATTGCTGTTTCCACCCGGGGACATTGGAAGGAAATTTGTAAGATATGTATTTGTCACTAGCGTGTTGCCTAAGCTGGATACCAGCACCCCCTATTGCAGAAGGATTTTTTGAGGTGGGCTGGGGCTTCACGCAGAAAAGATAGCGGAAAAGAGCCCAATGGGGTTCAATTCCAAGGAAGGCTTCACAAAAGTGGATGAAAATGGAGATATGGCAGATCGAGTTGGGATTGAGGTGTTGCAGCTCAATCCCATAGATGTAGAGAAGGCCATGGAAGAATGAACAAGTGGGGAGGGCGAATCCCCTTCAGAAAAAGAGCAGAAAGAAACGATCTCATCGACGCTTTCCATGGGGAATGGATCGCGAAAAGGAAGGCGCCAATTGATGAGATCTCTCTCCTGAAGCAGACCTCCCAACACCAAATTTGCTAGATTATGGCGAGAACACTTACTAATTGACCATTCGCCGGTTGCTGCTTGCGCTTCTTTCAAGTCCTTCTGGTCAGTTTTCTTCGGCGCCATTTCGAATCCTTTCAGCCACGAGTTGTTCGCACAACGCTCGAGGGCTACGGTGGCGGGATCGAAGATTTTCGACTACGCAGGATTGCGGAAGGGCGAAGGTAGGACAAGCTCTAATTGAGGTTTTGTTTTTTCTGGCGGCGGCGTTAGATCTGAAGGCACAGGAAAAAACCCTAACTGACTGTGGGGTTAAATAACCAGCGCTCAGGTAGTGGTTTACTGTGTGAAAGGTGAAGCGTCGCGCAATGGGATTAATTGGACATAGGCTGTTTTTTGGTGGATTTTTTGGGCTGTTACTTGACTGACCATTTTTTCAGGGTTAATTGTCCCGAAAAAAGAGGTTTTTTGAGTTTCGAGTTCAATTTATGCCAATTGCCTCCTCTTAAATTATATTTTATCAAAAGGGAGCATTTTTGCCACGACCTTTGGGATCCTTTTTTCCAAATGATTTGGATTCAAGGCTCGGGGGCTGTGGAACACGTGGCATCGATTACTTATTTTTCGAAAGTACTCGAAGGATAAGAGGAAAAGACTCAAGACTAGTTTGACCCTCAGCTTGATTCTTTGATTCAACCTAAGGCTCGGGGGCTACTCCATATGGAGTGCGATTATTCATCGCACCCCATACAAAAGAAAGAATTCGGGGCATGAGCACCTCATAGCTTCGATGCAGGGAGAAGAGTACTCGAAGAGAGATTTCCAGATGGAGCTTCGAAAGAAGTCGAAGATTGCCTCAGAAGTACTCGAAGAGCCTGCAGTACTCAGCTACGAAGAGCTCGGGGGCTTGTCAGACCCGGGGCCACGGGGCTGCGTACATCAAGGAGTCTGTATTGGGCTAAGGGGATAGGACGTGTCCTGTACCTTATTTATTTGTATTCTACCCGCATGCGGAGTAGGACTAGTCGATATAGAAGGAAACTACTCGAGTTGTACTTGAGTACGATTCCTAAGCTAGTATCGGACTAGGATTCATGTAACCCTGTCCCCCCGGATATATAAGGGCGGGCAGGGACCCCCTCAAAACATAAGATCACCAGATCAACATCAAGGCAATACAAACCATCATACAGGACGTAGGGCATTACGCATGTTGCGGCCTGAACCTGTCTAAATCTTGTGTTGCCTGCACCTTCGAGTTCCTGATCTCGGCGCATCCCAACCCAAAACCTACCACCTTGGGTATACCCCTCGGTGGGCAGCCGGATAAAACCCGACACCATCTCACAAGCAAGTACTCAAGACAAATCCCTCACCAAGGGTAGGTGAGTTTGAGAATCATATCAAGGGATTTGGATCAAAGTACATGAGCAGGTATGGCTTTGAGAAAGGTAAGGGACTTGGAAAGAATGAAGATGGTGCATCTCAAACCATCTCATATATCAAGAACAACAAGAAGGCCGCCTTAGGAGCAAATGGAGGTCTAGTGAACATGATTACTCCCATCCGCAAGAGAGTTGGTGAGACACAAGGGACAAGTCATGTCAAGTTTGTCAAGGGAGGCACAACATGTGATGAATATGCCAAAATTATTGCATCTTCATTAAAGCAAGACATGTTCCAAGCTCCTAAGACACAAGAGTCATCCTCTCAAATGTCTTTTTATGCGGATTATATGTTAACTAGGAACCACCGTGGTAAAGTGGTTGCTATGTTTGTGGGTCACCGCTCATGGAACACTAAGGTGAAAAGCCATGTGTGGGTACCCAAGGTGCTTGTGACTAACACTCAAGGACCCAAGTATTGTTGGGTACCTAAATGGAAGGAATAATCTTATTTTGTAGGAATACTTCTCCGGTGGATCCACATTGGTGATTGCTAGCGGATGTACAAATCATATGATTGGAGAAGGAAGTATGTTTGAATCTTTGAAAGAATCCGATGGTGATCATTACATTACCTTTGCCGGAAATCAAAAGGGAAAAGTGCTTGGCAATGGTAACATTGATCTAATCCAAAATTCTCTCTTTCAAAGGTTCTCTTAGTTGAGTCACTTGGCTATAATTTGTTGTTCATATCACAACTTTGTGCGTCGGGCTTCAATTGTTTATTTACTAACGAAGGTGTGACCGTCATTAGGAGAAGCGATGGCTCCGTTGCCTTCAAGAGTGTACTCAAGGGAAAGCTTTATCTAGTGGATTTTTCACAAGAAAATGTTCAACTTGATACATGCTTGGTGGCAAAGTCTAGCTTGGGTTGGTTATGGCATCGCCGACTAGCCCATGTTGGGATGAGAAACCTCAACAAGCTTCTAAAGATCGTATTTGTAGTACTTGTCAAGCCGGAAAGCAAGTTGGTGTTCCTTATCCATCAAAGAGCATTGTCACCACCATCAAGCCATTGGAACTACTACATAAGGACTTATTCGGCCTGTTGGCTTATATGAGTATTGGTGGTAACAAATATGGTCTTGTCATTGTTGATGATTATTCTTATTTTACTTAGGTATTCTTTTTGCATGATAAAAGTGTAGTGCAAGATACACTCAAGAAATTTGCAAAAAGAGGTCAAAATGAATTCGAAACCAAGATCAAGAAAGTGAGAAGTGACAATGGCACCTAATTCAAGAACACCAACATTGAAAAATTCCTAGATGAAGAGGGCATTGGTCATGAGTTCTCCGTTCCATATACTCCACAACAAAATGGAATTGTTGAAAGGAAGAATAAAACTCTCATTGAAGCCGCAACAAGGTCTCGGATCAATTTTGGGCGGAAGCAATCAACACGGCATGCCATGCCATCAACCGCCTTTATCTACACAATATCTTGAACAAGACAGACTACGAGCTTCTACTTGGTAAAAATCCTAACGTGTCTTACTTTAGAGTTTTGGAAGTAAGTGCTTCATTCTTAACAAGAAGCCCAAAAACTCTAAGTTTGCACCTAAAGTTGATGAAGGTTTCCTTCTTGGTTATGCCTCAAATGCTCATGGCTATCGTGTCTTCAACAAAACCTCCGGTTGTGTTGAAGTTGCTTGTGATGTGACATTTGATGAATCTAATGGCTTTCAAAGGGAGCAAGTTGATGGTGTTGTAGGCATGGAAGAATCACCAAGCAAGGCAATCAAGAAGCTAGCCACTGGTGAAATAAAGCCTTAAGAACAAGGAGATCAAGATGATGATGATATGTTGATGTTCAGAGGGTCATCTACATCCACCTCCGCCGTGCAACCCGGAAACTCCAGCCTTACGTCCGGAGACTCCGGATCCCCTATCCGGAATATCCGGACTGTGGACCGGACAATCCAGGTTACTGAAGTTGAACCCTCAACTCCACATCAAGATCAATCTCAGGCTGAACAAGAAGTTAAACCAATACAACATGAAGCTCAAATTCCTCATCCAAGAATCCATCAAAATATCCAAAAGGATAATCCTGTAGACAACATTCTTGAAAGCATAAGTAAAGGGGTAACTACTCGTTCTCGTTTGGCTACTTTTTGTGAACATTACTCGTTTGTTTCTTCCTTGGAACCACTTAAGGTAAAAGAAGCTCTGGATGATCCAGATTGGGTGATGGCTATGCAAGAAGAATTGAACAACTTCACACGGAATGAAGTTTGTCCTTAGTAGAAAGACCCAAGCAAAATGTTATTGGAACCAAGTGGGTTTTTTGAAACAAACGAGATGAATATGGCGTGGTGACAAGGAACAAAGCAAGGTTGGTTGCTCAAGGCTTCACACAAATTGAAGGTTTGGATTTTGGTGAGACTTATGCTCCCATAGCTAGGCTTGAGTCAATTCGTATCTTGCTTGCCTTTGCAACTCACCATGATTTCAAGCTATACCAAATGGACCAGTCTCCGAATTGGTATATGTTGAGCAACCACCAGGTTTTGAAGATTCCAAGTTTCCTAACCACGTCTACAAGCTCCATAAGGCGCTCTATGGGCTCAACAAGCACCTAGAGCATGGTATGAATGTCTTAAGGATTTTCTCTTAAGAAAAGGCTTTGAGATAGGCAAAGCCGATCCTACTCTTTTCACTCATAAAGTTGATAGATATTTTTGTATGCCAAATATATGTCGATGACATTATATTTGGTTCTACTAATCAATCTTGGTGTGAGGACTTTAATAGGATCATGACGAAGAGATTTGAGATGTCCATGATGGGCGAGTTAACTTTGTTTCTTGGATTTCAAATCAAGCAACTCAAGGAAGGCACTTTCATTTATCAAACCAAGTATACTAAAGATATATTGAAAAAGATTGACATGGAGAATGCCAAGCCTATCAAGACACCCATGCCAACTAATGGACATCTTGATCTAAATGAAGATGGCAAGGCCGTAGATCAAAAGGTATATCGCTCCATGATTGGATCCCTTCTTTACCTTTGTGCATCTAGGCCCGATATCATGCTTAGTGTGTGCATGTGTGCAAGGTTTCAAGCTAATCCTAAGGAATGTCATCTTATAGTGCTGAAAGTTAGAGTAGTACTATGTATATATATTAGTAGCAACTAGATAACTCCTATATAAACCCTTAGGGCTTTATGATCTAAGCACAAACCTTAATGAGTCCAACGTAATTTATAAACTCTTTTGTTAAACAAATTTTTATTCTGAAAGCATTTTTAAGAGCTGCTGCAATCCTGGGTACCCTTATATCTCTGGTACCGGCTATAAGCGTAAACCTACAGCTCTGATACCAGCTGTGGCAGAACCGCTTGAAAAATTCCGACTCAAGCAAGCTAGTCATCGCTAGGCAGGCGACAGAAGCTCAACGCACATCAAATGGAACAACTCATTGGTCTGTCGGGTCACTGCCCGATTCAACCACGGTTACACAGGATCGACGTAGATTTACCTCGCACGAAGACGAGTCTAGCCTTACAACAGCTCACAACTTTTACACCACAGGATAATTAAACATTATTACACAGGGGTTTTATTTTATCCTAGCTAATACAAATTTATACAAGCATTATTCGAAACTTCAAGTTTACCAGGCAGTATTCAGAGTTAGCAGCGAAAACAACAACGCGACTACATACGTCGCAGAGGTAGGCACCATACTCAGCCCAAAGCGTGGCGTTACTCCGAAGGATCGTTGCTGGCCGGGGACGGATCCCATTCCACGGACCAGCCAAGCGGAACAGTGCCGGGCCAAGTCAGACTATCCACTTGGGTCACGAACGATATACCTGAAAACCATATTACTAGCAAGGCTGAGTATACTAATACTCAGCAAGGCTTACCTGACATTTGGGTATACTTAGCCCATAACTAGACCATGATAGGTTGAACGGCTCTAGTTTTCTTTTGGTGAAAAGCAACAAAGCGTATATCCTTACTTTCATATGTTAGCTTTCAGATTCTAGTTTCTTTTAACCATTCTAGGTAAGCACCTATACTAGTCAAGCAAGGTAGATATTAAGCATCCATCAAAATTATTCCATTAACTGTTACTGTTATTACTCTATGTGGCAGAAGTATCAAGCAGTCTCAATCTCCGCGAGAAACGGATGATTCTGAATCGAATTTTATAATCTTGCAAGGGATCCTAACTCACATGCTCGGAAACTTAACTTTCTGGGCAACTGTTCCCATCTTATTCCAGGGCGTGGATCAGGACCACCACAAGCGACTGCAGGACCATACGCACATTCACTGTGCGGGACGTACGCCTACAGCGCGACTGTATGGCCGTACTCCCATCCGCTATGCGAAACGTATTCCCACACGTCGGTGCGTGTGTGTGACAAAAACCAAAAATTCGAGTGGTGGGGTAAGTCCACTTGCCGGACTAATCAGGTAATAGGCTTACCGCGTACCATATTTACGGTATGTGGCTAGTACTTTCAAACAGTTTACCACCACTACCACACACTGCGACCTTATCAAACTTAAATCAACACAGAAGGGGTATTCTTTCAAGTCATGATATCATACAGAACCCCGTCCGTTATCCTTACAGTGATTGCAGAATGGTAAACAATCTACTCCTATATCCCGCGAGTGATAGAAAATCACTCACCTTTTGCCGGTCCTATTAGCAGAGCATCTATTCGGTAAAGATTCGGAAAAAAACATTACATAGGTTCCTAAGTTTCATGCATCTAGGGTTTCATTACAACTCCTAAAACTTAATGCACAATATAGATATATAACATAATAAGTGCATAATTTGAAAAACTGGGTTATTGTTGTCGGTCAAAACCCACCGGCGAGCAGCGACAGGCAACACGAGGAGCTGGGAGGCTTCCGGAACTGCTGGTGGGTCCCGGTCCCTCAATCAACGGCCCAGAAGTCCGGCACACGCCCTGGCTTGGTGAAGTGCTAGGCGTGCCACCTGACCTATACCTGATCAGGAAGGTGTAGAAGTCGTTGTCAGTTACTTTCCTGCATGCACAGCCATGTCAAACATTAGTCCGAGCCGCGAGCGGCTCTTAGCATGACTCCCAAGATCGGCTAGAAGAGCCGATGGAGCCTCTGCACTAGGCCAAACCTGTCTTCGTACCAGGTTGGACCTTCGAGTACCTCTCAAAATCGGCTGAAAGAAGCCGATTGCCTCGTTTAATAGATCAGATCTATTAATATTTCAGCGTCTTGTATGAATCTGATAGAAAAAGATAAAAGCATGCCTTGTAATTACCAGGTTAATCCAATCCACGACAATAAGGGTCTTCACCATGTAACCGGAACGTCCCACGCGTGGTTAAGCCTAACGAACATGAAAGATGACAGGACAGTAGCCTAAAAAGAGGCCTAAAAACCAACTAACAAGTCGATTCCCGGAACAATACCTCCTTAGATTACAATGAAGCACCAATCATGCAGCCGGAACATTTAACCCGTTTGAAGGGCCTAATCATACGGATATTAAACCAATTCCTTATAGAACAAAGAACTACCATAACGGATTAGATCTACTAAGCAAGAACAGAGCACGGTGCTGCCCGTACACCCGGATTGCGTACAAGGGCAGCTAAACGATTACGGACAGCAAGCGGAGCATGGATATACTTTTCAAAACCAATGCAGCATCATAATCATTTCAGATAACTAGTGTTACTCACCTTCAACAACGCTTCAATACGAGAAACACAAAGATAAGTAGGTAAACGCGATGCTGCCCCGATCATGCGGAGCATGATCAGAGCAGCATGTCAATTACCTGGAGAGACCCTTGGGAAAGGGGTGGCGATGCGCCGAGAGTTTGTCGCGAATGATTGATTGATTTATTGAATCTCATGATACATATTTATAGTCCGGAGACTTGATCTTTTCTAACTAACCCTAGCTGATGACGATGCAAATCTCTAACTTACTTTATTTAAACTATCCTTACTAGATACATGGCCATCCCGGCCCTCGACATGTTTGCACAGAAGCCGATTCGCAGACCATTACGATGATTTCCTTCAGCCCATGTTGCTCTTGGCCCATCCCTTGGCCCAGTCAAATTATGGGCACATGCCCCCTGGTTTTGGCAATGATAATTCTAAAACCATCGCCTCTTCGACTTCTAAGACTTGTTATACGCACATGCCGCTCCCAATGCCATCGGACGCGACCCTTCGACTTCTCCCTCGGGAACTGCGATAGCGCCGCTTCGCCTTCCATCTCTGCCCTTATAAACTGGTATCAGCGGATTTACTTCTATTCATCTTCTTCCTCCGCGCATTGACCGCACCAGCATATTCCACATGCCCCGGCAATGGCTTCCTTTTCCTCTGCCTCCTCCAATTCCTCTTCCTCTTCTTCCATAATCTCCATCACCTCTCTTGACTCTGAAACCTCCAGGGAAGCAACACCGGAGTTCAATCCAGTAGCTTCATACGAGCCTCTTGCTCCTCTGCATTGGGACGCAGAGGAGTGGGACTTCAGCATTTGGTCAGAGGACGATGAGTCCCTGACCGACGATGAGGACCTTCAGATTCTCCTTCGCGGGGATCTGGACGAAGGTGACGAACATTCCTAGGATGAAGACTTCTTCTCTTCCTCAGAAGAAGACACCAAGGACGCTTCCACCGACGACGACTCGGCAGCAGCAGGGTTCCTGCGCGGTGGATCATCATCTTCAGAAGACGACGAGGATGCCGGCAACAATGCCGGTCCTAGCAGCAGTGATGGTGGCAACAGCAGCAGCAACGGTGGCGGCGATAGCGGCGACGATGATATTAGCGTGTCCCCTCCGTACAAGCGCCGCAAGCCCTTAGGGACCTACTGGTGGTAGTTCGTAGGGTAGTCCGCCGTTTTTCACAGAGCCGGTAGATCGGCTTCTTTTGTAATAATCTCTTGTGAATAAACCCTTTTATTTCAGCAAGCCAATGTCTGGAAATCCGATCTTAAAGTCCGATGGTATCGCATCGGCCCTTCTCCTTGAATCGTCCAATCCAATCCCCTGCCTTTCCTTTATTCTGGATCGGAAATCTCAGAGACCTTCATGAACTCGAGTACCCTTCAAATGATCTGACCTTCATGAACTCGAGTACCCTTCAAATGATCTCGCTAATAATAAGAGTACTCTGTCAAGATCTACCCCTCTTTTTGCCATCCGGCTATGTACCAAAGTAAGTCGAACCTGCTCATGTTGTTATTGCTTTCCCTTGATCCCCAATCAAGTCGAAGAATATGATCATCAAGAAAAACCCGTAAAGAATTCGAACTTATTCTTCTAAGATCAAGAGACACCCGCAATCGACTTCTCTATTTTTTTTATCGAACCCCGGGACTTGCAGGTTCTAATTATTGCTTCTAAAGTCGATGGCTTAACATCGGCTATCCCATCTTTAGCTCCGTGTACAGACCTGCAATGCTCTTTCTTTAGATATCTGACTTGTTTATCTCGTTCTACTTTATAGCCTGATGCACTGCACCGGCTTTTAAAGTACCCGATGGATACTGACCTGCAGCCTAATGCACCACAAAGTACCCGATCATGTTGTCTTGCAGCCCGATGTATCACATCGGCTTTCCTCACAAATATCCTGATTGAGTTGGTCCATAGCCTGATGCATTACATCGGCTTCATCATTCGTCTTCCCACATGCTCGGGAAATATTTCTTGAGGTGTTGGCCATTGATGGCTACCGGAAATTTAACTCCATCCAATTCTTCAAGCATGTACGCATTCCCTGGTAAAGCTTGATCAACTCTATAAGGCCCATGCCAATTCGGAGACCATTTACCATATGCCGCATCCTTAGTCCCCAATGGTAGCACCGTCTCCCATACTAAATCTCCAACTTGGAATTCCTTTGGTTTAACCTTCTTATTGTACGCGCGGGCTACCTTGGCCTTATTTTCCTTGATCTTTTTCAGCGACCAAAGCCTGAGTTCTGTAATGTCTTCCACGTTGTCGCTCATTAGTGTGGCATATTCTTTAGCAGTCAAGTCATTCTGAAACTCTATTCGTCTTGAACCGGCCGTAATTTCCCATGGTAATACGGCCTCCTGCCCATACACCAAATGATATGGTGAAATTCTTGTTGCCCCATGGCATGACACACGATAAGCCCATAATGCTTCTGATAATACTTCATGCGAACACCGTGGGTATTCATCAATCTTTCTTTTGACCAGCTTGATCAAGCTCTGTTTGGACGCTTCGGCTTGTCCATTTGCTTGAGCATAGTATGGCGATGACCTGATCAACTTGATCCCCATGTCGGCAGTGAACTTTTTGAACTCATCAGATATAAATACCGACCCTCCATCTGTTGTAATAGTCTGAGGAATCCCAAACCTATGAATATCGTGTTCTTTGACGAAGTTGATGACGTCCCTCGATGTTACTGACTTCATAGGAACAGCCTCTACCCACTTGGTAAAATAATCTGTGACAGCCAGAATAAACTGATGGCCTTTACTCGATGGAGGATTAATCTTACCGATCATGTCCATGCCCCAGCCCCTGAATGGCCAAGGTTTGATGATAGGATTCATTGCTGATGCTGGTACTATTTATATTTTTCCAAACCTCTGACAGGCCTGGCATCCTTTATAATACTTGAAGTAATCTTCCAGCATATCAGGCCAATAATATCCTGAGCGCCTGATCAACCACTTCATCTTGTGGGCTGATTGATGAGTACCACACATACCTTCATGGACTTCATGTAGAAGCCGATTGCATTCAATCGGCCCCAAACACTTGAGCAGTAACCCCTCTAGAGTCCTGTAGAACAAGTCGTCCCCTATCAAGACGTACTTCATAGCTTTGTAACGTATCTTCTTAGGTGCCCCCCGAGCCGGTTCCTTCAAGTAATGAAGATATCGGCTCTCCAATCCCCCTGATCCAATAGGTTTATTGGGAAATCAGCTCCATCCACCGTATCCTTGTAACCTGAAGCCATCTGGGCAAGATCATTGGCCTCAGAATTTTGTACTCTTGGTATCCAGTAGAAATTTATATATCTGAACCTGGCCATTAACTCCTGGCATTATCTCCACAAAGGAAACAATGACGCACTCTCACATCGGTATGTCTCCATGAGTTGAGAGATGACCAGTTTTGAATCCCCAAAAACTTCTACTGCTTCTACTCCGGCCTCAAGAAGTAATTCCATACCTTTGTGCACCGCTTCATACTTGGCTAGATTATTGGTGCAAGGCATTGGCAATCTGATTGAAAAGGAATATGTTGCCCCCAAGGCGAAACAAGCAAAATGCCTATGCCAGAGCCATCTCCACAGACCGACCCGTCAAAATACATTGCCCATGCGCGGATATAAAGCGCTGCTATGTCTGAGCTAGTCCTTTCTGCAACGAGGTCGGCCAACGCCTGCCCTTTGACTGCCTTTGCAGGTTGGTACCAGATATCAACACTGGGGCCGACCGCATATGCTTGATAACATCTGATTTGCAGATGACAATTGTCTCGGCGGAAAGCAGGATGTGGCGGAGCTTCGTACAAGTGAAGAATAGACAGAGGCGTAGTTTCTCAATTTTAGGGTACCTTGTTTCTGCATCTAACATCCTTCTGCTGAGATAAAAAATAACTCTCTCCTTGCCATCCTGCACTTGTACGATGACCGAATCAATGGAAGTGTTACCTACTGACAGATAAACATAGAATGGCTTACCCTGCTGGGGTGGGCCTAACATAGGTGGTTTGGACAAATATTCTTTGATATCTTCGAACGCTTGTTGTTGCTCTGCCCCCAGCGGAACTCGTCATTGGCTTTAACTTTTACCAACTCCATGAATGGCTCGATTCTTCCTGATAGATTGGAAATAAACCTCCTGACAAAATTGATCTTGCCAATGAGTTGTTGGAGTCCCTTCTTTGTAGTAGGTGGCACCATTGTTCTTATAGCTTCTTGAATTTTTAGGCCGATCTCGATTCCTCGCTCATGAACCAGGAAACCCAGGAACTGACCGGCCGATACACTAAAGGCGCACTTCTTTGGATTCATTCTAAGCCCGAACTTCCTAGTTCGTTCCAAAACCCGCTGTAGATCTCCTAAATGCCCCTCAGCCGATGCGGATTTCACCACCACGTCATCAATGTAGATTTCCACTAGCTTACCGATCAAGTCATGAAACATATAATTCATGGCCCGTTGGTATGTAGCACCAGAATTTTTCAGCCCAAAGGTCATGAACACATACTCGAATAACCCTACTGCACCTGGTACTCTGAATGCGGTCTTATGGATATCCTCTGGAGCCATAAAAATTTGGTTATAACCAGCGTTGCCATCCATGAAACTCAACATCTTATGACCAGCGGCTGCATTAATCAACGTCTCCGCCACCAGCATCGGGTACTCATCTTTTGGTGTAGCTCTGTTAAGATCTCTGAAGTCTACGCAGACTCTCCACCAGCCATCCTTCTTCTGTACAGGCACAACACTGGAGATCCATTCAGCATACCTGCACGTCCTGATGAAGCCTGCTTCTATCATCTTTTCGACTTCTTTCTTGACTTCTTCTAGGACTTCGGCCTTCATTTGCCGCGCACGTTGCTGGAACGGCCAAAATCCTGGCTTGAGAGGGAGCCGATGCTCAACAATACTTTTGTCCAACCCGGGCATCTCTGTGTAATCCTAGGCAAAACAATCCGCATATTCTTTTAGCAACATCATCATCAACTCTCGCAACTCTGGATTTAACTTCTTGCTGATAAATGTTGACCATGGCTTATCCCCAGGACCAATGTCGACTTCTTCCAGCTCATCAGCAGATGTAAACCTGTATCCTAGCTTCCCTTCATCCATCAGGTCGATACTGCAAATAAACAATGAATATGAAGTAAAAGGATTCGGCCGATCGCAGGGATCGGCCGACTTGTTCTTTTCATTAACTTGTACCATTTTACAATCAACACATGGCCGGCTGCTCGAGCAAGCCTTTCTATAATGTAACATGGATGACAAAAACAATTCAATTCTTATTTCTTGGGGCCGATCGCAGGGATCGGCGTCTCCTGTTACTTTGGTGCAGACTAACTTTGGCACCCTATCTATTCCGTAAGGCCAGTGGATAAGACCAGCCTCATCCCATTTTTTGTAGCCTCTACGCGGTCGCAACCTTCCAAACTTATCCCTAAGATCGGCTCCTGGTCTTCTGCATCCCAGACACTCATGGCGGCATGTCAAACTTCAACAGAATCGTCCACATGGACTACTTCTACTTCATCTCCATCCCATTGAATCAAACATTGGTGCATTGTAGAAGGGATACAGCAATTGGCATGGATCCAATCTCTCCCAAGCAGGACGGTGTACGAGCCCTTACTGTTGACAACAAAAAATGAAGTAGGGACGGTCTTGCCTCCTACCGTCAAATCCACGCTGAGGACTCCTTGTGCCTCCGAAGTTTGTCCGTTGAAGTCGCTTAACGTGATGTTGGTTTTGATCAGATCTCCAACAGAATGCCCCAATCATCGCAGCACTGCATACGGCATTATGTTAACTGCCGCTCCTATGTCGACTAGCATCGTGCTGACAGGCTGGCCGTTTATGTACCCCTTGAGATATAAAGCCTTCAGGTGCTTGTAATTCTTCACTCGGGGTTTCTCAAATATGACTGGTTGTGGCCCCAAGTCAAGTTGAGCTACTGGCACTTTCTCATGGCCTGGTGCATGAAACTCTACAGGGAGAACAAACACCATGTCTGCATCAGCCGATGTCTTTACATCGGCTTTCGACTTCTTGGGTCGCCATACCTTCCTAGAGGAACTCATCTCTGCTTTTTGGGGATGGTGAACTTTCTCGGCCAAATCTGGTCGCGCCTTCCTCAGTGTTTCCAAATATTGGGCCTCGGCCTCTTCCAGGCTACGCAGCCGCTGCACCCTTCGCTTCTGGGACCGGTTAAGCCCATCAGGGCACCAGCGTGGTCGGTGATACTTGTCTTCTTCATCTTCTGAATTTCCCCCTATGCGTGTTGACTCGGCTTGTCTCTGGCGGGGCTGCTCTGGTCCCAAACGCTGAAAAACCGAGGCACTTCTTGCATCTTGCTTCTGGGAATTGCACTCTGGGCAATCTTCAAGGGTGGGTAGTCGTTTCATACAAGAATCCCAACTATATCTGAAGAACGGACAATGCCAATGATCTCGTGTGTCCTCTCGCTTCCTGAGGCGTTTCCCAGTGCATCGCTCGTATTCTTCTTCTTCAGTCTCGCGTTGGAGATGCTGCTGATACTGATACTGGTATTTTCTCAGAAGATGAGTGGACACCGGTCGTTGATTCCTGACGTGCCTGACCTGTTCCTCAGTGATATAGTCCCTTTCTTCTTTTTGGGGCCGATCGCGGGAATTGGCCTCTTGCTTCCTTGTATGCTGACGTGATGCATGCCCTGCCATGTTAATACCGAGCGTAAAATCCAGCTGATGACGTGTTGATCGGTCGTACCCATCCATCATATTTACGTTCGGGAACGGTTGAGTATCAACCTTCATGGCGTACTGCCCCAAAATTAATCGGCCTTGCTCAATAGCCGATTGTATCTATCGCCGGAGTTCCTTGCAGTCTCTGGTACCGTGAGTAAAAGAATTATGCCATTTGCAGTATGATCTCCCCTGGAGCTCCTAAGCTGTTGGGATCTTGAAACCTTCAGGGAACTTCAACTGCTTCTCCTTCAAGAGTAAGTCGAATATCTGTTCGACTTTGCTCACATCAAAATCAAATCCTTTCGAAGGACCCTGTTGTTTCACCCACTTGCAGGGCACAGGCTTTGCCCCCGTGCCCACTCCACAACTGCGATCTCTTGGTCATCCTCAGAGTCTTCGGAGTCTTCAGCGTCAACCATTACTACTTGACGTTTAAACTTGTCTTGGTACAGTTCTGGGTGGCGTTGTTCATATACTGTCATTTTTTGTACTAGATGCGCCAAAGAGTTGAACTCCAGCTGGAAAACCAGATCTCTGATCGGTTTTACCAATCCCACAAACGCCAATTCTACCGCCTCTTTTTCTGAAATCCGAGTCGAGTAGCACCGGTTCTTGACTTCTCTGAAATGCTGGATGTATTCCGCCACCGTTTCTCCTCGCTTCTGGCGGACCTGCGCCAAATCAGCAATCCCAGCTTCTGCAGCTTCTGAATGATATTGTATATGAAACTGTTCCTCTAGCTGCTTCCAGGTGCGGATAGAATCAGGACCCAATGATGTGTACCATCCAAAAGCCGGTCCTGTGAGAGACTGCGAGAAAAACCTCACCCGCAATGGATCTGACACTGAAATCATGCCCAGCTGCGCCAGATATCGGCTCACGTGTTCTATGGAACTGGATCCCTCTGCTTCGCTGAACTTGGTGAACTTAGGTAGCCGATACTTGGGCAGCAGAGGAATCAAGTCGTACTCACTTGGATACGGCTTGGTGTAGCCGATCGCTCGCCTTCTTGGGAGAATGCCAAATTGATCTCTCAAAATGGCACTAATCTGATCTACTGTATGAACTCCTGGTGCCGAGTGTGTACCTTCGTGACTCGGCCCTGTTGCGTAAGTAGCCAGCCATGCCTGTTTATCGGCATCGACTACAGATGTTCCTCCAGTTGTCCTCTGCGTAGGTTGCGCCGGGCTACCACCATCTGGTATATACGCACAAACATACCCATGTGGTACCTCCTTTGGGGGTTCACTGAAGAATTGGTGATCAGCAGGGTCACCTCCCATCTTGTATATGATGTATGCTGGAGAACCATGTTGTTCTGGAGCTGCAAACATGTAAGGCATTGGTGGCCTGGCTTGAGAAGGCAACTCCCCTTTGTGACTTCCTAAAGCAGGTCCTGTTGGAGAATACTGGTGTTTCATAATCTCCTGCACCACACGTACCGCGACGTGCTCAAGGGTGTTCACCAAATTTTCAGAATGTCGATGTAACGAATGAGCCACTATGTAGTTGACTTCCTGGCGGAGAGCTCGCGTGCGTTCTTCCGTAGGAGTAGACAGATCTGTGGCAGAACCGCTTGAATTATTCCGGCTCAAGTGCGCTAATCATCGCTATATAGCCGATAATTACTCAACTCACTTCAAACGGAATAACCAATTGGTCTGTCGGGTCTCCGCCCGATACAACCATGGTTCAACAGGATCGAAGCAGGTTTACCTCGTACGAAGGCGAGTTTACAATCACAATACAGCTCATCAACTTTTAATTTACAGAAACAAAAATATTATTACAAACCTTTTTCAAATTTAATGTAAACTTATACAAACAGTGTTTAAAACGACAAGCTAACAGCTTGTCCAGGTTCACATCGGAAAGAAAATAAACACGCGACTACGCATGTCGCGAAGGTTGACACCGTACTCAGCCCAAAGCTTGGTGTCACTCAGGAGGGTCACTGCCAGCCGGGGACGGATCCCACTCCACGGACCAGCCATACGGAACAGAAGTTGGCCAAGCAGGGCTATCCATGGGGTTCTCGAAGGTCATACCTAAAAGATAGACTAGCAAGACTGAGTATACTAATACTCAGCAAGGCTTACCCGGGATTGGGTATACTTAGCCCGTAATTAGATTCATGAAGGCTTGAAATGGTTCTGAATTTTGTTTTAGCTAAAAAGCAACAAAGAGTATGATCTACTTTCAAATTTTAGCTTTCAAATTCTAATTTAATTACCCATACTAGGTAAGCACCTATACTAGACAAGCAAGTAGAGCTTAGCATTTATCAGGATTATGTCAACAATAGTTACAGTTCTTACTCTATGTGGCAGAAGGAATAAGCAGTCTCAATTTCCGCGAGAGACGGACGATTCTAAATCGAATTTCACCTTGCAAGGGTAAACCTAACTCACACGCTTGGAATATCCAAAGATTGTTCCAAAGCAACCGTTTCCCTCATTTTCCGGGTTATGGATCAGGGCCACCACAAGCAACTGCAGGACCGTACGCACACCAATTGTGCAGGACATACGTCTGTAGCGCGACTACATGATCGTACTCCTGTCTGCTATGTAGAACGTACTCCCACACGTCGGTGCGTGTGTACAATAGAGATTAAAATAATCGAGTGGTGGAGACATGTCCATATGCCGGGCCATTCAGGTACTAGGCTTACCGCTTTACCATATTTAGCGGTATGTGGCTAGTACGTTCAAACGCTTAGCCACCACTACCACACACTGTGACCTTAACAACTTTTAACAAAACAAACAGGGTAAACCTCCAGGTCATGATACAGCACATGACCCTGTCCATCATTCTTATAGTGATTGCAAAATAGTAAACATGCAACTCCTATATCACGCGAGTGACAGGAAATCACCCGACTTCTGCCGGTCCTATTAGCAGAGCATCTATGCGATAAGGACTCAGGCACAGTACATTGGATTCCTAGGATTTATGCATCTAGGGTTTCATTTCAATTCCTAGACTTAATGCAAGATATATTATATAAATATAAAATTGTAGTAAATTGAAATACTGGGTCATGCATCGGGGCTTGCCTTCTTGATTGGAATTGGAGGCAGGAGTGTCAAGGATTTCCGAACTTTGGTTTGGAGCTTCAGTTAGAGTCTCGGCGATGTTTATTGGGTCTTCAAAAAACCCTTGATCTTGTTCCAGGACTAGCTCGTAGTCTCCGTCGTCGAGTGTCGTTGATTCTACATGATATGCAATAATCTAGGTGAGATGGTGCTTGAGTTAAAGATTTTATTTCACAATAAAGTTGCAATCCAATAATTAACACACATGAACTCATGAAACAAGGAGGGTTTAATCTCAAGTTACCATTTATATTTAAGTTATGGTTATAGTACTGGAATTACTGAAAACAGAAACTAAAATATTTGAATTTGAATTCAAACTTCAATTTTAAATTCAAATCTTAGGTAAATAGAATTATAAAGCCTTGAAAATTTAATTATGAACTAATTATCAACATATTAGATTATGGTAAAAAGATCTAAACAAATAAGCCTTAGGAACATGCTTAACTAAATTCAAACCCTTTTAAATTTGATTTGCACAAGTTCAATAGAACTTAAACTCCACAACAGTGCTAAGCTTGAAATTTTTACACTAGCTCATACATGACCTAAGGAAGCTACATACCAAAAATCATAAGAAAATAAGTTAGTATGTAAAAGTTATGCATAAGATACTCTTTTACTTTGAGTTTAAAATAGATCAAAATGCATTTAGTTTCATACCAAACTTTCTTAACAAAAGTTGTAGATCTTGACTTCTAGTTTCCAACAAAATTAGTTTGATAATTTTTGGAGTTTTCTACAATTTCTTATCAAATTTACAAGCTGGCAGTTTGCTCACATGAAATAACAAAGAAATTTACACACGGGCCCTTATTGATACTATTCCTCGGAGTCTTAAGCCTTGTAGATAGCCCCCTGGGCTTTTGTATCTTCCAGCCCGAGGTCCCTGACCGTGGTCAGAGGGGGAATGCGATGGTTGACCGGCCAAGTCCGGCGACGGCGATCGCCGGCGGCGAGGGGAAAGGGATGGGGAGGCATCAGTGAGTCTTTGCGCACCTGGAGACACTTGGGATCGTGTGGGGGCAGCCTGTTGTGGCGGCGCGACAGAGACAGGCGGCCAGTGGCAGAGGTGAACAGCGGGGGGCGGCACTCCGGTGGTTGGGGGTGGCGAGGAAGAGGCCGAGGAGCTTCAAGGCGATGTGGAGAAGCTAGAGGTGAGTTCAATTGGGGTCGAGAAGGGTCGGGAGTAGGTGTTCCACGGTGGGCAGGGGCGGCGGCGGGTGGAGATCGACGGCAACCGTCAAGAGGCCGGTGTGATGCACTAGGGGAACAATTAAGGGGTCATAGAGCTTCACTGGGTCACAAGGAGTCTAGCTGTGGGGTCGTTGTGGTGTGGGGATGGCTGAGGCGGCCGGTCCACGGTGAGTAGGAGGCGGCGGCGGGCGGCGCTGGTCGGCAATGGTGCTCCGGTCGGAGTTGGAGGGCGGCTGGGGATTGGGGAGCACAAGCAAGGACCAGGGAAACTTCCTAGGTGGTCGGGGAGAGCAATGGACGCTTGGTGGCGGCTGCCCACGGCGGCCCGTGGTTCACCGGAGAGGAGGAACGGGCGGAGGAGGCGATTGGGGCTCGGGGTGCTTACGGCAAGGAAACCAGGAGTGCAAATGGATCAAGTGCAAGCTGCTGGTGTTGCTGAGCACAAGGGAGAGGGAAATAAGGCAAGTACGCGCGCGGAACACTGTGGTGGCGAGGTGGCGGCCGGCGGAGGCTCGGGAGGCCCTGGCGCGCGCAAGACAGGATAGCGAGGGAGGGCTAGAGCGGCGGGCAACATCCAGGCGACACGTGGGGAGGGCGGCAGCAGGAGGTGGAGCGTCGCTGGCCTGCACAGCAGCGATGGCAAGGTGCTCTGCACCGGCAGCAGGGAACAGTAGGGGCGCAGAGGGGCGCCAGAGGAGGAAGAAGGAAGGGGGGGTCCGGGGGCCTGTTTGGAAATTTTAGAAATTCCAGGGACTTCTCGGTAAAGCAAAGTTTCCCACCAATCTAATGGTCTAATGAGGAAATGCCCAAAATGAAAGTTGGAGAGTTTTTAAAACTCTACAACATTGCTTTAGCGCTCAAGTTCAAAAACCCAAAGCTGGTATCTTTACATGTTAACTTTTGAACAAAGGTTGGATTTGAAGTACTTTTGTCCTTACTGAAGTATATTTCTTGTAGTTTTGAACATATTTGCAAGTTTTCATAGAATGTCATGATGATTTGCATTCTACATTTTGGCCCTAAGTAAACTTTAGAAGTTACTTTTGTACTTCAATTATTTTGCATAAAAGGACCTATACTTTTATTTTAATCACATCTAGGTCCCTATTTTTACATAAAGACCCATTTTTCCTAGAATTTAACCCATATTTTGCAATGTCTTTCCTATGGTGATACAAATTTAACACCTAGTGTCATATTTTTCCTAGGTTTTGATGCTACCTCCCCTCCTTACCCAATTAACACTAAAGGATCTATATTTTTCAGAATTTGCATAAATGCCCTTTTCCCCTTTAGCATTAACATTTAAACACATATACACAAAAGCAAAGCATGCACATTTTACACTAAAATTTTGCATATTATAATCCTAATACCTGAATGTCACAAGATCCACCTCGTCAAGTGCACCTTCAGATGAAAATCCCTTCCACCTGATGCCGTGGTGACGGGTCCTCTCAAATGAGCTGATGAGATCGGCTTCAAAAGCAGCCTTTATTTCGTCATACTTCTGTTTGTGCTCTTCAGAGAACTCTTCATAAGTAATCGGGTTCTCGTTCGGCATCTTGGCAACGGGAGTCGATGTAGCCGAAGAAGATGATGCAGTCGGTTGTAGTCGATGTAGTCGAAGTAGTCACTGGAGTAGTCGATGTAGTCAACGAAGTAGTTGATGTAATCGGTGAAGTCGATGAAGTAGTCGATGAGGTCCCACCGGGCGTGCTAGAATATGTTGTCGGTCAAAACCCACCAGCGAGCAGCGACAGACAACACGAGGAGCCGGGAAGCTTCCGGAACTACTGGTAGGTCCCGGTCCCTCGGTCAACGGCCCAGAAGTCCGGCACATGCCCTGGCTTGGTGAAGTGCTAGGCGTGCCACCTGACCTATACCTAATCAGGAAGGTGTAGAAGTCGTTGTCAGTTACTTTCTTGCATGCATAGCCATGTCAAACATTAGTCCGAGCCGCGAGCGGCTCTTAGCATGACTCCCAAGATCGGCTAGAAGAGCCGATGGAGCCTCTGCACTAGGCCAAACCTGTCTTCGTACCAGGTTGGACCTTCGAGTACCTCTTAGAATCAGCTGAAAGAAGCCGATTGCCTCATTTAATAGATCGGATCTATTAATATTTCAGCGTCTTGTACGAATCCGATAGAAAAAGATAAAAGCATGCCCTGTAATTACCAGGCTAATCCAATCCACGACAATAAGGGTCTTCACCATGTAACCGGAACATCCCACGCGTGGTTAAGCGTAACGAACATGAAAGATGACAGGACGGTAGCCTAAAAAGAGGCCTAAAAACCAACTAACAAGTCGATTCCCGGAACAATCCCTCCTTAGATTACCAAGAAGCACTAATCATGCAGCCGGAATATTTAACCCGTTTGAAGGGCCTAATCATACGGATATTAAACCAATTCCTTGTAGAACAAAGAACTACCATAACGGATCAGATCTACTAAGTAAGAACAGAGCACGGTGCTGCCCATGCACCCGGATTGCATACAAGGGCAGCTAAACGATTACGGACAACAAGCGGAGCATGGATATACTTTTCAAAACCAATGCAGCATCATAATCGTTTAAGATAACTAGTGTTACTCACCATCAACAATGCTTCAGTACGAGAAACATCAAACGCAATGCTGCCCCGATCATGCGGTAACATACGAAGTTTCAAGTCTAGAGAAAAGATTACAAACCGTTAAAGCTATGGTTTTTAGCAGCGGAAACATACGCAATAATTTACGGCACGTCGACAAGACGGATGTCATGCTAAGCCCGGGCATGACATCACTCGAGATCATCAGTATTGGCCGGGGACGGATCCCATTCCTCGGATCAATCTTCTGGAAGAGCACAGGGCCATGACAGGGAAAGAGTAGGGTCTTCAAAGGCTTTACCTGAAAAACATAAAACTAGCAAGGCTGAGTATACTAATACTCAGCAAGGCTTACCCGGGATTGGGTATACTTTAGCCCATATCTAGACTCATGAAGGCTTGTAATAGTTCCGGGTTTAGTTTCAGCTGAAAAGCAACTAAGAGTAGATCCTTAATTTCAATTTTTAGCTTCCAGGTTCTAGGTGATTATCCATTCTAGATAAGCACTTATAACTAAGCAAGCATGGTATAAACTTTGGTCATACATCATCTTTGATGATCATATAATTGCTCTTGTTACTCAATGTGACAAAGGGATTAAGCAGTCTCAATCATCGTGAGAAGCGAACGATCCGAATCGATTTAACCTTGCAAGGTAAACCTAACTCACACGCTTGGAACACCAAAGGGTCGTTCCGAGCAACCGTTTACCTTTCATTCCGACTCGTGGATCAGAGCCACCACAAGCGACTGCAGGACCATACGCACTTCCAAAGTGCAGGACGTACGTCTGTAGCGCGACTACAAAACCCGTACTCCTGGTTGCCATTGCAACACGTATTCCCACACGTCGGTGCATGTGAACATAAAGTAAAGATCGAGTGGTGGGAGGTATGTCCACTCCTCGGGCCGATTGGCTACTAGGCTTACCGCTTACCATATTTCGCGGCATGTGGTTAGTACTTTCAAACGCTTAACCCCGATCACCACACGCTGCGACCTTATCAAGTTCAACAACACAGACGGGGTATCATATCAACCATGATACTTCATAAAACTCCCGTCCGTCATCCTTATAGTGATAACAGGAATGTAAACATTACAATTCCTATATCGCGCGAGTGACAGGAAATCACCCGACTTCTACCGGTCCTATTAGCATAGCAGCTAGTCGGACTCAAGTGCTAGTATCCAACACATTGGTTCCTAGGAGAATGCAGCTAGGGTTCCAAGCAATTCCTAAGAACTTAATGCATAGAATACATAAATAGATATAGATTGCAGTGTATTTAAAATAGTGGGATATGTCCGGGGCTTGCCTTTACTGGTGGGACTGAAGTTAGAGATGTCAATATCTTCCGAACTTTGGTTCGGAGCTTCAGTTAATCCCTTGGTGACGTTCATTTGGTCTTCAGGAACATCCTCCGTAGACTCCGGGGAGATCTCGTAGGTACCGTTGCCGAAGTAATCGTATCTACATGCAATGCGACATTACATTCAAAGCGTGCACATAACACTACCTTACTTCACAATACAATTGCAACCTAGCATTCATATAACACACTATTCACATATCAACCGAAAGATCTGAAACTAATCTTAGATAGAGCTTTAAGAGGACATCTAATTATGATCGGCTATTTGTTGAAGATTGCAACAGAGCTGATTGGAAACAACGAGGGTTTAGCCGATGGAAAGGTGCATTGGGTTCCTAGATGATCGATGAAAGCATCGATTACCTTGGCAGAAGGATGATTCCTCAAGCAATGGTCTTAACTAAGATGTGCTTAAGTGTTATTCTAGGTAACTAAGTGTGGTTATATTGACTCGACTACGTCAGCACAATAATTGAGTGACGTACAGCCGATTGGGGTGTGGTTAAGGGTATATGATCGATAGGTATAAAACCAACCTCTCAGTCGATAAATCGACTGATAGAAGTGTGTGGATATGGATGGGGCAACTAAGGATCGATCGGCCGTGTTTGACCGATACGGAAAACAACTAGAATCGGCATGGGTCGGCCGATGGTAAGAACATTAAGATCGTGTGTGCACCTCAGATTGATCGGCTATGTGATAGCCGATGTAGGACGGAACATCAGAATTGTATCGGCAATAGCCGATATTAGAAAAATAACAACCGTTTCAGCTAACCAGCCGATTGTAAAAGCATATCATAAGAAATGTATCGGCTGACAGCTATTATGCAGAAATATCAAAGACCCAAAGAAAACAGATACTAAGTGGCTGGGTCGCTAACCTGACACTGAAGTATAGCGGTCGAGATGTTACGGCTAAGTAGCAGACACACAAGAACTAATGAGGATCCTTATACGGGAAGGACTTTAAGAAGACTGTAATCAAGACAAGGACAAAGTCCTGATGGCAGGGACATGAGTACTCGGGTGAAAGAGTTGACTAGATATCACATATCTCTACTTGAGATATATGCCTTATGGTTACTTTTTAGCTACAATACATGCACATCACATAAGATGCAAATAAAGCACACATTTTCTAATATTTAACATAGACCGCACTTCAAAGACTTTCAATTCAAAATCACAACATATAACTTGTAGATTTTGACCTAGGGTTTCAAATAAAACTGATTTCGTACTTTTATGAACTTCTTACGAAAATCTATGAAATGTAGAAGTTCACGAATTTGAAATAAAGAAAGCTCCGGAAATCTTACAGAAAACACCCTAGAACTTTCTAAAACATAGCAATCAAGTCCCTGGTCCGGGAAAATAGATAATAGGAAGTTAACGACGATATTCCGGCAAAGGAATTGCCGGCATTAAGAAGATTTAGTGGATCAGGGCAAACCTTGGGGTAGCCTTGGTTATGGAGGAGAACACGCGGAAAGTAAATTCCCGCGGTGAATAGGATTGGCGACGATGAGTTCGACGATGACGAGATTCCGTGGTTGACAAAGAAGTTTGCTGGTCATGCGTTGCACATCAAACTCGCGTCGCGTTGCTCCCGCCTCGACTTCCATATAGATGAAGGGAGCTCGTTGTGCCTGGCTGCACCGCATCTCCTCCGAGCTCGTCACGCCCGACCACTGCCTTCGCTCCGCAACTTCTCCTTCCGACTTGCCGCGCCATAAGCGCTTCTTCGCTTATGCTAGGATCGAGGTTTGCTCGCATCTGGCCACCTCTAGCTCTCCACGAGCAGTCCGTAGTGCCGCTTGATCTCGTCCGCTGCTTTCCCTTTAACGGCCTCCGACGTCCTCCACGCGCGACTCTACTGCTCCCTGGGCGGGTTCGCCTATAGCCGCCACATTACAACTCCTCTCGCATCGCGCGCGACCTCCCAGCACATCGTCGCACTGCACGCTGTGCAGCTGCTCCTCCGCTTCCAGCTGCCGAACCCGTGTTCGCCCGGCCTTGCCGCGTCACTTCCGCGCTCACACACGCGTATTCGCGCCACCTGGGCCTACTCCTGCCCCGGCCGAGCCACTCGCGCGCGTCCACCGCGCCTCCAGCGCCCTCCGCGCGCGCTCCGCTCAACACCTGCACACGCCACCGGCTTCCGCTGCGTTACCGCGCGTATGTTCGCGCCACCTGCTCGGCGTCGCTTACATTCGCTCCTGCACTGCCAGCCGTGCCGCTTACGAGTTCGCGTCCACTTCCTGCGCGACATGCGCCTTCACTCGCCCGCGCGCACGCACTCGCTCCCGTGCACCTCCACGCCTCCTGCTGTCGTGCACGCCCTAGCCACATCACCTGCTCCCGCTCACGCCTTGTCTGCTCCCGAGCCGCGCACCAACGCCGGCCTGCCGCCATCCTGCGCACGCTCGCGCTCGCCCAGCTCCTGCCGTCACCTGTGTCGCGCTCCAGCTTCCGCTCGCGTGCGCCCCTATGCGTTCGTGCGCCTGAGCCGCTGGGCACCGCCAGCCGCCCGTTGCCACGCGCCTTATCCGGCCCCGCGCACGCGCCTCCTCTCTCCTGCGCTCGGGCCGAGCCGCCGCTTCTCCCGCGCTACTGGCCTCCACGCCCTCTGCCTGCTGCAGCCGCGCCGTTCCTCTTCTGCCTGGGCCTGCTCGCGCCGACCGCTCGCCTCCGCCTGCCACACGCCGTGCGCCGCTCGGGCCGCTGCGCCGGCCCCGAGCGCCCGCTAGCCCGCGCGTCCGCACGCGCCCCAGCGCCTGCTGCTGCGCTTGCCCGGGCCCGCCGCTGCCAGCCGCCGAGCGCCGGCCCGCTCCGCTTCTCCCGCGCGCGATTGGGCGCCGTGGCCGCTCGCCCGAGCGCTCGCTCACCCGCGCCCCGCACTGCTATGCCGCGCTCGAGCTGGCCTTGCATCGCCCAGCTGCCACCGTGCCGAGCTGGTGGAGGAGATAAGGGTGTAGCCGGGAAGGAGATAAGGAAGAGAGAAAGGAAAAAGAAGGATTCAATGGAGCTGCCGCCGGTGGGAAGCAAAAAGAAAGGAGGTGTCAGGATAAGAGACAGAGGAGAAGGGGGATTTGTTTTCCCCAAGGACCTATACGTAAATACCAAAAACTGCAAGGGCCTGACTGTAAAATAAAATTTCCCGTTGATTTAAAACCCGGATGAAGAAACGCCCAAAACAAAAGTTGGAGAGTTTTTCAAGCTCTACAACATTGCTTTAGGGCTCAAATTCAAAAACTCAAAACTTATATTTTTACACGTGAATTTTTGAACAAAAATCGAATTTGAATTGCTTTTGTCCTAAAGAATGAAATTTTATAAAATTCAGGATCTAAATGCAAGCATTTATGACACGTCATAATGACGGGATAGACTCGTCATGATGACTTGCACTTTTACACTTTAGCCCTGAGTAATTTTGAAAGTTACTTTTGTAAATCAAATATTTGCATAAAAGGACTTGTATTTTTATAAAATTACATAAACATCCTTAGTTTTTACCATTTTACTCAAAATTTTTACACAATTCAACACTTACATTTCTAATGCAACTTTTGAATAAATATATATATATATATTTTTACAAGACATTAAGTAAGATAAATATATTTCACCTATTTTGAAATTACCCTTATCCAGGTACATTTTGCAAAAACAACCCTAAGTTTTTCTGTAATTACAAAAATACCCTTTTTACTTGCACTTTTAAGTTTTCAAAAGTTTCACATAACACACACGAGTTTTATACAAATAAACACATACTTCACACTAACAAAATATTTGCCTAGCATTACAAATACACGAACTGTCACAGCCTCCCCCCCTAAAAAGAATCTCGTCCCGAGATTCGGACGAAAGACTCTTTAAGGGAAGAAAAGCAAATCACACATCAAAAGTAACAGGAAACAATCATACCAGAGAAGATTGAGGTTGATGATGAGAGAAGGACGAGATAAGGATAACGAGAGCCTGATGAGATTGTACACAGATGAGTTTGACAAGATAAGAGATTACACATAAGGACGATAAATGTCGGCGACATTTATCACAAATCTTTGGGGATAGCAAGTAAAGGTAGCACAAGAGACCGATAAGTGATGTTTGAAACATTTCTGCTCAGAGTTTATTATCTGAATGATTTAGATGATACTGATTGCAAAATATGCCTATTTATACCGATGCAATCAAGGGATAATGACAAAATGCTCCAATTTAGAGTGCAATGCTCGGTATATGACCATGAACATGATGCACCGTTGTAATGTATGATTGCAATGATGATGCAACATGAAGATGGAGGATTTCATGCACGATCGAAATGGTGCATAGGACATAATGCAATTACCATGATGCTGACTAAATGATGCATACACCATGATGCAAGGATGATGATACTTGCAATGTATGCACGTATGAAATGCATGAAATATGATGCATATTGCTATCATAAGTTGATGATGCACACGACTCGCACCCTGCAACCGTTCTCTTGTAACTAACACCTGGGTAGTTCTATATCCTTAAGCGAAGATCAAAAGTTAGGACACTAGTAAGGTTGCATAAGAAGAGATTGCAGTGGGGTTACGTCACATAGACCTAGTCACCAGTGCGCTCCTAATGGCTCAATCATATGGCTGCAGCGCACATGAGGCCTTAGGTTCCGACACGGCATCATGGTCATGTGATTAAACACCACCACAAAAGAGGAATAGCAACCCTGTAGTACCAACAGCAACAAGATAGACTTAAGAGCTCGGGGATAACCCGAAGGTTGTACTGGACACCCACCCGTTAGTTAATCTACGGATTTTCGATGATGATGCAACTCCATGCACTGACCAAAAATGGTACATGTTATAATGCATGACTTTTGCTGGGAGAATTGTATCCAAAAAGTAATTATTGTCCTAAATTCTTTTTAATGTATCCAAAATCATCTGAGCAAAAATTGAAGGTGCAACTTTCAGATGTTGTAACCAGAATAGCCAGTAAGATATGGTACAACATGGAGAGAGGACAGATGATTCACTGAATAATGGATCCAAGGGTTTGCTGACAACTATCAAGATTTAACCCTCAAGGAAAAGCAAGATCAAGGGTTTGATTCGGCTGTCAAGCTAAGATTGGTGATAGGGTTCAAGCTAGCAGATTACGTTGGCTCCTACCACACAAAGTTAAAATAGGCATTCAGATACAAGCACATATTTCAGTACATTAACGTAACAACCAAAGCAATCAGGTCAATCCAAGATGTCATGATGCATGCACGTTCTACACGTCGTCACAAACAAAAATAACTGCCAAGTAACCTTGGACTTACGTGGTTAGTTACGGTGGCATCATATAAATACGTCTCTCCCTATATATATACTAGTCGTTCTTACGTTCAAGCTTACGCAACGAGGTTAGCATACCTGCAGAAAATCACAATATATATATATATGTTGAACCTTTCATGCCAGCATGTCATGAAAGCGTCCCCAAACATTACTGTTCACTATAGAAACAGCATCTGTACAATTATCGCCGGACAGACAACGTTAACATACGTTATTGAGATAACGTATTCACGGGGGTACCGCAAAATGCGGGGGTATGATCTGCGATCGCCATACCCTGCGCCGAACCATATACTCCCAATGTAGTCAATCGAAATTGGTACATTGGCAGCATCTCAAGTAGGCCACTGCTTGAGAAACAGCGTTCGGTTCGCATCACCGACGGGAAGGCCAAGCTCCCTCAGTTGGCTGAGGATCCTTACCTCCTTACCTCATCGTCGAAGGTGTCGTTACAGAATATAAAGTTGGGGTTGTGCATGAATTTAAGTTTTGACAGAAAAGTAATGCTGGTAGTTAGAGTTATATATACATATATACACTATAGCCACCTTTGGTTCCCTTATAAGCATTACCCTAGGGCTTTACGTACTAAACTCAATCCTTAATGAATCCAACGCAACTTTGCCAAACATTTTGTTGGTCAAATTTTTATACTGAAAGCATTTTTAAGGTAAAATGTATCTCCAGGGTAACCTTATAGCTCTGATACCAGCTGTGGCAGAACCAACCTGAATTATACCGGCTCAAGTACGCGAGTCCACTCCCGAGGCTCCAACGTGCTTCAAACGGTATAATCCCTTGGCCTGTCGGGTAACGTCCCGATAAACCACCGATACACAAGATCAAATAAGGTTACCTCACACGAAGGTGAGTCCAGAGATACAATCACCATCACATTTTTTTACATTACAAGGATTTCTATTACAAGAGTTTCCAAAAGAAGTACGAAGTTTCAAGTCTAGAGAAAAGATTACAAACCGTTAAAGCTATGGTTTTTAGCAGCGGAAACATACGCAATAATTTACGGCACGTCGACAAGACGGATGTCATGCTAAGCCCGGGCATGACATCACTCGAGATCATCAGTATTGGCCGGGGACGGATCCCATTCCTCGGATCAATCTTCTGGAAGAGCACAGGGCCATGACAGGGAAAGAGTAGGGTCTTCAAAGGCTTTACCTGAAAAACATAAAACTAGCAAGGCTGAGTATACTAATACTCAGCAAGGCTTACCCGGGATTGGGTATACTTTAGCCCATATCTAGACTCATGAAGGCTTGTAATAGTTCCGGGTTTAGTTTCAGCTGAAAAGCAACTAAGAGTAGATCCTTAATTTCAATTTTTAGCTTCCAGGTTCTAGGTGATTATCCATTCTAGATAAGCACTTATAACTAAGCAAGCATGGTATAAACTTTGGTCATACATCATCTTTGATGATCATATAATTGCTCTTGTTACTCAATGTGACAAAGGGATTAAGCAGTCTCAATCATCGTGAGAAGCGGACGATCCGAATCGATTTAACCTTGCAAGGTAAACCTAACTCACACGCTTGGAACACCAAAGGGTCGTTCCGAGCAACCGTTTACCTTTCATTCCGACTCGTGGATCAGAGCCACCACAAGCGACTGCAGGACCATACACACTTCCAAAGTGCAGGACGTACGTCTGTAGCGCGACTACAAAACCCGTACTCCTGGTTGCCATTGCAACACGTATTCCCACACGTCAGTGCATGTGAACATAAAGTAAAGATCGAGTGGTGGGAGGTATGTCCACTCCTCGGGCCGATTGGCTACTAGGCTTACCGCTTACCATATTTCGCGGCATGTGGTTAGTACTTTCAAACGCTTAACCCCGATCACCACACGCTGCGACCTTATCAAGTTCAACAACACAGACGGGGTATCATATCAACCATGATACTTCATAAAACTCCCGTCCGTCATCCTTATAGTGATAACAGGAATGTAAACATTACAATTCCTATATCGCGCGAGTGACAGGAAATCACCCGACTTCTACCGGTCCTATTAGCATAGCAGCTAGTCGGACTCAAGTGCTAGTATCCAACACATTGGTTCCTAAGAGAATGCAGCTAGGGTTCCAAGCAATTCCTAAGAACTTAATGCATAGAATACGTAAATAGATATAGATTGCAGTGTATTTAAAATAGTGGGATATGTCCGGGGCTTGCCTTTACTGGTGGGACTGAAGTTAGAGATGTCAATATCTTCCGAACTTTGGTTCGGAGCTTCAGTTAATCCCTTGGTGACGTTCATTTGGTCTTCAGGAACATCCTCCGTAGACTCCGGGGAGATCTCGTAGGTACCGTTGCCGAAGTAATCGTATCTACATGCAATGCGACATTACATTCAAAGCGTGCACATAACACTACCTTACTTCACAATACAATTGCAACCTAGCATTCATATAACACACTATTCACATATCAACCGAAAGATCTGAAACTAATCTTAGATAGAGCTTTAAGAGGACATCTAATTATGATCGGCTATTTGTTGAAGATTGCAACAGAGCTGATTGGAAACAACGAGGGTTTAGCCGATGGAAAGGTGCATTGGGTTCCTAGATGATCGATGAAAGCATCAATTACCTTGGCAGAAGGATGATTCCTCAAGCAATGGTCTTAACTAAGATGTGCTTAAGTGTTATTCTAGGTAACTAAGTGTGGTTATATTGACTCGACTACGTCAGCACAATAATTGAGTGACGTACAGCCGATTGGGGTGTGGTTAAGGGTATATGATCGATAGGTATAAAACCAACCTCTCAGTCGATAAATCGACTGATAGAAGTGTGTGGATATGGATGGGGCAACTAAGGATCGATCGGCCGTGTTTGACCGATACGGAAAACAACTAGAATCGGCTTGGGTCGGCCGATGGTAAGAACCTTAAGATCGTGTGTGCACCTCAGATTGATCGGCTATGTGATAGCCGATGTAGGACGGAACATCAGAATTGTATCGGCAATAGCCGATATTAGAAAAATAACAACCGTTTCAGCTAACCAGCCGATTGTAAAAGCATATCATAAGAAATGTATCGGCTGACAGCTATTATGCAGAAATATCAAAGACCCAAAGAAAACAGATACTAAGTGGCTGGGTCGCTAACCCAACACTGAAGTATAGCGGTCGAGATGTTACGGCTAAGTAGCAGACACACAAGAACTAATGAGGATCCTTATACGGGAAGGACTTTAAGAAGACTATAATCAAGACAAGGACAAAGTCCTGATGGCAGGGACATGAGTACTCGGGTGAAAGAGTTGACTAGATATCACATATCTCTACTTGAGATATATGCCTTATGGTTACTTTTCAGCTACAATACATGCACATCACATAAGATGCAAATAAAGCACACATTTTCTAATATTTAACATAGACCGCACTTCAAAGACTTTCAATTCAAAATCACAACATATAACTTGTAGATTTTGACCTAGGGTTTCAAATAAAACTGATTTCGTACTTTTATGAACTTCTTACGAAAATCTATGAAATGTAGAAGTTCACGAATTTGAAATAAAGAAGCTCCGGAAATCTTACAGAAAACACCCTAGAACTTTCTAAAACATAGCAATCAAGTCCCTGGTCCAGGAAAATAGATAATAGGAAGTTAACGACGATATTCCGACAAAGGAATTGCCGGCATTAAGAAGATTTAGTGGATCAGGGCAAACCTTGGGGTAGCCTTGGTTATGGAGGAGAACACGCGGAAAGTAAATTCCCACGGTGAATAGGATTGGCGACGATGAGTTCGACGATGACGAGATTCCGTGGTTGACGAAGAAGTTTGCTGGTCATGCGTTGCACGTCAAACTCGCGTCGCGTTGCTCCCGCCTCGACTTCCATATAGATGAAGGGAGCTCGTCGTGCCTGGCTGCACCGCATCTCCTCCGAGCTCGTCACGCCCGACCACTGCCTTCGCTCCGCAACTTCTCCTTCCGACTTGCCGCGCCATAAGCGCTTCTTCGCTTATGCTAGGATCGAGGTTTTCTCGCATCTGGCCACCTCCAGCTCTCCACGAGCAGTCCGTAGTGCCGCTTGATCTCGTCCGCTGCTTTCCCTTTAACGGCCTCCGACGTTCTCCACGCGCGACTCTACTGCTCCCTGGGCGGGTTCGCCTATAGCCGCCACATTACAACTCCTCTCGCATCGCGCGCGACCTCCTAGCACATCGTCGCACTGCACGCTGTGCAGCTGCTCCTCCACTTCCAGCTACCGAACCCGTGTTCGCCCGGCCTTGCCGCGTCACTTCCGCGCTCACACACGCGTATTCGCGCCACCTGGGCCTACTCCTGCCCCGGCCGAGCCACTCGCGCGCGTCCACCGCGCCTCCAGCGCCCTCCGCGCGCGCTCCGCTCAACACCTGCACACGCCACCGGCTTCCGCTACGTTACCGCGCGTATGTTCGCGCCACCTGTTCGGCGTCGCTTACATTCGCTCCTGCACTGCTAGCCGTGCCGCTTACGAGTTCGCGTCCACTTCCTGCGCGACATGCGCCTTCACTCGCCCGCGCGCACGCACTCGCTCCCGTGCACCTCCACGCCTCCTGCTGTCGTGCACGCCCTAGCCACATCACCTGCTCCTGCTCACGCCTCGTCTGCTCCCGAGCCGCGCACCAACGCCGGCCTGCCACCATCCTGCGCACGCTCGCGCTCGCCCAGCTCCTGCCGTCACCTGTGTCGCGCTCCAGCTTCCGCTCGCGTGCACCCCTGTGCGTTCGCGCACCTGAGCCGCTGGGCACCGCCAGCCGCCCGTTGCCACGCGCCTGATCCGGCCCCGCGCCACGCGCCTCCTCTCTCCTGCGCTCGGGCCGAGCCGCCGCTTCTCCCGCGCTACTAGCCTCCACGCCCTCTGCCTGCTGCAGCCGCGCCGTTCCTCTTCTGCCTGGGCCTGCTCGCGCCGACCGCTCGCCTCCGCCTGCCACGCGCCGTGCGCCGCTCGGGCCGCTGCGCCGGCCCCGAGCGCCCGCTAGCCCGCGCGTCCTCGCGCGCCCCAGCGCCTGCTGCTGCGCTTGCCCGGGCCCGCCGCTGCCAGCCGCCGAGCGCCGGCCCGCTCCGCTTCGCGCGCGCGCGACTGGGCGCCGCGGCCGCTCGCCCGAGCGCTCGCTCACCCGCGCCCCGCACTGCTATGCCGCGCTCGAGCTAGCCTTGCATCGCCCAGCTGCCACCGTGCCGAGCTGGTGGAGGAGATAAGGGTGTAGCCGGGAAGGAGATAAGGAAGAGAGAAAGGAAAAAGAAGGATTCAATGGAGCTGCCGCCGGTGGGAAGCAAAAAGAAAGGAGGTGTCAGGATAAGAGACAGAGGAGAAGGGGGATTGGTTTTCCCTAAGGACCTATACGTAAATACCAAAAACTGCAAGGGCCTGACTGTAAAACAAAATTTCCCGTTGATTTAAAACCCGGATGAAGAAACGCCCAAAACAAAAGTTGGAGAGTTTTTCAAGCTCTACAACATTGCTTTAGGGCTCAAGTTCAAAAACTCAAAACTTATATTTTTACACGTGAATTTTTGAACAAAAATCGAATTTGAATTGCTTTTGTCCTAAAGAATGAAATTTTATAAAATTCAGGATCTAAATGCAAGCATTTATGACACGTCATAATGACGGGATAGACTCGTCATGATGACTTGCACTTTTACACTTTAGCCCTGAGTAATTTTGAAAGTTACTTTTGTAAATCAAATATTTGCATAAAAGGACTTGTATTTTTATAAAATTACATAAACATCCTTAGTTTTTACCATTTTACTCAAAATTTTTACACAATTCAACACTTACATTTCTAATGCAACTTTTGGATATATATATATATATATATTTTTACAAGACATTAAGTAATATAAATATATTTCACCTATTTTGAAATTACCCTTATCCAGGTACATTTTGCAAAAACAACCCTAAGTTTTTCTGTAATTACAAAAATACCCTTTTTACTTGCACTTTTAAGTTTTCAAAAGTTTCACATAACACACACGAGTTTTATACAAATAAACACATACTTCACACTAACAAAATATTTGCCTAGCATTACAAATACACGAACTGTCACAGCTGCAATCCAACAATTCACATTCAAAGCACCACAAAGCAAAGGATTTGAATTCCAAGAATTAAAATTTACTTATTATACATTAATCCAATTAACTCTACTAGTATCATAAATAATTTCTATAACTTCAAGCATAAGAATATTGAGGTTAGGAATTTAACTACACACACTTGAAGTTGGTACAAAGCTTCTGTTAATTTCTTATTTTTAAACCTAACAGGTTAGTGATACAAAGCTTCCGTTAATTTCTTATTTTTAAATCCATAGGGGCTCTGGCTTTGAATTTTGGTCAGTGTGTTTGCTTCTATCATATGAGCTTGCCATAAAGTTTTCATAAATTTTTGAAAACAGAAACTAGGATATTTGAATCAAATTCAAATTTCAAGTTTAAATCAAAATCTTAAATTAAACAGTGCTATAAATTATTCAAAAATTACTATCATTTACTCAACATCAGAAAGATATATGGTAAAAAGATCTAAGCATGGAAGCATCAGAAACATGCTTGAATAGTCTTAATTCATTTTAAGCTTAATTTGCACAAATTTAAATGAGTTCCACTTAGAGTTTAGTACTGATGGTGAAATTTGCATACAAGTTCACTCATGCCACATACAAGTTGCATACCAAAGACTACATAAAATAAAGCTAGCTTGCAAGAGATACATACAAGATTCCCTTTTGTTAAACTTTAAAATAACACTTAAAACATTAAGTTTCAAACTAAACTTTAGTAACAAAAGTTGCAGAGCTAAACTCTTAGAGTACAACAAAACTGGTTTGACAATTTTTGGATTTTTCTACAAATTTCTATAGATTTTCAAAGTTGGCAGATTTGAATTGGGGGTACTGATATTGTTGTAGAAAAGACCCTAGAAAGAAAAGAAGACTTGCAATTGGGTCCCTGGTCGGTTTGAACAGAGGAACCGAATGACAGAGGCCAAATTCCGGTGAGGCGGCTCACCGACGGCAAGGGGAAAGTGGTGGAAAAGGTTCAGGGGCTTACGGCGGACTCGGGGATGACCGGAATCGAAGAAGAAAGGCTCAGAGGCGATGGTTCGATGGAGGTCCGAGCCGGTGCGGCGAAGTTCTGAGAGCGGCGGCAGCATTCTGGCAGCCGGAATGCAGGAGGGTGACGGGAAAGTGGCCAGGAAGCTTCTACGTGTAGATGTGGTGCTGGTGGTGAGCTTGGCGAGGGCTAAGAGGGGGCGGAGCGTCGGGACGACGGTGAGACCGAGCGGTGGCGGTCGAGAGGATCGCCGGCGTGGAGTTCTGGACGGCATAAATGCGAGAGGATGGAGAAGAGCTGGCTAGGAAGTTTCGGTGGGATGTGGCGGTGCCAGGGGAGCACTAGTTTGCGGACGTGGGGCGCCGGAGGCGGCTAACGGCGACGAGCAGGAGATGAAAAGAAGTCGAGGAGGGCTCCTGGACGCGCTGCAAAACTAAGAGGAGTCACGGGCGAGTGGGGAGCAGCTTCTGGCGGCCAGCAGCGCGATGTGGCGGCTTCGGGCGGCGGCGGTACGACGTGGCTGGGCGGGGAAAACGCTAGCGGGTCGGGCGAGAGGCGGGCTGGCGAGCTGGGGGCCAGGTGGTGCGGGTAGGGTGGCGAGGGGGCAGCTGGTGGCCAGGGAGATCGCCGGCGAGTGGGCGGCGGGCGGCGCAGCAGTGAAACAGAGAGGGAGGGGAGAGAGGAAGATGATGAGGACTTATTCGTAATTTTCCAAAAGTGCAAGGGGTTCACTATAAAGTAAAATTTTCTTTCAAACCATATCCCAATTGAAAATATGCCCAAAATCAAAAGTGTTGGGCTTAAAAAGAACTACAACTTTGCTTTAAGGATCAGCTTCAAAGGAGTTAGGGTTTTGAATCTATTTCAAAATCCGACAAACTATGCAATTTCAAATAAAACTTATTTAAATTTCACACTTCAAATGAAACCTTAGGGTAATTCCACTTCTTACAGTGGTTTAAAAGTAAATACTTGCTTTTGCAACACAAACCTTCATACATTTTGAAATTACCTTTCATTCAAACACATTTTACAAAAGAACTCTAATTAATTTTTTTAATTACCTTTCATTCAAACACCTTCATACACAACTAGAGTTTCATAATTACAAAAATACCCTGAAACTTGCATTTAGGTTTTAAACCCATTCACAAGAATAAACACAAACTTTTCACTAAACTCTAGTGTGTCTTACTCCCAAGTACCAGAAATGTCACAGCCTTCCCCCCTAAAAAGAATCTCGTCCCGAGATTCCGGAACAGGATGAAATCGGATGATTAGATATGTGGATTGGCTCTAAGGAAGTCTGGAAAGTTGCATTGAAGATATGACTCGGTTTCCCAAGTCACTTCTTCTTCGGTGTGATGGTTCCACTGAATTTTAAACATCCTGACGGTCTCTCTTCTTGTGCTTCTTTCCTTGGTATCCAGTATTCTGATCGGACGCTCAGTATAAGATAGATCAGATTCAATTTCAATGGCTTGTGAATCGATGATCTGGTAGGGGTTTTGATACACTTCCTAAGTTGAGACACATGGAAGACATCATGAACGGCTGCTAGTTGAGGAGGAAGTTGAAGACGATAAGCTACGGGTCCACAGACTTTGAGAATTTCAAAAGGTCCAACATATCGAGGAGCGAGTTTTCCTTTTATGCCGAACCGTTGAATACCTCTGGTAGGAGATACTCGGAGATATACGAAATCACCAACTTTAAATTGCAATGGTTTTCTTCGTTTGTCCGCATAGCTCTTTTGTCTAGATTGGGCCACTTTTAGATTATACTGGATGGTCTTCACTTTTTCTTCTGCTTCAGTGACAAGATCAGGTCCAAAAATTTTACGTTCACCGATTTGAGACCAACTCAAAGGTGTTCGGCATCGGCGACCGTATAATGCTTCAAACGGAGCCATCTTGAGACTCGACCGATAACTGTTATTGTAGGCAAATTCCGCCAAAGATAAGCATTTGTCCCAATTCTTGTCGTATTGGATTACATAGGCTCTAAGCATATCCTCTAGGATTTGATTTATTCTTTCCGTTTGTTCGTCTGTCTGCGAATGATATGCGGAGCTTCGTATTAACTTGGTTCCAAGAGAATGTTGAAGTTGCTCCCAGAAATGAGCAATGAACTATGCTCCACGATCAGAAATGATCATCTTAGGCACTCCATGGAGATGAACGATTTGGTCTAGGTAGATCTCAGCATACTTTTTGGCATTGTAAGTGGTATGCACGAGAAGAAAATGGGCGGTCTTTGTTAATCGATCAACGATTACCCAAATAGAATCATGCTTTTGGGAGGTGTTGGGTAAGCCAACGATAAAATCCATGCTGATATCTTCCCACTTCCAAGAGGGAATGGTTAAAGGCTGAAGAACACCAGCAGTTTTTAAGTGGCTGGCCTTAACTCTTTGGCAAATGTCATACTCCGAGACATACTTTGCAATTTCTCTTTTCATGCGAGTCCACCAGAAGTTTTGTCTCAAGTCTTGGTACATCTTGGTATTGCCGGGGTGCACGGAGAACTTGGATAGATGTGCCTCGTCCAATATCTGCTTGCGAAGTTGATAGTCCTTGGGTACAACAATACGCTCATTGAACCATAGAATCCCCTAGTGATCCACTCGAAAGAACTTGTACTTTTCTTCTCCTTGGGCTAGCATCTGCCTGATGATTTTGACCCCTTTGTCATGCTGTTGTGCCATAACGATACTATCCTTAAGTGTAGCCTCCACTGTGATATAATTTAAACTACCTTGAGGAATAATCTCGAGACTGAGTTTTCTCATTTCCCAATAGAGAGTTTCACCGAAGGCTTCTACTGATAAGCAAGAGCAGTGCGCCTTGTGGCTAAGTGCATCCGCAACTATGTTGGCTTTGCCTGGATGATGGTATACTTCTATATCATAATCCTTTATAAGTACTAGCCAACGTCTTTGCCTCATATTTAGATCTGCTTGCGTAAAAATGTACTTGAGGCTCTTATGGTCAGTATAAATGTTGCACTTAATACCCATCAGATGATGTCTCCAAATCTTAAGTGCATGAATAACAGTTGCAAGTTCAAGATCATGTGTAGGATAGTTCTGTTCATGAGTCCTGAGTGCTCGCGATGCATAAGCAATTACTCGGTTGTCTTGCATAAGTACACAACCAAGTCCGATGCCCGAAGCATCACAATAAACGTCAAAAGGTTTGAAATTATCTGGTTGAGCCAAAACTGGAGCAGTAGTGAGATGTGCTCTTAGGGTGTGGAATGTTTCTTCACATTTCTCATTCTAGGAGAATTTAACTCCTTTCTTTAGTAATTCTATCATGGGCTTGGCTATTCTAGAGAAGTAAGGGATGAAACGATGATAATAGCCAGCTGGACCAAGAAAACTGTGGATTTGATGGACTGAAGTAGGAGGCTTCCAATCCAATACTTCCTGTACTTTACTCGGATCGACGGATATGCCGTTACTGGAGATGGTGTGACCTAGAAATTTAGCTGTATCCAACCAAAACTCACATTTGGAGAATATGGCATACAAACGGTGATCTCTCAATTTCTGAAGAACGACATGGAGATGTCCTGCATTATCTTCTAGGTTTTTGGAATAGATCAGAATATCATCGATAAATACCACAACGAATTTATCAAGCTCTGGCATGAAGACTGAGTTCATAAGATACATGAAATATGCTGGTGCATTGGTAAGACCAAAAGACATAACCAGATATTCATAGAGTCCATATCTGGTGGAAAATGCCTTTTTGGAATGTCACTAGGCCTAATCTTTATCTGATGATATCCAGAGCGAAGGTCAATTTTAGAGAATACCTTGGCTCCAGCTAATTGATCGAACAGGATGTAAATGCGGGGAAGAGGATATTTGTTTTTGATGGTTACCGCATTGAGAGGGCGATAGTCTACACATAGTCTTAGACTATTGTCCTTTTTCTTCATGAATAGGGTTGGGCATCCCTATGGTGAAGCACTTGGATGAATAAAACCTTTATCAAGGAGGTCCTGAAGTTGAATTTTCAATTCTGCCAGCTCATTGGGTAGCATACAATATGGTCTCTTTGAGATGGGGGCTGTGCCGGGCTGTAGCTCTATAATGAACTCAATGTCCCTATCTGGAGGCATCCCAGGCAAATCATCCGAAAAAACATCTGGATACTCACATACAATAGGGATGTCCTCTAGCTTGACCCCTTCTACAGCATAGGCATAGGAGTTGATGCACTTCCGTTGTAAAAGATAGAGAATAGTAGTCCTTGGTAGGGTGAGTCTATCTCAACTGCTCGGGAAGAGATATCTAATGATACTCGGTGTCTAATCATCCAATCCATGCCTAGTAGGATATCCATTCCTTCTAGATCCAACAAAGTAAAACTATCTTTACCAGATTGCTACCCAACTGAATTGGCACATTTCTACAGATTTGATTTGAGGCAATTTTACCGTTAGGAGTTGCTATCATATATGCTCCTTTAGTAGGATGGAAATCCAAGCCTATTTTTGTTCCAAACTTTAAACTGATAAAGCTATGAGTTGCACCAGAATCAAAAAGTATAACTGCGTGTTGATGGTGTATAGTGAAAGTACCCGTCATTATTGGTGCACCCTCGGGAAGTTCGGAGAGAGTTGTGAAATTCACCCTCCCCTGGCGGACTTGAACAACTTGCTTCTTGCCCTTGCCCTTGCTGCTCGAGTTGGACGTCTATCCTTGGAATGATTTCCTAGGTTGAGGGCAATTTCTGATGAAATGCGATGAGCTGCCGCAATTAAAACAATGATTGTTGTTGTTTCCCTGGTTGAACTGCGGTGAATTCGGCCTTGAGCTAAGCTGCTGCTGAGGTTGCGGTATAGGCAGCCTGTTGAGTCTAGGCTGCTGAGGAGGCCTAGCTATCCATCTCCCTGACGGATTAGTTCGGGGCGGAGCTCGTGTAACTGTATTCTGGACTAACCGATACCTCGGTGGTTGAACATTCGAGAGTCTAGTGGGTATCTTCTGCTTCTTCTCAGCCCGGTGGGCTGAAATGCAATCTTCTTGAGTAATGGCCATGTTGACCAGCTCGTTGAAAGTGTCTACCCTCACAAGATTCAATCATTCTTTGAGCTTGGTGTTCAGGCCACGACGGAAACGATCCTGCTTCTTGGTGTTAGTGTCTGCATGATAGCCCGCATATTGACACAGGTGATTAAAGGCCTGTGCGTACTGCATTACAGTGCGGGTTCCCTAGGTAAGAGCTAAGAATTCATTGAGCTTCCGCTTAATAAGTCCTTCAGGAATATGATGCACCCTAAAGGGGGTCCGGAATTCTTCCCACGTGATTATGTGTCCATCCGGTTGCATGGCATAATAATGATCCCACCAGATGCGGGCAGTGCCGTGAAGCTACTGTGCTACAAAAAGTGCCTTATTTGCTTCTGAACATGGTGCGGATAGTAGCGCAAACTTAGACTCAATAGTATGGAGCCATGCATCGGCGTCGAGAGGCTCTTCAGTCTTGTAGAAAAGTGGGGGCTGTGTAATGAAGAAGTCTTGAAAACCAGCAGATGGAGGTTCATCCTGACCTCGTTGCTAGTGATGGTATTGGTTCATCTGTGGCTGCACTAGCTGATTAAGTAGTTTAGTCTGCCGTGCCATCACTTCTGCTAGATTTGGTGGTGCTGGTAGCGGTTGTTGGGAACCGCTAGCCTGGTCCGGCCTAAAACCTTCAGGGGTTCCACCCGTAGCGCCAACCATCTGAAAAAGAAGATGTCCATTATAGACAACCTATTCTTGCTCCCATTTTCAGAAGGTATACCGCTGCTTAACAGATATGCGTATCACATATTCTGTTTAACCAACACATTCAAAGTGCAAAGATACACAAACTCAGGTTACGAATTAGAAACTGGTAGTCCTTAATATTTCACATCCCGGTGGTCTGCTTATTACAAGTCAAGCCATACATACGCATGCCACATATAGTACAACAAAGTGGCCCTTGGTTAAAGTAGACTACCCACTCCCTATGTCACACTATTCTACACTAAATACATCTAGGATATCGACGATACAGATGAACTAGAAATCATCGAGGTTGCCCACAGAAGGCTGGCTGCCGAAAGAAGAATGATTTGGTTGGGAGTTAGGTTCTGGATCGCCATGCTCGAAATCGAGATATGAAATTCCTTCAATTTCCTCCGGGTCTTCTCCTTCATCTTCACTCTCAGGCTCCTCAGGTACATCAGGAGGTGCAGGCTGCTCATGGAGCACATTGATGTGGGCGATGGCGTCATCATGCTCAAGGGTGAGGTCGTGGACTTGCTCCTGGAGGAACTCAATAATGGTGTTGCGCTGGATAATCACTATATCACTCTTGAGGATCTGATCCTCTCGGTGGGTGATGGTTTCATCTCGCTGTGCGATAACCTCATCTTTAATAGTGATCATGGTTTGGAGCTCTTCAATCTGAGTAACCTGTTGGTCAATATTTCTATGATGACTTTGAGCTATGCTGGTCAGTTGGTTCATATCGTGGTGCTAAAGCATCTGATAGTGGTGCTGTGCATTCATGAATCTGATTGTAGCACATAATGTCTCTTCGGCCAGATCTCCCAGCAAATGGCCACAATGTGATACTCGGAAAACCCACTCGGGGCCATGAGAATCTACTGCAGGGAATAGGACAATAGGATACTCGACAACTTCTTCTGGATATTGGTCGCAGAAAATGTTGATAGCTTCAAGGGCTGCCACTTCTATAGTGTCAACGAGGCGATAACCAACCATATTAATCTCGATGGGCTGCCATAGAGAATGAAAAGGATGTTGAGGGATGGTCATCTTTACTCTGCACTGAGGAACACCCTCTTCACTATACTCAACTCCATCATATTGCGGGGGCTCGTGTAGCAAAATAACTGAAGTGACTCTCACAAAAGATGTGGAAAACCCTCCCAATGCAAGGCATTGGTATGAGCATGTCCCTCATGGTCCTAAAAGATCTTTGGAAATTCCGCCATCTGAAGCAAGAATTCAAATGGTGAGATTGAAGGTTTTCAACAAATAGTTGAATAGACTAGGACAATAAATGTGAGTTAGATGCATGGGATGGCTAGAATGCAACTACCCTGCCGAAAACTCACAAGGTAAATAGAACGAGACAACCGATTCTGGTAACAGTAAAGGCTGGAAATCAGATGGATGTTATAGATCTTGAGAATGAAACAATAGATGTCGAGACACTCAACTAAGGCCATCGCAAGGATCATATCGAGACTGCACTGGGGATAGACAACACTCTAGATGTTCTTAAAAGAACAACACATTCAATGCATTCACTTTGTTTGATCATGGATTATGCATACACGTGCTACTCAACCTCACAACCAAAAACAACTACAAAATATCTTTAGACTTACGTGGTTAATTTCGGTGGCACAATACATACGTCTCTCTCTATAATAACTAGTCGATAAATCCTATCCGTCTTAACCTATTAATCATGGTTAATGTACCTGTAGAAAACCACAGTTGTATATCATGAACCTTTCATGCCAGCATGTCATGAAAGCGTCCCCAAACATTACTGTTCACTATAGAAACAATATCCGTACAATTTTTGCCGTACGGACGATGTTAACATACATTATGTCTGCAACGTATTCACGGGGGTACCGTATAAAACGGGGGTATGAACAGCGATCACCATACCCTGTGCCTAACCATATACTCCCAATATGATCAACTAATTGTTGGTATATTGGTAGCATCTCAAGTAAGTCACTGCTTGAGAAACAGCGTTCGGTTCGCATCACCGACGGGAAGGCCAATCTCTCTCAATTGGCTGACGATCCTTACCTTCTTACCTCAACGTCGAGTAACGACGCACCCGAATGTAAAATCTAAGATTGGTTGTGCTCGAAAGTAAATTTTTACAAAAATATAGTGCTGGAAGTTAGAGTAGTACTATATATATATATTAGTAGCCACATGATAACTCCCATATAAACCCTTAGGGCTTTACGATCTAAGCACAAACCTTAATGAGTCCAACATAATTTATAAACTCTTTTGTTAAACAAATTTTTATTCTGAAAGCATTTTTAAGAGCTTCTGCAATCCTGGGTACCCTTATATCTCTGGTACCGGCTGTAAGCATAAACCTACAGCTCTGATACTAGCTGTGGCAGAACCGCTTGAATTATTCCGACTCAAGCGCGCTAGTCATCGCTAGGCAGGTGACAGAAGCTCAACGCACTTCAAACGGAACAACACATTGGTCTTTCGGGTCACCGCCCGATTCAACCACGGTTACACAGGATCGACGTAGATTTACCTCGCACGAAGATGAGTCCAGCCTTACAACAGCTCACAACTTTTACACCACAGGATAATTAAACATTATTACACAGGGGTTTTGTTTCATCCTAGCTAATACAAATTTATACAAGCATTATTCGAAACTTCAAGTTTACCAGGCAGTATTCAGAGTTAGCAACCAAAACAACAACGCGACTACATACGTCGCAGAGGTAGGCACCATACTCAACCTAAAGCATGGCGTTACTCCGAAGGGTCATTGCCGGCCGGGGACGGGTCCCATTCCACGGACCAGCCAAGCGGAACAGTGCCGGGCCAAGTCAGACTATCCACTTGGGTCACGAATGACATACCTGAAAACCATATTACTAGCAAGGCTGAGTATACTAATACTCAGCAAGGCTTACCCGACATTTGGGTATACTTAGCCCATAACTAGACCATGATAGGTTGAACAGCTCTAGTTTTCTTTTGCTGAAAAGCAACAAAGAGTATGTCCTTACTTTCATATGTTAGCTTTCAGATTCTAGTTTCTTTTAACCATTCTAGGTAAGCACCTATACTAATCAAGCAAGGTAGATATTAAGCATCCATCAAAATTATTCCATTAACTATTACTGTTATTACTCTATATGGCAGAAGTATCAAGCAGTCTCAATCTCCGCGAGAAACGGACGATTCTGAATCGAATTTCATAACCTTGCAAGGGATCCTAACTCACACGCTCAATAAGTGCATAATTTGAAAAACTGGGTTATGCACCGGGACTTGCCTTCTTGGGTGAGGCTGGGGTCAGGAATGTGAACAACTTTTGAACTTTGGTTCGGGGCTTCAGTAAGATCCTCGGCGACGTTCACTTGGTCTTCAGATATACCCTGCTCGGGTTTCGGGACCAATTCATAGGTTCCGTCTTCACGCGTCATTGATTCTACATGATATGCAATGATTTGAATTAAGTGATTATTAAGTCAATAACTTTCCTTCACGATAAGGTTGCAATCCAACAATTCACATTCAAAGCACCACAAAGCAAAGGATTTGAATTCCAAGAATTAAAATTTACTTATTATACATTAATCCAATTAACTCTACTAGTATCATAAATAATTTCTATAACTTCAAGCATAAGAGTATTGAGGTTAGGAATTTAAGTACACACACTTGAAGTTGATACAAAGCTTCTGTTAATTTCTTATTTTTAAACCTAACTGGTTAGTGGTACAAAAATGAACAAATTTAAACTTAAGTTAACAAGTTTTATTTTTAGTTTCAAATCTATAGGGGCTCCGGCTTTGAATTTTGGTGAGTATGTTTACTTCTATTACATGAGCTTGCCATAAATTTTTCATAAATTTTTGAAAGCAGAAACTAAGGTATTTAAATCAAATTCAAATTTCAAGTTTAAATCAAAACCTTAAGTTAAACAGTGCTATAAATTATTCAAAAATTACTATCAATTACTCAACATCAGAAAGATATATGGTAAAAAGATCTAAGCATGGAAGTATCAGAAAACATGCTTGAATAGTCTTAATTCATTTTAAGCTTAATTTGCACAAATTTAAATGAGTTCTAGTTAGAATTTAGTACTGATGGTGAAATTTGCATACAAGTTTACTCAGGCCACATACAAGTTGCATACCAAAGATTACATGAAATAAAGCTAGCATGCAAGAGATACATACAAGATTTCCTTTTGTTAAACTTTAAAATAACACTTAAAATATTAAGTTTCAAACTAAACTTTAGTAACAAAAGTTGCAGAGCTAGACTCTTAGAGTTTGACAATTTTTGGATTTTTCTACAAATTTCTGTAGATTTTCAAAGTTGGCAGATTTGAATTGGGGGGTACTGATATTGTTGTAGAAAAGACCCTAGAAAGAAAAGAAGACTTGCAATTAGGTCCCTGGTCAGTTTGAACAGAGGAACCGAACGACAGCGGCCAAATTCCGGCGAGGCGTGTCACACCCGATTTATAAGAACATAAATCGAGCAATCATATATGCGCCAGGATCAAGTCACGCATATATACAATAGAATCATCAAGATATCACAACACGTATCTTGAAATAAAAGCGTATAAATTATAAACAAATATCTTTATTACAACTGAATCAAGAATCAGTACAAGGAATGCGGAAGCGTAAAATAAATACATGAAAAGCAGGGCGCCACAGGGACGTCGACTGGGAGACAACGCCTAGAAATCGTCGAGTCCGCTGATGTAGTTCTCCACGTCACCTGGTACTGAGCAGCAGTCAAAGATATCCCAGAGAGAACAGAAGAGTAGAGAAGGCAAGTGTGAGTACACAACTTGTACTCAACAAGTATAACACGAGTTATGAGGCTCTACGGTTAGCTGACTCAACTGCATTAGCTTTTAATATTGGCAAATTTTATTAAAGTTAATTACTACAAGTGGATGAATTACCATGACCCAAGTTACATAATAATTAATCAAGATTAACCATAAATCTACTGAGAACCAAACCAAACCACCCAAGATAGATTCCCACTAATCAGACGGAGGATCTGGGCCGCTCATGATCGTGAGCACGGCTAGTATACCAGTTTTACACTCTCGAGAGGTTGCACAACTTTACCCACAAGTCGTGAGCCACGCTAGTTGTCCGTCACACTTCCTTAGGTGAGATGACTAGCAAGCACACTACGAGACCGTTACAAAGGACACGTTGGTAAGGTGTAACCGCTAAGGATTCTGGATCAACGACTATGGAGCAAGCCTCGAGGGGGTACAAGACACACAGCACAGACCAAGCCTCGTAGCGCGAGGGCCATAGAAGCTTACCACCCCTCTTGCCCCGCAGGTAAGTTACTCCCAAACCAAAATGACCTAATTAGTAAGTCAAGACCATCCCATTCCAGTCTTGTGGTTGCGCGGTTGTCCTAGGTTGTCGCTCTATGAACCGGTCCTTATGGAGAGTAGCCAACCAAGTACTAAGCACCGTGCTAGCCCCCTAAACCATGTTTCTAACAAAAACATATTTTAAGAGACGTGAGCCGCTCAAGCACACAGCACAGAGGGCCACTCTCAGGATCAAGTTGCATATAACTATTAATCAAATTTAATTTAAAAGAACCGAGATGTGTGAGAGCGCAGCACCTAGCATAACTAACCAAAATGCAACCCAAGGTGTATATATATAAAGGATAACAGTGGCTAGGAAATCCTTATAGGCATACAGTATTAAAATGCAGTATGGAATTGTATTTAAAAGTGATAGGATGTTCATGTTATACTTGCCTTCCTCAAAGTTCTCCTGCTGCTGCTCAAACTGCTCTGCAGAAAGGGGCTCCTGGTACTCGTCCAAAGGCTCAGCGTCTACTCACGATCGCAACGCCAAAACATGGTCCAGCACATACACATTCATGCAAACAAAAACAAAAGATAAGAAACAGTACAACATTACATAAAAACAGCACACAAAACCATGGTAGAACTGTTCTACGCATTACAACGATCGTGTGAGCGCAAAAACCACCTAAAACAGAGCTAAGACGCGAAAACTAGAGCTAAAACAAGGTTCAGAGGCTTTTCTGCGAGAAAACAGAACTTCCAGGGGGTTTCTGGGCAAAAACTAGGGACCTAGACATAATTAAACTATAGACACAGGGTCTAACGTGTAGAACTGCGCTCCAGGGATGGCGGACCCTATTTCTGGAAAGCTCAGGGGCTTCGGTGCAAAAATAGGGGCTTAACTGGAATTATCTTAGAACGAAGGTGGACTGCGGGTTGATTCCAAGGAAGCTCAGGGGCTCTTTAACAAAACTGCCACGGCTGAAGGGGTATCCTCCAATCTGGGCCGTCGGATCTGGATCAGACGGTTCGGACCCAATCTAGTTCGGACAGTCCGATCTGCACGGTGGGGGTCCGGACAGGTCCGATCTGACAGAACGCGGCCGGCGGCGGGGGGGTCGCTGGAGATCGGTTTCCGCGGCAGCGCGCCACCGGAGCTGGGTGAAATCAATGCTCCGGGGGTCAAATCGAACGGGGCTTGGGTCTATCGCGATCAGCGTGACACGCGCGATCCACCTGAGGCACTTGTGGGCCTCGGGGTTGTTCGGGATTGCGCGCGCGGCGGCGGAAGCGGGTTTGCGCGGTGGAGCTCGCCGACGTGCAGCGTTCCGGCTACGGAAACGGGCTAAGGTCCACGACATCTAGCGCAAAAGGACCAGGGGAACGTGCTGTTGCTCACCGAGGGCTCGAATTGGCCGGTGAAACAGCGCAGGGTGGTCGGCGGCGAGGGCCGAGCGGCGAGGACGGGCGGCGCTCGCGGAGGAAGATGATGCAGGGGCCTCCGTGCTTCTGGTCACCGTGGATCAACTCGAGGTGGTGCTGTGAAGGTAACACGGGAGTTAGGGAGTATGGAAACACGCCGGCGGCGATCAATTTTGCTAGCGGCCGAGCTCACCGGCAATGGCGGTCGTGGCAAAATTCGACGGCGAGAGCGAGCTGGGCGTGGCTAGGGTTGCGGTCGCGGTTTCGGGAAGTCACAGGAGAGGCGGCCTAGTGATTAAGAGGCGGCGGGGATGCCCTAGGCGTGCGTGCCGCGGACTCTGCGGTGAAAGCGGATCGCGCAACTGATTTGCGAACTCCCGGGCTTTGGGGCTCAGCTTCTAAAAGGTGAGGACGCCGGCGAGCCTGGTCAGTGGGCCTCGAGCGAGCGCACTGAGGGTGGAGCAGGGCCACGGGCAGCGAGGAAGCGGCCGGGACGGCGGAGGAGAAATAGGGGAGGTCGGGCACGAGGAAGAAGAAGGAAAAGAAAGAGATGGTCACCGACAGGTGGGGTCAAGCTGGGGGAATGACTGAGAAAGAAAGAATAATAGAGAAAAGAACGGGAATGACTGAGAAAAGAATGGGAATGACTGAGAAAAGAATGGGAATGACTGAGAAAAGAAGGAACGACTGAGAAAAGAACGGGAATGACTGAGAAAAGAAGGAATGACTGACCTACCTTCCTGTTTCCTTCCCTTTCTTTTCAAAGCAACTCAAATCTATTGGAATTCAACTAAATTTTGAATTCAACTCCTATGCACTCAACCAAATAAAACTTATGCACCAGCATGAATGCACAAACATGTTGAGCCAAAATAAATTTTAATCCTTTGGGAATTAAATTATAAATAAATGCAAGCTAGGCAAAATAAATCCTTAGAAAATTACTGGAGCCCAATTAAATTCATTATAAATCTCGAAATTCTACCTTAGGGTGTTACAAGGCGGCTCATCGGCGGTAAGGGGAAAGTGGTGGAAAAGGTTCAGGGGCTCACGGCGGACTCGGGGATGACCGGAATCGAAGAAGAAAGGCTCAGAGGCGATGGTTCGACGGAGGTCCGAGCCGGTGCGGCGAAGTTCCGAGAGCGGCGGCGGCGTTCCGGCGGCCGGAATGCAGGAGGGTGACAGGAAAGTGGCCAGGAAGCTTCTACGCGTAGATGTGGTGCTGGTGGTGAGCTTGGCGAGGGCTAAGAGGGGCCGGAGCGTCGAGACGACAGTGAGACCGAGCGGCGGCGGTGGAGAGGATCGCCGGCACGGCGTTCTGGATGGCGTAAACACGAGAGGATGGAGAAGAGCTGGCTAGGAAGTTTCGGTGGGATGTGGCGGTGCCAGGGAAGCACTGGTTTGTGGACGTGGGGCGACGGAGGCGGCTAACGGCGGCGAGCAGGACTGCGGCGGAGCTCTGGCGACGGTAGTCGAGCGGAGAAGAAAAAGAGGAGATGAAAAGAAGTCGAGGAGGGCTCCTGAACGTGCTGCAAGACTAAGAGGAGTCACGGGCGAGTGGGGAGTAGCTGCTGGCGACCGGCGGCGCGACGGGGCGGCTTCAGGCGGTGGCGGTGCGACGTGGCTGGGCGGGGAAAACGCCAGCGGGGTCGGGCGAGCGGCGGGCGGGCGAGCTGGAGGCCGGGTGGTGCGAGTAGGGCAGCGAGGGGGTGGCTGGTGGCCAGGGAGATCGCCGGCGAGGGGGCGGTGGGCGCTGCAGCAGTGAAACAGAGAGGGAGGGGAGAGAGGAAGACGATGATGACTTATCCGTAATTTTCCAAAAGTGCAAGGGGTTCACTATAAAGTAAAATTTTCTTTCAAACCATATCCCAATTGAAAATATGCCCAAAATCAAAAGTGTAGGGCCTAAAAAGAACTACAACTTTGCTTTAAGGATCAGCTTCAAAGGAGTTAGGGTTTTGAAACTATTTCAAAATCCGACAAACTATGCAATTTCAAATAAAACCTATTTAAATTTCACATTTCAAATGAAACCTTAGGGTAATTCCACTTCTTACAGTGGTTTTAAAGTAAATACTTGCTTTTGCAACACAAACCTTCATACATTTTTAAATTACCTTTCATTCAAACACATTTTACAAAAGAACTCTAATTAATTTTTTTAATTACCTTTCATTCAAACACCTTCATACACAACTAGAGTTTCATAATTACAAAAATACCCTGTAACTTGCATTTAGGTTTTAAACCCATTCACAAGAACAAACACAAACTTTACACTAAACTCTAGTGTGTCTTACTCTCAAGTACCAGAAATGTCACATTCAACTTCCCTTAAGGTATTCAAACTTCGAATCGCCCGATCTCCCAATGTAGTTGATATAGTTGAATATCCTTTAGGGCATTATCTCCACTCATGTCTAGTAACTCATACCCCAAGTTTCATTCAAATCCCATGGTAGAATCTTTTGATTTCTTGAACCTAGGGTTTGGACCACGATGCCCGGAGACTCCAGATACTTGGTCCGGAAAATCCGGACAATGTGCCCGGAGTATCCGGACATGTACCCGGACTCTCCAGATTTCAAGGATTCCAGCTAGCATATTTCTCTCCTGCTGTTTCTAGATTGATCCTAATCGCTCAATCCTATGTCTAGGCTATGGGAAGAGACCGTGCGGGTGCTCCTACAGGGCAGCGACGGCAAAAGTGTCGCCATGATCCACAACTTCAAGTGGACAAGGACTCCCTTCCGAGTCCTCCTCCGAGGGAGCCACGACCTAACCATTGCCCCGGCAAGGAACCTGCTAGCAGCAACCAAGCTCCATCTCGTGCATCTTAGCAAGCTCCTTACATGATGCCAAGCATGGCCGTGCCTCCTCCTTCTCGGGCAAATCCAACTAGAAATGGAATTGCCTGGGAAATCTGCCCTTGTACACCTCCACGTCTGCAAATAGAGTTTCAAGAAGATCAAAGCCAATATCCCAGATGCCTGAAGCTCACCCGTCCTCAAATTCTGCCCAGGTTTGCGGTTGAAATAGGGAGAAATTACTTCAAACAAACTATGGCACTGACTAATGCACGCAAGGAGGACGTGTATAAATATGAGAAGGCAGAAAATTTGGAAAGAAGATTTTGGTGTCAGTTGCATCAGGACTTCTATTCCTCTATGGTCTTGCGCAAGGGCAAGGCCCCAATTGTCCCTTGCAAGTATGTGGATTGGGCATACTTTGAGAAGCTCAACAATCCATTCTTCAATCAAGCAATTGCAAAGTGCAAGGAGTTTGGGCTTTATGACATTATGGGCTTTAGATATGATTGGAATGAGGAGATCCTTGCTCAATTTCACTCATCTCTCTACTATGACGCAAGGAAGATTGCCTTCTTTTGGACAACCAAGGGAGTGAAGTATGGAGTGGATTATATGACTTTCTTTAGGCTTCTTGGACTTGGCTCAGAGGATGAGAAGAGAGATCCCATTCATGTGGAGCATCAATTGAAGCCAAATCAATTATCATCCCTCTTCTACAATTCGATCCTAGCCGAAGCTGGTAACGCAAGCACCCTCCAATTCTTCTACTACATGATGAATCAATTCTTTTGTGCCACCATTGATGCTAAGGATGGAGATGCTACGGCACTTCGATACTTTGCTTGCAACCTTCTTGCTCGTGTCATGCCCGGTAGAAGACCCTTCTCAATCATGGATTTCATTTGGAATGAGTTGAGAAGGACGATGAATGATCTACAAAAATTTCTACCGTCTGGTCCATATCTCATGTATATGATAGAGAGTGTTACAAAGGTCACCTTTCCTAAGGACTGCAAGCATGTGGCACTTCACCTTCGTCCTCATTCCGGTGATGCACCGCATGCACCTCCACTTCATGCTGGTGCTACAAGGAATCCAAGATTTGATCCCGCTCCATCCTACTCTGGTGCGTCTTCCTCCTCTCGCCATGGTCACCATGAATCTTTCATCAAGAGGGCACTCAAGAGCATCTTTTGCATGTGCAAGACTGCTACTTAAGAAATCAATGAAAACCGCCATGATATTATTGAGATCAAGAGTCATTTAGGGTTTCCTGCGGATCCTTACCATGAGTTGCCCGAGTTTGATGACCCGTTCGCCGAGTGGGATGCCACGGATGAGGCCGCCATTGCTGCTACTCATGCTCCTCTTCCTCACCCACGTCGACGCACTCATGCACCTACTTGCTCTCATCGCTCTCCTCCTCGTGGCCAAGAGATCTTTGATGAAGAAGAGGAGACCGAGGAAGAAGAACCCCATGACTACCGTGAAATCCCCGACTCGGATGAGGATGAAGACACCTCTGATGATAGCGCCCAAGATGATGATGAGGAGTAGATTTCTTTGTTCTTTTCATTCCCTTTTTTGGCACTTGACGACAAAGGGGGAGTGAAAATGACCATTTATGTACTCTTTGGGGCTTGTATTGAAAACTTGTAATTTATGCTACTCTGTGTTTAAAACTATTTGGTTGTTACATTTGAAACTGTTCTAAGGCTTAAATGATAGTGTGATGCTTATTTAAATTATGATGACTTGTTGTTTTCTGTGTTCTGTGTAGGAGGTCCGGATACTTCGGTTACGTAGCCGGATACTCCGGACACGCTGTCCGGAGTCTCCGGAAATATACCCGGAGTCTCCGGGTTTTGCAACCAACACAAATTTTCCTTAAATGCATAACCTGTCATTTACATCACACATTGTATTAGCAAACACTTGCTCACCCCACTGTAGAATGTATAAAGAGCTTTCATGTTTTCTTCATAATGTGCCAACTTTGACTTTTGAGAAGTCAATTTGAAATTCAAATTCATGGCATACATTAAGGGGGAGCTCTTTATATGCTTAAGTTTACATCTTTATGATTATCAAATGAGATACATGTAGGTTGTCATTAATCACCAAAAAGGGGGGATTGAAAGATATCTAGGCCCCTTAGTGGGTTTTGGTGGTAGATGACAAACCACATGTATATTTAATCATGTTATCAAGCATGTGTGCAGGTGCTAAGGGTGATTAAGTAAAGCGTATTACGAAGCATGACCCCTCAAAAGGAAAATGAAAAGCGGTGTTTCAAATTTACTTGGAGAATTAGATTTTATTTTGAAATTGAGTATTGGAACGCCGTACTATCAAGAGGGACTTTGATCCACAGGTTTTGACATGGTAGTTGTGCTCAAGAGAACCTACAAAAACTATGAGAATCAAACCCACCACTATAAACAGCCTTGTTATGAAATTCCCTGCTAAACCCGGAGTTTCCGGGAACTGGTCTGGAATGTCTGGACAGAGACGTCCGGAGTTTCCGGACATATATCCGGAGTCTCCGGGTAACTGTTCCCCATCCGTAAAATTCTCTGAGACTGGAGTCTCCGGACCCCAGTGTTCGGAGTATCTGGATATATACTCGGAGTATCCGAGTACCCTTTAGCCAACGGCTAGTTTTCTGTGAGAGGGGGTATAAATACCCCCCATACCCCTTCACTCACATCGCTCTTGCTCATTTCGACCAGAAAAACCCACAAGCAAAAGAAGAGCTCTCTCACTGCCCCTTTCTTCATTCTTGAGTGATTTTCTTTGGGGATTCAAGTGAGTTTGTTGCAAGAGCAAAGATTTATGCTAGTAAGCTTCTATTCCATCTCTTGAGCACATCATCCTTGTCTAGCCGGTAGAGTCAAGTTTGTTACTCTTGGAGCTTCAAGCTCCTAGACGGCTAGGCGTGGCTCGTGAGTGCTCAAGCAAGTTGTGAGCACCACAAGAAGTTTGTAATCGTCATTCCTCTCTGAAGAACACATAGTAAGTAACCTTGGATTTGAGCGTTGGTCTCACCCTTGGTAGAGGAGCATAGGGATTCTTGAGCACCATCTCTTGAATCCTTCCTCAACGGAGACGTAGCTCCTTTGGGAGCGAACTTCGGGAAACAAATTCTGTCTCTTTCTTGTGCTCCTTACTTGTTTTATTAGTTATTTGCCTGTGAGACTAACTTTCTAGGGTTTGAAGTTGATCTACTATTACACGAGTCTCCAGAGCAAGACAACTGGAAAGAAACGCTCCAAAGGTACCACTAGCTTGTCTAAATTTACTTGATCTAAATTACAGCATCAATATCTTTATTTGTGTGTACATTTTTTTCATACCCGGACTCTCCGGACAATATTTCCGGAAACGTCGGACACAAATCCCGGAGTATCCGGATATATATCTGGAGTATCCGGACATCTGTGTTACTGACAGTGTTTAAAGTGTTTTAAGTTTCAGATTAGCCTATTCACCCCCCTCTAGGTATCTTGAGATCCTTTCACTAAGTAATAAATAAACTTGGAACAATGAACAACTGAATTGTATTACAGATTCAATTTAGTTAAGTCATGTGAGGGTCTAGGTCGCTCTGTACTGTGAGTACGGCTGATATATCAGTTTTACACTTTGCATACGTCGCGCTTTACCCACAAGTCATGTTACCCGTCACGCAATGCTGATCAGGCACTATCATCACACTTCCGAGACATGACTGCGTGTTTTAAAGACTCCCTAATAACTAGTAACGGCTAAGGTTTTAGCCGCTAGGCGAGTGCACCCTCCCCCAAAGTGAGTGTACCTCGTAGGCGTACGATCCCTTTGTCAAGCTAAGTACCCCTTTGTAGGTTTTACAAAGGCTAAGGTTAAATCAAATTAATGCATGCAAGCGTAAATATAAATAAAAGGTTATTAGGAGAAAATATGATCAAAGAATATACTTGCCTTTATTTCAAAGAATAGCCGCTAAGAGTCTCCAACACTTGCTCTTGAAACTCTTCATCTTCACAACTCTCAAACTGTGTTCCTTTCTACTCACGACAAGCATCGGGTACAAACATATAAGAAAACACACAAAAGAAGCACATCTAAGAACAGGGCACCAAATAGAAGAAAAATATTAAAAGAGCATATTAAAGGGTAGAGCTCGAAGCTACAATTGCAAGAGCACAAGAAACACCGAAAACGGAGCTACGTTGAAAAGATACAATTTGTATTATTGAAGAAACAGAGAACTATATGGTTGATTTATTTTATTAAGACAATATATGTAAATGATATATTAGAATGAATTCCATTTAATTTTTATTTGTAAAGACGAGATAAACTTAGTCAAATTTTATTTATCAAGTTTCTGTATAAATTAAAACAATTAAATATTTAACTAGCAAATAAAAGATAGGTGAGAGCAGCTAGCGCAAAATTTATGATTCGAGTTGCACTAAACTAGTTATACCAAAAGATACATTTATATTGGTATTAATCAATTTTAACATTAATTATAAAAACCGAGTTAGAATTCTAATTAGTTTTTAATTCGAAAAGCTAGTTGAAATTGACATTAATCCAATTAATTCTAAATTTAATTATGAAACATAAACTACAGTACAACAATGCTACTAACTTAACGCAACAAGAACCGAGTAAAATGGAGCTAAAACATGGAAGCTATGGAAGAAACAAAGTTGAAGGGACCTATATGCGATAAAACATAGATTTTAGGGGCTAGATTGGAAAAACTCAAGATCAGCTCCAGTGGAGACCTGCGTGCACTATAGCTCGAATTCCCATCGACTCGTCGCGTGAGAGGCTTTGGGAAGTGGAGGAATTGAAAGAGGACGACGAGCCTTACTTGTAGTGGAGATGCATCGGGATGGCCGGAACCTCATTGGGAAGGAGCAGGCGGCAGACTGCTCCCTGCCTGCTCCCCTGGCTAGCAGTACTTGGCGGCGGCGCAGGAAAGGGCGACTTGTGCGGGCGGCAACGTCGCAGGGGACACGAGCAGAGGGGGAAACGAGGCACGGTGGTGGCTGGGCGCGGCAGCAGGAGGACGGCGAGGACCTAGGTGCACCGGCCCCTAGTGCACCACGAGCAGGATGGAGGATGGAGGCACTGCATCCTAGCGGCGCTGCGTGAGAGATGGGCGAGCAACGGCTCGTGAGGACTAGGGAAGGGGGGGTCCCTAGGTCATGCGGGATCTAAAGGAGGCGTGGGCAGCTCTTGGTCAGTCTCAGCGTGCTGGCTGGAGGCACGACCGAGTCCAAGTCGTGCTTGGCTCGGCCAGAGGAGGGGGATGATTGGTGGGACCCGCCCATCAGCGAGAGGAAGAGAGGTAATGGGCCAGCGGGGGAAGCTAGGTTGGCTAGAGAGAGGATTTGGTGATCTGGGAGAGAAAAGGAGTAGGGACAGAAAATAGATAGAAAAGGAAAAGGAAAAAGAAATAGGATTAAAAATAAATTTTAATTATAAAAATTTCCGAAAAAATGTATAGAGAAAGTTTAGGACAAGAGGAGCTTGAATAAGATATTTCAAAGTTCGCGAAAATAAATCTAGATGCTTTCAAAAAATTAGATCTAGAAAAATAAGAATAAAAACCAGCAACATATGGAAAAATTCTTATAAAATACTGAAGATGGACAAATTTATTCGAAAAGATATTCACGACCCAAAATTTCAATTTTAGGGTGTGACAATCCTCCTTCTCCACTAGGGCAATGGCAATATTCCCAGATATACATGCCATGGCCTGTTTTCATTGTCACGGTTGGGTCGTTGCCATTGCTCTAGGATTCCATCAAGAGAGGAGAGAGGTATTGAACAGAAAAATTCTTGGAATATCGGAGAAAAGGAGATGGGAGACATAGAGGAGCAACCACCGGATTAGAGCTGCCAGGTACGGAGCTGGCGAGGCCTTGGGTAGCCAGATCCGGACGGCAGCTATCGAGGTCAAGGGGCACCGGATTTTTTTAGGACAATTTTTTTTTCGGGGACAAGCCACCGGAGTTGAGAGAGGCGTAGGAAAGAAAGAAGATTAACGAATTAGTTGGGATGAACGGATCACGAAGTGTTCTGACAGCCATGATGATGGCGCAGGCATGTGCATGAAGAGGTGGAAAGAAGTGTCTGGGTCACAATAATACTCGTGATAATACCTTTGTTCTGGTTGAATGAACCAAGGTCATAGCTTTCCAGACAAGAAACAGTTTCATGGGTTCAGGAGTGCTAAATTCTTTTTAACCATTGGCTGACAGGTTCATGAAAGATGAGCTCACAACGATGCAAGCATTCCTGATAGCTGCAGAAGCAATGAAGAAGGAAGACCTGCTACTGAAGGTGTGGGCGGAACAAGTAAGGAGCCTGTCCTACGACATTGAAGATTGCCTTGATGAGTTTATGGTCCATGTGGGAAGCCGAAGCCTGTCCCAGCAGCTGACGAAGCTCAAATGCCGCCACCGCATTACTGTCCAGATCCGCAACCTCAAAGCAAGGGTTGAAGAAGTGAGCAGCAGGAACACACGCTACAACTTAATCAGCAGGGATGCCTCCAACGCAATTTGTGAGATGGATTCCTACATGGAAGACATTCGGAATCATTCAGCTAACAACTCTGACGAAGCAGAGCTTGTGGGCTTTGCCACCCCCAAACGGGAGTTACTTGACAAGATAAACGCCAATGTCGATAATGGGCATGCTCCTGTGATTTGCGTGGTCGGCATGGGTGGATTGGGTAAGACTACTCTTGTCAGGAAGACCTACGAGAACAAGGAAGACGTTGCAAAGTACTTTTCATGTTGTGCATGGATCACTATATCACAGTCATTCTCGAAGACAGAAATGCTCAAAGATATGATTAGGCAACTATTGGGCAACGAAGCACTGAAGGAATGCTTGAAAGAACTTGAAGGGAAGACAGTGCAAGTAGCCGACCTTGCTAGCTACCTCAGGAAAGGGCTGGATCAAAAGAGGTTACTTTATTGTTCTTGATGACTTGTGGAACATACATGACTGGAAATGGATTAGTAGTATTGCTTTTCCTAGTGATAATAACAAAGGTAGCCGGATAATAGTAACAACTAGAGAAAATGGCGTTGCTGAGGCCTGCAACACAAAAACATATATCTACTCGCTTAAACCGCTAGAAAGGAATGTGCCGTAGATTTGCTACTAAGGAAGATAGGGAAAAGTAAAGAAGACATGGAAAATGATGAGAAGCTGAAGACCACAGTCATACAACTAGTAAAAAGGTGTGGTTTTTTACCACTGGCTATGCACACAATAGGAGCTATATTTGCTACTAGAGATATTTCAGAATGGAAAAATTTATTTAAACAGCTTCCTTCAGAGCTTGAGAGTAATCCAAATCTCGAAGCGGTGCGAAGGATGGTGACTCTCAGCTACAGCCACTTGCCATCTTATCTTAAGCCATGTTTTCTATATCTAAGTATTTTTCCTGAGGATTTTGAAATTAAGAAAAGGTGTTTGGTAGACAGATGGATAGCAAGGGGGGTTTGTTAGAGCCAGGGTTGGGAAGACAATGGAGGATGTTGGAGAAAGTTACTTTGATGAGTTAATTAATCGAAGCATATATGATTCAACCATCTCGAATGAACATAAAAGGACGTGTTAAGAGCTGTTGGGTCGTCCATGATATCGTGTGATGTTGTAGTCTCAATTTCTAGAGAGGAGAATTTTGTTCACTCATCAGAAGATAATGTACCAAGAACATTAGAGGAGAACTTCCGCCATGTAGTGTGCCATGGAAGCGACTACCAAACATTAGGGATGGATTGGAGCCGTGTCCGATCACTAACATTCTTTGGTCAGAGACCCCTGGGGCGTGAACCCTTATTTTGTGCTCCTCAGCTGAGGATGCTAAGAACCTTGGACCTTGAGAATGCATAATTTTCTTTCACACAAAAAGAGATAAGCATCATCGGGTTGTTGCGCCACTTGAATATGTGAATGTTCGGTGTGGGCAAGGCCATTCAAATATTTATGCACTTCCAAGATCTATAGGAAAATTCCACGGCTTACAAGCAAAGATGCAGCCATATCTCAACACATCCAACTGAGATCAGTAACCTTTCCGCCGCCCACGACCCCCCCAGGCCGTTTCCCCTCTCTGCGCTCTTGCTTCCCAACCCAGCTGCGCTATTTTTTTTTTTGCGCATGGAGCACCCAACTGGGTGCCCTCCGGAGAGACCCCTTCGCGGGAGCGCCGCCGTGCGCCGGCGTCCCACCGCCGCCCGACCTGCCCAGGCGTTCCTAGCCATCCGATCCGCAGCCGACGGCCCAGATCAGATCTTTCTCCGGTCAAACAAAGCAACCGCCGGTCAAGCATGGCCATTTTACAGAAACATCCCTAAGTTTAGCTAAAATTGACCGTCCATACCTATTCAAAAATAATTCTTTATGTTTCTTTTTGAAAACCACTTGTGCTCTTTTAAATTGAACCCGTCATCCTTTTTAATGTTTTAGCGCATTAGCCCTCGTGTTTTTCATGAAATTAGGTTTTAGCCCTCGGTTTCTTTCTATTTAACCCTTTTTGTAGTTTTTCTCGCGTTCAAGTCCCTGCAGAGCTGTTTTTACCATATCTTTAGCGTTTTAAATCCTTTTTAAGCATTTTTGGTACCATTTTGATCGTTATAACACGTAGAACTAGTTTCTAAGCCTTTTGCCTCTGTTTTGCAATGATTGGTGTAATGTTGTAATTCATTTCTATTTGTTTGCTTGTATGTACTTGTGTGGCTATTGTTTGTTCGTGGCGAGTAGATGAGGAGCCGTTCGAGAACCTTCAAGAGCTGGAATTCGAAGTGGCTGAGCAGTAGCAAGAGATTGAAGGCAAGTATATCTTTTAATCGTACTTTTATTCTAATAACCTTTATTTATATTTACAATTGCATGCATTAATTTGATGGTCCTACTTTATCCATATTTGATATCCTTGTCCTTGAAAGCCGGGTTATTTTAAATCATGCGGGGTAGTTTGCTTAGTTGCTGAACCTTGGTTTCGGGTGGTTTATGAAAACAATACTTGACATATGTTTTACATATTTCGGAACCACTATGATGAACTGATGGTGATAATTAATTTAAACCCTGGAGCGACCACCCGGGAAAACAGTGCAACCACAAGGACTATATGGCTCTGATCTTGGCTAATTAATTAGATATCTCTAGCTTGTTGGTAGCTTACCGAAAGGCATATGGGGGCCTGTGATGAGGGGTTCGCTGCCTGCCAAGGGTGTACGCATGGCTATGGTCACGCCTTAGGGGAGGTTCACTTACGCAGCTGCTGAAACCTTAGCGGGTTACCCCTTGTTAGGGAATTTTTGTAAAGGCCTCGTAGTGAATCACTACCACTCACTTTGGAAGTGTTTAAGAGGCTAGCTACCTCAGGCATCAAGGGAGACGTGACTTGTAGGTAAAGTGTACAACCTCTGCAGAGTGTAAAACTGATATATCAGCCGTGCTCATGGTCAAGAGCGGCTCGGACCCTCATATGACAACTTAAATTGAATCTATGGTTAATTCAATAGTTTATTTGGTCCAAGCTCCATTTATCAGTTATCTCTTTATTTCATAAATATGGGATAATATTCATTCATGGCTTAGTAAATAGTTTGTTTAATATTCAACTGTTCATTAAAATGCTTACCACTTTATTCAGCCAGCCTTTAGCCAGCCTTTATCCTTGTTCAAGCCTTGCATGTCATTTATTTCCTAATATACTTACTGAGTGCCAACCATAACTGTACTCACTCTAGCTAAACTACGCTGCTCAGAACAAGATCAGTTTGAGGAGTTTCTAGAGGATATACAGGAGTACTAGGCGTATGTTCCTGTTATCGCCATAATTTGGCTGGGCCAAAAGGTGGGCCGCGAGCAAGATGGGCTCAAAGAATAATTGTAATGGGCTTGCGAATCAGCTCCTGCGCGGGCAGTTTAAGGCCAGGATTGGCCATGTATCTAGATAGGTGTGTGCATTTAAGTTAGCTTGGATAGAGATAGTCAAGATTCGTATCGTAGTTATTCAGGATTAGTTAGGAGAGGCAAGTCTCCGGACTATAAATATGTACCCTAGAGTACGAATGAAAAAGAACAGAAACAACAAGTATTCGCAAACAACTCTCGGCGCATCACCACCCCTATTTCAGGATTTCTCTCAGGTAAGTGCTATGCAGCCCCGATCACGCTTCGTCTGATCGGGGCAGCATCATCCCTACCTATTATCTTTGTGTTCCTTGTGCTGAAGCGTTGTTGATGGCGAGAAACACTAGTTATCTTAACGTTTATTGGGATGCATCGGCTTTTCATACTGTATCTGTGCGTTGTTCATCATCTATAAACGTTTAGCTGTCTTTGTGCCTGATCCCGAGTGTAAAGGCAACACCTTGCTCTGTTTCGATTAGTAGATCCAATTTGTTATGGTTAGTCTTTGATCATCAAAGATTTAGCTTAATATCTACATGGTTAGGCCCTTCAAACGAGTTAAATAATCCAGCAATATGTCCGATGCTTTATCTTAATCTAAAGAGGGATTGTTCCGGGAATCGGCTTTCTGTTGGTTTTTAGACCTCTGTTTAGTTTGCTATTCTGTTATCTTTCGTATTTGTTAGGCTTAACTAAGCGTGGGATGTTCCGGTCATGTGGTGAAAGTTTTAACCGTCGTAGATTGAATCAGCTTATTGATCATAGAATAAGTTTATCTTAGTATCAGATATATGTACTTTGTTTAAACATACAGATCCGATCTGATACTGTGAGACAAGCGGCTCTTTATAGCTGATAGCGGGATCACCCGAAGAGCCGATCATGGCTCGGACTAACGTTTAAATGTGTCTGTGCATGCAGAAAACTAACTGAAACCACGTCTACACCTTCTTGATCAAGTATAGCTCAAGTGGCATGCCTAGCGAATCTCGAAGCCAGGTCATGTGCCAGATCCTGGGCTGTTGACCGAGGGACCGGGGCCCACCAGCAGTCTCGGGAGCCTCTCGGCTCCTCATGATACCTGTCACTGCTCGCCGGTGGGTTTCGACCGACAACAGTTCCCCTAGTTAGCTGCCTGTGGAGTTTGGTCGTTCCGCTGCTAGAATAAATGTAATGTTGAAACACTTATTTATTTATACTCATGAACTATGTTTGGTTTGTAATATGATATTTCTTCTATTGTTCATTTTCGACGTCATATGTGTGTAACTTTGATCCTGATGCATATATGATTTATTATTCGATTTATTACTTCAAAATCGGGTGTGACAAAGTGGTACCAGGGCCGTGTTGATTGTAGAACGTCAGCCTAGTTAGAAACGGTCATTAGTTAATCATGCTTTGACTTGTTTTAGCTTATTCTTGCTCTTGAGTTATTAATCCTAGTCCATTGGTCATTTATCTCCTCCTTGTTGCTAATATTGATTATCATTATGATCTTGTACTGTTTATTTATTATATCTAACCAATTGCTCTATCTCTTTTTCTTTTGTCTTACTAACCCATGTAACTGTTTACCTATAGATGGTTCTCACTAGGGAAGCCGCATGTTTCAGTAGCAGCCCACCATCCGCATCTGCACCTGAACTTGCATCTGAACCTGCTGCACCTGCTCATGCACTTGTACTTGAGGAAGTACCACAAGTGGAGGAGCAAGAAGAAGAACCCATGGAGGTAGAACGGGAAGATGCTGAAGTTGAAGAAGTGCATGTGGTGGAGGATGAAGCTGATGATGACCAAGCTGAAGAGGCACAAGAGGAAGCTGGAAAAGAGCAGGATGATGGCCAAGCTGGACAAGGAGATGCACCTGGAGTTGAGGCTGTTCCACCACCGCCACTGCAGCCAGAGAGATGGACCGTGAGGGTTCGCCAGACTCAAGGACTATGCTTCTTTGCCAGGGTGCTTCGCTTGCTGTTTCACCGCCTTCACATGATAGTGGAGATTGAGTACGTGGGAGCTCACAAGACTCACCAGAGGTACCCAAAAGAGTGGCTGGTGTTAGCACACATCCGCACACCAGACTATGAGTATGGAGGAATAGTGGATGTGGCAGTGCACCATGCCATAGCAGCCAAAGCCACCTTCGAGGCTGGGATCAGTGATGCAGCTAGCCAGGCTCTTTCAGTGTTGTGCCACTACGGAGGAGCCGACCTGGACAACTCTCCATGGAGACACTTCCCTCAACGCCCCGAAGGAGAGATGAGGAGTGCCATTGTTGGGGTGTAGAACCTTCTGAACACTCAGTTGGTCACTCAGGTTGGAATCACCGCCGCGCTTCACACTCAGATGGAGTTCACTGCCATGGAGCTTCAGCAAGTCCGCAGCTAGTTGGCGGCCACCAAGAGGGAGAATGAAGCACTCAGAGCTACACTTCAAGGAGTAGATCTAGCTGCCCAGGCGCAAGACATTACAGATCATTGGATTGCGGACTCACCGCCCCGCAAGAGGACCAATTTCAGCCCTTAGCACCCCACCACCACTATCCTACCTTAGGAGGAACCCCTATGCAATTAGTTACACATTTAGCATCAGTCGAGTCGTTGAGAGTCGTGTGTCATGAACTTTAGCTTAGTGTGCTTGTCATTATGTCATTGGTGTGTTTTAGTTCTTTGTAACAACTACGATGTGTTGTGGGGTGATTGCCACAGCGACATCGATTTGGTTATAATATTATTTAGTGTTGAGTCATATATCTTGGGAATCTTTAGCTTATTATTGTTTTTCATCATATCAATCATATCATACTATCATCTTTATCTATGTCATTAATATCCATCATTTTCTTAGCACTTTCTTTCTATATCATACTTATATCTATCATATTTATGTATCTATGCCTTGATCATATCTATCTGTCTCTATCTATTGGATTTTTTATGCTCTTGCTCTTTATTTATTAGATTATTTATGTTAGAACTGTTTTTAGTTCTTAACTGTTAATAACTCTTATCTTGGTAGGTTGCTATCCTTCACTATATTCTTGCTATCTTTGCCTCTTGAATCAGCTCTCTTTCTATCTTAAATTTTCACTTTATCTATCTTTTCCTAAGCAGATGGACGCTCGAGGTAGAGGCAGAGGCTGGGGCAGGGGCAGAGGCAGAGGGAACCCAGGAGGTGACCCAATTCCAATTGAGTTGTTTATTATTTATTTCCAAGCAAATAAGTATAAACTTAAATGCAAAATAAACTAAGCTTTAGATAATAAACCAATTACATAATCTAAATATTAGAATTACAACCATGATTGCACTGTGAATTTATATAAGTTAGAGTGTCAAGAGCATGATGACAGATAATGATTAGAGAAGATAGTATTCAGATATGACTTTTTGATGTTATTAAATAGTTGGAAAGGAAAGTGGCATGCAAACATAACTTAAGGTTCAAAAATAAAATCCATTACATAACTTGAACACTTATTTGACATCATTTTTAACACTGTCAACTTAAATTACCTGTAATGTCATCAACATGCAAACAAAGAACGAATGCAGAGGGTAGTATTCAGAGATGGTATGAAGACATATTTTCTTATTTTGAAGCATAAATATGTAGGAAAAAGTTCTGGAGATGAGTTTCCACTGTAATCAAGAAGGCAAGCAAAATGAAGCAAATACAGCAATGGAAGAACCAGATGATGATCTAAATGCTTTGTTAAACACTCACCAAGTATGATTACATTTAATTCCAGTACAAAAATTTAGACTTGATTTCTGCAAAAACATATCATGAATGATCAAAATTTAATAATAATGTACATAATAACATGATTGCAGGGATCCTTTACAAATCTCCTAATAGAACAAATTATGAATTCACAGGAAAAGGAAAAATTGTGGGAACTTCCAAGTGAAACAAACGGAATGGTACTAGCATCATTCAATATATCAAAACAGTACATCATGAGAATTTGAGTTGTTTATTATTTATTTCTAAGCAAATAAGTATAAACTTAAATATCATATTGCAGGGGCAGCCATTATCAATGATGGGATTACTCACTGCCAAATATGGATTTGAGGTAAATAAAACTAGGATAGTATATACATTTTTTAAACTCTCTTATAATTGCAACTATAAAATTTTACTTGCAGCAAATAAATGTGCCATATCTACAACCATCCGAGTATAGTCACTTATTGCAACAGGAAGTGGAAACAACAGATGAATATGATGAGGTAAGAAATATTTAAACTTTTTTCATTATACGTTCGCAACTATAAAGTCCAATCTAACTAATTCTGTATGCTATGAAAAAAAGGTTACAATGTACACCTTGAGCATAGAGGATGATATGATGAATTCAATGCAGGTTGAACACAATTTTCAGGTACGCAAACTGTTGACAAAAGAAGTGAACTAACTAAATTTTATACTTGAACAGCTAAGGAGGAAACTTACTTTTGCAGATTGAAGGAGAATCAACACACCAATTTGCAGGTACACATGCAGAAGCCAATGATCAAAGAGAAAACTGGTTAGTTGAACTAGTGAGAAATCATAATGAGGTGCATACGAAATAATTTTGAGGCAAATAAAAAGACTTAAAGTAACTTGGGCAGATTACACAATTCTCACCATGTGCTGACTGACCATGTTTAGGGAAGAGAAGCAAATCTAAACAAAGAAATGGAAGGAATGTCTGATTACAACATGGCAGGCTTAGAGGTGAGAATTGAAAAGCATATATATTAGCTACATATTTTGCTAACAGCTTCATTAATATGATGACTATGATAACATACAGGATGCCAACAGTAGCAAAAATGATGAAAATTCAACTAACCACGAGAATACAAACTGAAGGCATGACATTTTTGAGAAAATGAGACTTGCTGAAGTAAGAAGCTTTTACCGAAAATATATAATATTATATGAGCTTTGAAAATGCACTGACTAGAGAACAGTACATTGAAATATTACCATAATCATAATACAACTAATTTCTAACTTTGATTTACTTATCAAAACACAGGAAAGTTCAAAAAATAGTGCAGGAAAAGAAAACAATGGAGAACAAACATCAACATCAAATAATGATATAAATAAAGAAGCACAAAATGGTAGCAAAAAACTTACTAAAGAACAAATTGAAGAATTTATCCGTGGTGAACAGCAAGCAGCATCTGAGGGAAACAATCCAGACAGTGAGAGCAAATACACACCACAAATGGTATGCAGTTCAAGGATAGAAATGATGCTCACCATTACTTCAGCTTCTATGGTTTCCTTGCTGGATTTGAAGTGGTAACAACACATACCTCAAGAACAACAAGCAGAAAAAGAAATGGTGAAATATTCAAAGTGGAAATGAAATGTAATAAGCATGGCAAACAACAAAATGATCAGAAGAAGGAAGAACAGCCTATACCTACATTAGATGTAGTTTCTGACAAAGGGCCGAAAAGAAACACTAATGTTCAGATCAAGACAAACTGTCTTGTGGTGATGGTAGTCAAAGAAGAAAATGGGATATGGACAATTATTTGTCTTGAACTTGACCACAACCATGATCTTAGCCCAGGCAACAGGAACAAACTATTCAGTGTGTCAGACCCGGGCACACGGGACTATGCACGTGGCGTACTTTTCCTAGGATATGGGATGGGACATGGCTCACACCCTTTGTCTGTTGTAACTACTCGTAGTGTAGCAAGACTACTCATACAATAGCGAAACTAGTCGGACACGGTAGGAAACTACCAAAAAATTACTCGTGTAGGACTCCTGGGCTTGTAACCGACTAGGACTTCTATGTAAACATATCCCCCCAGACTATATAAGGGCGAACAGGGACCCCCTCCAAACACCTAAGGAAATACAAACCACACAGAACGTAGGGTATTACGCTCTCGGCGGCCCGAACCTGTCTAAACCTTGTGTTCCTTGCACCTTCAAGTTCCTAATCTCGGTGATACCCTACCTACAAACTCACCACCTCGGGGGTATCCCTCGGTGGGCGTGACGGTAAAACACCGACAGCTGGTGCACCAGGTAGGGGTGTTCATCGAGCATCCACCGGAGAACTCGATGGCATTGTTTAACTTCACCAATGCTGTGCTCGACAAGGGCACAACCTTCATCTTCGGTTCCTGGATCTGCGTTGCCAACGGCTCCAGGAAGCCGGAGGCCTCTAAATCAACTCGAAGCAGCAACCTCGATGAGTTCATCGATAACCTCGATAAGTTGCTGCTCCCCGATCTGGCCTTGCAGATCGAAAAGATGTCCATTTTCGATGCGACTTCTACTTGTGATGCACCAGAACTAGCCGGATCAGACTCAAACCAATCTGAGGGGACCACACGCCTAAGTCCCTCTCCAACTTGGAGGAGGACTTAGATCTGCTGCTCAAATTTAAGGACGTGGGAGCCACTGCTTGCCAGGCGGCCCCTATTTTCGACAACTACTCGGACTCCAATGAAGAGTACTCATCTCTTAGTACTACACCTTCAAGCCAGAGCTGAGGAGGACTCGGAGATGAGGGAGCTACCGCCCGCCGGGAGGCCCCCGCTCTTGAAAACCACTCGCAACCCGATGGCCACACCGAATCATTTTTTGGCAGCCATCTGGGTTTAACCATAACATCAACGCTACAAGGCCGTTTCGTGTACTGGAAGGGCTTTGAGCCCTCCGAACTACTCAATCACGAGTCTCGCCTTGTGGCCTTCAAGCAGGAACTACCCTTCCAGAAGGGCAAACCTCTCTCTCCCATCGCGGAAGAGGGAGACAATAGCACAGAGCTACTCAAGTACAGCCTTACGGCTAACAACTTGCCGGGTCATCAAGTCTACATGGCCTCCCTTTGCAACGCGGATGACGATGAGCTGGGTCCTGAGTATGACTACGAGCAACTCACGGACATCATTGCCGAGAGCCCACAGCTGATGCCCCCCAGGATGAGAACGAGGAGCACCGAAGGATCCGGCGGGTGAAGCACACCAAGCGCGCCCAGCGCAAGCGAAACGCGAAAAATTGCGCTCACAATCCAATGTACCAAAGGAACCTCAACAATGCTTTTGCAGCAGCCGCGGATCGAGAGTACCGTACACTGATCAGCGCCATCGCAGAAGCAACTCTACTAGCCCAACAACTACCACCCAACCCTCAGATACAAAGGCTGCAGTATCTGACCTAGCACACTCGTGCAACTCAACGAGCAACATCCAGTGTCTTCCACTTGGAATCTGCCCTCGAGGTCTGAGTGCCATGGCAAAACTGTGCTTATCAGTCGCACCCCCGGAGGAGGCCTCGGGTACCGGAGGAATGACAGCCGCCAGCGCAACGAGGGTCACCCGTCCGCGCGTGGCAACGGGGAACAAGAAGAAAAACAATCTACTCGCCAACCTCACAACCAGCATGATGCAAGGCCTCAAGGTCAAGCTCCACTCGAGCCAGCCTTCGCGATGCCCCCACGATCGACCTCAGGCAGAAGATCAATGACGGCCGTGACGCGCGGCGTGTTATCGAAGCAAGGAGAAGGGGCTGTACCGACAAGTACTACGACGATGACGACAACAACCGCTTCCCCGCCTTCACCTCCAACATCACCGACAAATCCTATCCCAAGGAGTTCAAACCAGTCAGAATCCCCAAGTACGACGGCAAGCAGGGCCCGTTCCAGTGGATCCGATGCTACTCTGTTGCCATCGAGGTTTCAAGGGATCCAACTCCACCAAAACTCTCTACTTCCCGGTAGCTCTGGAGTCTGTACCCCTCACTTGGCTCGAGAGACTCAAGCCTAACTCCATTGACTCCTGGGTGGACCTCAAGTGTGCCTTCATCGACAACTTCCAAGGATCCATGATCAGAGTGGGCACTCACCACAATCTAACCCAGGTGAAGCAAGAGGTGAATGAGACCCTGAGGTCCTACACTTGGCGTTTATTCAAGACACGCGCCACCATCGCCAACATCACCGATGAGGACATCATCCGCTGCTTCCAGAACGGGCTCTTCTCGAAGCACACGTACAACAACTTCGGACACAAGGAGAATGACCGCTTCACCAAGCGCAACAGCGACAAGAAGGGCAATGGCAACGGCCACTTCGACAAGAGCCAACAGAACAACTCGGGGAACCCCCGAAAGCGCAAGCTAGATCAAGAAGTCGCAGCTGTTGAGCACAATCCATGTGGCAAGAAGTTGGGGAACAATGACACACAATTTGAGACAGTCTTGCACAAACAATGCCTGGTGCACCCGAAGTCGTGACACACGCTCTTCGAGTGCGTTAGCCTCCGCAAGTCACTCAATACCCCACCTCTCCCTCAAGCAGGAAAGCAAACGGACCAGGAGGACGATGAGGAGGGTGACAAGCTGGGGGCTCAAGACTTCATGGATCCGAAGAACGTCGTCAATGTCATCTTCGGCGGAGACGGTGGATTCCCCTCCAAGCGCGTGCAGAAGCTGACCCTGCGTGAAATCCTCTCTGTAGAGCCAGCCACGCAAAAACCTCTGAGATACAGCGAGGTCCCAATCTTGTTCTCCATGGATGATCAATGGACTAGCTTCTCCAAGCCAGAAAAATTTCCACTCGTTCGAGTACTCATCGACGGCGGGAGCGGCCTCAACCTACTCTTCGTGAGTACTTTGAAGAAGATGGGCCTGGACATCTCTAAGATGCTCACCCCTAGTAGAGCTCCTTTCTACGGCATCGTCCCGGGAAACGCGGCTACACCATTTGGCTCTATGGTCCGTACATTTACCTTTGGGCTGAAAGATAACTACCGCACCGAGTACATCAAGTTCGAGGTGGCTGACTTCGACTCGTCATATCATGCCATCCTTGGTAGACCGCCATCGGCCAAGTTTATGGCCGTGACCCACTACATCTACCTGCTACTCAAAATGCCAGGCAAGACACGCGTACTCACACTCCGCAGCGACTTGGAGGAGATTTAGTACACCACAACATCACGCGTGCCAGAACCATCTGTAGAAGTACTTGCGGCCGCGCAGAAGCTGACCGACTTAGAGATTGAGATCTCCAGCCAACGGCCTAGCTAGTTGAGGGTTAACGTCGGCATCAAGGCCATCCGGCTGCAAGAAGGCGACCTGTCCGAGACAGCGTATCAGGGGCGGCTTGGGTGACAAATAGGAAAGCGCGCTTATCAGTTTCCTTAGGGCTAACCGAGATATATTCGCATGGAAACCAGTGGATATGCCAGGGGTGCCCAAGGAGTTGATTGAGCATTGCCTAAAAGTTGACCCTAAAGCCACTCCGAAGAAGCGACGACCACGACGCTTCGCCCCCGACAGGAGGGAGGCTATCAATAAGGAGCTAGCAAAACTACCCGCGGTTGGTTTAATTAAAGAAGTGTACCACCCCAAGTGGTTAGCTAACCCTGTACTAGTCTTGAAAAAGAATAATAATGAATAGAGGATGTGTGTGGATTATACTGATCTCAACAAACACTACCCGAAGGATCCCTTCACGCTCCCACACATCAACAAGGTCATCAACTCTACGGCTGGCTGCATCCTGCTCTCCTTTCTCGACTGCTACTCAGGCTACCATCAGATAGCTCTCAAGGAAGAAGATTAGATTAAAACGGCATTCATCACCCCCTTTGGAGCATATGTATACACTACAATATCATTCGGGTTGAAGAACGCAGGAGCCAACTATCAACAGGCCATCCAACTGTGCCTTGCGGACCAGCTACATCGCAACGTTAAAGCCTACATGGATGACGTGGTCATCAAGACCAAATCCCATGATGAGTTCATCACTGATCTTGAGGAAACATTCAACGGCTTAAGGAAGTTTTGATGGAAGCTTAACCCGATGAACTGCATCTTTGGCGTGCAAAACTACTTGGTTTCATTGTTAGTCACTGAGGAATTGAGGCAAACCTGGAGAAGATCACTGCCATCACAGCCATAGTCGCTCCATGGATGATCAAGGACATCTAGAAGCTCACAGGCTGCATGGCAGCCTTGAATAGATTCATCTCCCGACTTGGAGAACGGGGACTACCCTTCTTCAAATTGCTCAAGCGCCATGACAAGTTCCAGTGGACCGAGGAGGCAAAGCAGGCGCTGCAAGATCTCAAGCACCATTTGCAGTCGCCCCCAATCTTGATGGCTCCCCGACCAGGCGAGAACCTGCTACTCTACATTGCCGTGACTACTCACATCGTCAGAACGGCCATCGTGGTGGAACGCTAGGAGGAAGACCACGCCTTCGGGGTGCAGCGACCATTCTACTTCATCAGCGAAGTCCTTTTTGAATCCAAAGTTCATTACCCGACAATTCAGAAATTACTTTACGGTATACTCATCACCTCCAGGAAGCTTCGCCATTATTTTGACGCATACAACATCTTGGTGGTTTCCAACTTCCCATTGATGGATATCCTCCATAAGTGGGCAGTGGAGCTGGGAGCCCTCACCCTCGACTTCAAGCCCTGGATGGCCATTAAAATGCAAGCACTAGTTGATTTCATGGTGGAGTGGTGAGAAAATCAAGTGGAAGCCCCAGCCAACCAGCCAGAGCATTGGATCATCTACCTTGATGGCTCACTCAAGCTCGGCGGTGGTGGCGCGGGAGTACTTTTCATCAGTCCGAGAGGAGAACAACTCAAGTACATGTTCCAAATACTATTCGAGGTCTCTAACAACGAAGCCGAGTATGAGGCATTATTGCACGGGCTACGCCTAGCAATCTCCCTGGGCATCAAGCGACTACTCATCTACGGCGACTCCAAACTGGTGGTCCAAGTGCCAGTTCTTCAGCAAACAGCCCTATGTCCCAGCTCACAACCTCATTACTATACCATCTTCATGGCCATTTGCATGCTGGGGCCTTAGACATGATAGGGCCCCTGACTCCCGCATCGGGTGGTTTTACATACGGGTTGGTGGCCATCGACAAGTTTATCAAGTGGATCGAGTACAAGCCAATTGTAACGTTCTCTGCAGATTGAGTGGTTACTTTCATCTGTGACATCCTACATCATTTTGGCTTCCCCAACACCATCATTAAGGATCTGGGATCCAATTTCCACTTGCATTAGTTCTGGGATTTCTGTGAAAGTAGTTCCATTGAAGCCAAATACGTTTCAGTGGCTCACCCGCGGGCCAAAGGCCAGGTTGAGTGCACCAACAGCTTGATTCTTGATGGATTGAAGAAAAGACTCTATGATGAGAACAACAAAAAGGGCGGCAAGTGGATTGATAGTTCTCATTTGTAGTCTAGGGGCTTCGCACACAACCAAGCAAAGTCACAGGACAGTCACCTTTCTTCCTCGTATACGGGTCTGAAGCTATATTACCAGCTGACGTAATGTGGAAGTCTCCTCGACTGGAGATGTTTGAAAAAGGCAAGGCTGACACTGCAAGACATCTTGAGCTTGACTCAGCTGAGGAAATCAAATACAACATCTTGTTCCAGTCAGCCCACTACTTACAAGGAGTCTGTCGTTATCACAACCGGAATGTTCAACGACACTCTTTCAATGTTGGAGACATGGTTCTTCGACGAATCTAGGATGACACCGGGTTACACAAGCTTAACTCACGATGGGAAGGGCCTTTCAACATCCACAAGGTTATAGGCCCTGGATCGTATTGCTTACAGTACCCTGATGGTCAGGAGGTTCCTAATTCCTAGAATATCAAGCATCTACGCCGTTTTCATCCTTGATCAAACAGGACATCTTCTATTGCTGCCTGGAGATTAATACTTCCAGTACAACCCTGTTTTACTGGCTTACGACTGGTATTACACGCAAGTTTGCTGAAGTGGCCTCGCTCCCATACTTCCAGTAACAGATTACTAGTTTCCAACTTGCATCCTGTGTTACTGAAGGGGCCTCGCGCTCATACTTCTAGTATAACTCTATTTTACCGGTTTATGATTGGTCTTACATGCAAGTTTGTTGAAGGGGCATCGCTCCCATACTTCCAGTAATAGATTACTAGTTTCCGACTAGTACACTATGTTACTGAAGGGGCCTCGCTCTCATGGCAAGAGGTTTACTAGTTTACGGCCAGTTCTACACTTATTCGACTACTCGTCTCGCCTAAGACTCTAGTTGGGATAAACTCCGGCTAAATGGCTCCATCGATTGTTCAAGATCCAGCGGCTACTAGGCCAATGCTTGGGCTCGGGGGCAGGCGCCACCAACTGCTGGGTATATTCTATGCAACTCATCTAGCTCCTGGGCTCGGGGGCTGGATATGACAAGGCACTCAGCGTGCTTCCAGGGACAGCTCTAATGTTTTTAATGCTGGATGTTGTTAACCTACTCGAACATACCCGATTTAAGACGCTTTTAAAGATTTATCTTGGGTAGATGATTGTTAACCATTATTTCAGAGATTTTATTCTGAAATAAAGGATTTTTTTAGATTATTACCCATAGGTCTTATTTAGTCATTTACTCAGGGAACAAGATCTGATTTGAGAGGTAATTTTGGGCGTTTGTTGGAGAAGTTATTTGTTTAACCATTTCTTCAGGGAATTCATCCCGAAACAAGAGGTTTTCAAATTTACTGAACTGATTTGCCCATCTTAACCATCAAATCTTTCTTGTCATATATTGCATCCCACGATTCTTTGGATCCTTTATTCCAAACCTTGGGGATTTGGATTCAAGGCTCGGGGCTGCGGGACACGAGTCATCAGCGATCTATTTTTCAAATCTGTTGGAAGATAAGGATAGAAGACTCATCATTAAATTGACCCTCAGCCTGATTCTACGAGTCAACCTAAGCCTCGGGGGCTACTCCATATGGAGTGCGAGTTTAATCGCACCCCATATAAAAGAAGACTTGACAACTACTCGGGGCATGAGCACCTCACAGCCTCGACGCAGCCAAGGAAGTATTTGGAAGACACCTTCAAGATGAAGTTTAGGAGAACTCGAAGTTGACTTTAGAAGTACCCGGACGCCTACAGTACTCGACTACGAAGAGCTCGGGGGCTTGTCAGATCCGGGCACATGGGACTGCGCACGTCGCATACTTTTCCTAAAATACGGGATGGAACATGACCCACGCCCTACATATATTGTAACTACTCGAAGTGTAGTAGGACTACTCATACAGTAGTGAAACTAGTTGGACAAGATAGGAAACTACCCAAAAAGTACTCGGGTAGGACTCCTAGCTTGTACCCGACTAGGACTTCCATATAAACCTGTCCTCCCAGACTATATAAGGGCGGACAGGGACCCCTTCCAAACAGGAGATCACCCGATCACCACCTAAGGAAATATAAACCACACAGAATATAGGGTATTACGCTCTTGGTGGCCTGAACCTGTCTAAACCTTTTGTTCCTTGCACCTTTGAGTTCCTGATCTCGGCGACACCCTACCTACAAACTCACCAACTCAGGGGTATCCCTTGGTGGGTGTGGTGATAAAACACCGACACGGTGGGAGAAAATATATGACTGACATGGAAAAGGCTATGATCAGGACATTGAATGATAACAACATTCCTACTAGAAAAATGATAGGTTTTATGTCCTACCTAAGAGGAGGAGTGGAAGCACTACCATATAAGACCAAAGATGTGGCAAACTATAGGACAAAAATCAATAGAGAAATGACAGGAAATGACATGACAAAGGCATTGGATTATTCCAGGCAAAGAAAAGCACAAGACCCAACTTTCTACTACAAATTTGATGTTGATGATACAATGAAAGTCAGGAACTTGTTCTGGAGGGAAGGAGCATCACTAAAATATTATGCAGAATATGGTGATTGTTTGAGTTTTGATACTACATATATGACAAACAGATATAATCTACCATTTTCACCATTTTGTGCAGTAACAGGACATGCTCACATCTGCATGTTTGGTTGTGCATTCATGTCCAATGAAACAACAGAAACTTTCATCTGGATATTTGAGACCTTCCTGGAATCAATGGGAGGAAAACATCCAAAGTCAATTATTACTGATCAAGACAAGGCAATGAAAGCGGCAATTAGTAAAGTATTTTCAAATACAAGGCATAGGAACAGCTTCTTCCATATCAAATACAAATGCTACAATAAGAATGGCGGATGCTTTGCTTCAAAGAAAGGTCTCATCAAAGAGTTTGAAGACATATTTAACAACTTGCTAACAACTCAAGAGTTTGAGTATCTATGACCTAAAATGATTGAAGATAAAGAGCTGCAGAATAATAAGTACTTTACTAACATGTGGGAAACCCGTGAGAGGTTTATTCCTGTCTACTTCAAGGATGATTTTTTCCCATTTCTACAAAGTACAGGGAGGAGTGAAGGAACAAATGCTAGAGTGAAACAAAATGTGGGACCTACTTACAACATAATCAGCTTCCTAAAGGAATTTCAAAGAATGGTTGATGCAACAAACATCAAGGAAGATACAGAAGACAATCAAAGCAAGGAGAAGAGACCAAAGGATCTGATGTACGGCTACAATATTGAAAGACAAGCTACTGAACTATATAACAGGAACATATTCAAGAAAGGCCAATATCAGCTTCAATTGATGGAGCGATTAAAGTACAAGGAAACAAAGAAGGGAAAATGCTATGAAGATCGGGCAAAAACAAACCAATTTATGAACCACACAGAGTAAGGAAGTACATAGTACTGGCCGACCTGACAAAAGGAAGAGAAGAATTTAGCTGTATATGTGGCAAATTTAATAAGGATGGCATCCTTTGTTCACATATCATGAAAATTATAGTGGAAGAAGAGATAAATGGTATTCCAGAGAAGTATATCATAGCTCGATGGAGAAAAAAGGGCATGAAAATGAAGTTGCCACTGCCAGAATTAGTGCCAAAAACTCATGAGATGCTGAGGTTCAATATTTTATCAAGAAATCAATGTTACTAAATTCTAAAGGATCAAAGTCAGAGAAGGTGATGCAATACCTTATTGAGGAATATGACAAGATAGACAAGAATCTAGAGTTGATGCAGTCTAAAACAATGACAGAGGCAAATTCAACCGAATCTGCGGTTAGAGGACAAGACAATGCAGTAGAAAGCACCTCATCAACACTTCAAGAACTTGCACACCTCAATGACCCAACCAGGGTCAAGCAAAAAGGGAGACCAGCTCTACCGACCAAGTTAAAGCTGCGAATTGAAGAAATAAAGCAAAAAATAGCACGTGAAGAAAAGAAGAAAGCTAAGAAGACAAATCAAACAAGTAATTAAAATGACAAAAAGGATGATTGAAAAAATGTGACCATGAATGGTTGGCTAAAAAAATTTATTTTCTAAAATTTCAGGTCCGAAGGTGAAAGCAAAGAAAAAGATGAGGAAGGGACCAGAAGATAACATTGAGTGACATGAAAATGTGAAGAACTAAGAGAAGTGACCAAGAAATAGAAGCATGAGAGGAGAAGGACTATAATAATGTAGCTGCAATATAACAAATGTAAAGACATATTAAAGGAAGTATTGTACGGAGCCGGAACATAATGTTTCAACTAGTCTATTACAATAGCTTCACTGAGGAGCAAAATGATGTTTAAAACTAAAAACACTACGATTTCGAAACTAGAGTGTTATTCCTACATATTACAAATTACTCATATCATCCTCATTATGTAGTAGTACTACTAAAATTCTTTATTTTTGGTATGCAGAAAAAGGGATAGTATAAATGACATGTTTTTTAAGACATTAAAATTTTAAAATGCATAATGAATAAAAAAGGAAATATCAAATACCTTATATGTCAAATTCAATGACCCTATTCTTCATACCAGAATTACCAGGCAAGAACAAATGATCATTGGCTATTCCACTCTGATGCTAGGAATATCCTTGGAGTCAAATATATTTTTCAACATAGTCCTTAGGGATTTCGAGTGCTCCAAAAACATCATTGTGTATATGCCAGAATCAACACTGAATCAATAACTTAAAAATTGATCAAGCTTAAGAACTGATTAGATTGTTCCCCGAAATAGAATGACATAATACTAGCTTACACCTTATTTATATATAAATGACAATAGAATAGGTACTGTAAATTTGGAATTAATAGACTGTAAGATGTACTATATAGGAATCCCAAAATATTATAGTACAAAGTAAAGCATAGTCAGAAATGTCAGTACCAATCAAAATGAAAGGAACCACTAGTTTATCTGCTACGACCAAGATTACATATAAATGACAGTAGACTGAATTCTTGATTTTTAAAATTTATATTATGTAAAAAAGTCAAAATGCAAATTAGATTGAAAAATAAGCACTCAAGCAGTTGAAAAGTAGCAAAACTAAGTTGCAGGTAACAATAGAAAAGACTTAAAAAGAACATAGAAGAAAAATTATGATAACAGCAAAGAAAGCACACCTATTATCTTTTGGCTGGTCAGGAACAATTGGATATAGATGTTGGTATTCATCAAAATTCATATCGATTGGAACATACTTATCCCAATGGAATTGAAAAGATAAAACCTATATAAACATATGCAAAAAAAGGATAATTATGAAATAAAAAATAAAGAGCCAAATATAGGAGAAGATATATGTAGCACTTTCACTAACCAATCTTTCTCCGACAAATTCTTGAAACTCATGGTCTTTGTGATGAAGAGAATCCAAAGAAACAAAATTGTGATCCTTGATGTTGACAACAAAGACAAACCAGTGGTTATTGAACAGAATTGGGAAATATAACTACACCAAAAAAATAAGAAATAGTGGGGAGAAAAATTACAGTAAAAGAAAGACTTAAAATTAATGAAAATGAAATCATACGTTATTGGAGTGATTGAGAGGTCTATTATGAGAGGATCTTTTGAAAGCACGAGCCAATATATGTGGCAGAACCAACCTGAATTACACCGGCTCAAGTACGTAAGTCCTCTCTCAAGGGCTCCAACGTACTTCAAACAGTGTAATCCCTTGGCCTGTCGGGTAACGTCCCGATAAACCACCGAATGCAGGATCAAACAAGGTAACTCGCACGAAGGCGAGTCCAGAGATACAAATGCCAACCCTTTTTACATCACAGATATAATATCACATGCATACAACCATAGTATAAAAACCTAACTAGTTCTAATTTATACAAGACTTTTCCAAAGTTATAGTATCTGCAGCGGAAAATACACGCGATTCTGCAGACGTCACACAACGGATGTTTGAGCTAAGCCCATGCCCAACATCACTCAAAGGAACCTGTGTTGGCCGGGGACGGATCCCACTCTACGGACCAACCATCGGGGAGAGCATAGGGCCATAGCATAAGCAGAGTGGAGTCCTCAGGGGAAACACCTGAAAACAAGTTACAAGGCAAGGCTGAGTATACTAATACTCAGCAAGGCTTACCCGATTCATGATATACTTAGCCATATAGCTAGACTTATGACGGCTTTTCGGGTTTTGGGTAAAGTTTTCAGCTGAAAAGCAACGAAGAGTAGATCCTTAATGTCAACTTTTAGCTTTCAAGTTCTAGGTGATTATTCATTCTAGATAAGCACCTATAGCTATTCAAGCATGGTAGAATCTTTAGCCAAACATCATTTTTGATAATCACAAAGTTGCTCTTGTTACTCTATGTGGTAAAGGGATCAAGCAGTCTCAATCTCCGCGAGAAACGGACAATTCCTGAATCGAATTTCAGCCTTGCAAGGGTAAACCTAACTCACACGCTTGGAACATCCAGAGATTGTTCCGAAGCAACCGTTTGCCTTTCATTCCGACTTGTGGATCAGATCCACCACAAGCGACGGCAGGACCATACGCACATCCAATGTGCAGGACGTACGCCTGTAGAGCGACTACACGGCCGTACTCCTGGTTGCCCTGCAACATGTATTCCTACACATCGAATCGAGTAACAGGAAGAACCAAAATACGAGTGGTGGGAGGTATGTCCACTCCTCGGGCCGTTGGTTACTAGGCTTACCGCTTACCATATTTCGCGGTATGTGGCTAGTACTTTCAAACGCTTAACCACCGCTACCACACACTGCGACCTTATCAAATTTAACAACACAGACAGGGTATCATCTCAATCATGATACCTCACATAATTCTCATCCGTCATCCTTATAGTGATTACAGGAAGGTAAACATTTCAATTCCTATATCGCGCGAGTGACAGGAAATCACCCGACTTCTACCGGTCCTATTAGCAGAGCATCTATTCGATATGAACTCAGGTGCAATACATAGGTTCCTAGGATTCATGCATCTAGGGTTCTATTTCATCTTCTAGACTTAATGCAAGATATAATATATAGGTATAAGATTGCATAATGTAGTAATTTGAAATACTGGGTCATGCACCGGGGCTTGCCTTTACTGGTGGGGCTGGAGTCAGGGATGTTAGTATTATTATCTTCCGAACTTGGTTCGGGGCTTCAGATAATCCTTTGGTGATGTTCCCTTGGTCTTCAGAAACATTCTCTGCAGACTTCTGGGAGATCTCGTAGGTACCGTTTGCGGAAGTAGTCGTATCTACATGCAATGCAACATTACATTCAAAGTGTGCACATAAAACTATCTTAATTCATGATAAAGTTGCAATCCAACACTCATTTAAAATATTACTCATATAACAATCCAAAAAGATCTGAAACTAAACTTAGACAGAGCTTTAGGTGGACAACTAATTAAAATCGGCTACTTGTTGAAAGTTACAACAGAGCCGATTGGAAACAACAGGGGTTCAGTCGATAGAATCGGTAAAGGAGGGAGCTATCTACACAGCATTAGGAAATTTGCTGATTTCTGATTAGAAGAGAAATCGGCATGAGTAGTTTCTGTATATGAGCAGAAGAGATTAACCGATTTGGTTTCACCTAAGGTTAAAACAGCTGACAGAGGTAGGAATATTAAAGGTACAGTGTTTCAAGGATAAAACAAGGATCTTGCTGATTAGATCTAGTTATCAGCATGTTTTTGCCAAACTGATGGTTGGTGTATCGGCTTGTCTTAGTCGACGAGGGTGCATCAGGTTTAGCCGATTGATGTGCTTTGGTCGTGCCTAAAAGAGGCGTGTCGACTGTGCTATCTTACTGATCTAGGGTTGTGCACTTTGGCTTGTGTAGCCGTTTGATAGTTGTATCGACTCCCTAATTGATCGATGAAGGTATCGATTATTTTAGCAGAGGGGTGTTTATTAAAGCAACTGTGTCTTAATTAAGATGTGCTTAAATGTTATTCTAGATACTAGGTGTGGTTGCATTGGCTTGATTACGTCAGTATAACAATCGATTGACGCACAACCGATGGGGTCATCTAAACCGAACTCGCTACAAGAACCAGGTGGGATAGAACAATAATATCGGACTAGACTAGGCTGATGGGCTCGTGCCGATAGACGTATAGCTGAAAGGGCGTGTGTGGCCAAAAATCTCAGCCGATAAATCAGCCGATAGGAGTGCGCTGATAGAGAGGGGTAACTAAACATCACAAAAGTCTGCCATAGGGGCAGCAAGCACATCAGGCATGGTGCACAATTTAACTTCAGTCAATCTATTGCAAGGACTTTGGCTACCAAGAGCTAAGAGCTAATCAAGTTTAGCATCACACAACTAGCAGGTTAAATATAAATCAAATGTTTCATTTTCAGATTAGACATCTCCTATGTTTTAGAGTTGCACAATAAGTCTAATTAAGATTCGAACAAGTGGCACAAGAAACATATTGCAACAACAAGCACACATGATTAAATATAGCTTTAAGTGGTTCATAAATCATTCCAAGTCGTACATCATGACACAAGTGTCACAAGGTCTCAGGTATGTTAGCTAAGTTGTACTAAGGTTACGAGCTAGTTTTAGCAAGCATACAAACAATACCATGCTTAAGCAATCAACTTTAAAGCACATGCTCAGAATCTGAGCAGCCGCACCGAGACACTTGTTGTAACCATAACTCATGTTATAAGTATCCGACAAGGGTAACATGACTTACTCAGGAACAAGAGTTAGCTACTGAAATTAACAGGTAGGAAAGCTCCTCTTAGTAATACTCCACAAGAAAACTATATCTAGGAACCAAATAAATGCCGTAACTTGACATGCAGCAAGGATCTGGTAGCACAGATTAACTTGCATGATAACCCACTGATAAGGAGTGTAAAAACAATTTACCAGCATTTATTGTCGACCTAAAGTATTATTTTAGCCTCAACAAGACAAACTGAACAAAAATAGATTTACAAGCATGCACATAGTTTCTAGGCACAAAATTTTTACAGTGAACTAAACATGCAAAAGAGTAAGCTACTGCTTAAATTTCATAAATTTTTGACTTCCAGCACTGCAGATATTAAATAAGCAAGCTAAAACAAGCATTACTCATGATTAAATCAAAACATCATAAAAGCATTAAACAAACATGTGACATTCACGTAATAAGAGATATAGACATTAGACTCTAGTGTGAAATAGGCATGTTTGTTACGGGTAGTACATTAGGCTAGGGTTATATTTGTAATTTCTATACAATATAGGCCTTTAAGTGTAAGATGGGTGGAATGGAAGGTATTCTTGAAACCTAGGAGAAATATAATACTAGGTGTTAAATTTATGCTACCATAAGGAAAAAGTGTAAAGGTAGATTAAATTTTAAGGAAAATAAGCCCTTAAGTGAGAGTAAGGGCCTATTTGTAAATAACACATAAGCCACAAGGGTCTTTTATGCAAGATAATTGTGGAATAAAAGTAACTTTCATGTTTACTTGAGGGCCTATTTGTAAAAATACTAGTCATCATGACATTCCTTAAACATTTGCAAATATATCAAAAGTTTGATCAAATTCCCCTTGGTAGGGACAAGGGTAATTCAAAATTCTACTTTGTTCAAAATTCAGCATGTAATGCTGCAAACTTTGAGTTTTGAAACTTGAGCCTTAAAGCTAAATTGTAGAGCTTGAAAAACTCTACAACCTTCATTTTGGGCTTTTCTTCATTTAATCTCTATATCAGTGGGAATTTTTAAGTTTACCACGAGGCCCCTACACTTTCTATATATTCCAAACTAGTCCTTGGACTTCCCCCCTTCTTCTACCTCTGAACCCCCTCTGCTCCTCTGCTTCCCGTCTCTGCCACCGGTGCAGAACTCCCCCCTGGCCACTGCTCTGCCGTCGACGCCGCAGTCCACCACCTGCTCTCCTCCTCCCCACGCGTCACCTTAATCTTGGCCGCCGCTGTAGCTTCTCCTCGCTGTCCCGCTCCGAGCGCGCCACGGCTTCCCTGAGCATTTGCCGGCCGCCACCTCATCGCCGCCGAGGAAAGCCCACCGCGGAGCCTTAAACCTCTATCTCTCGCGCGCACCAGCACTACACAAGCCTCCACATTATGTTTCTCCAGTCCCTTTGCCAATTCTCGAGCGCCCGACCCAAATTCCACTGCCGCCTCTCTTCTTCCACTCCGGCAACAATCGGCCTTGCTGTGGGCAGCCGCCACCAGACATCTCTCACCCTCGTCAACCCCCGTGCGAGCTTTCCCGTTCCTTGCTCATGCTCGTCGACCCCCTGTTGCCCTCCAATTGCAGCCGGAGCCCCATCTCCGACGAGCGCCGCCGTTGCTGCCTTCGGCCTCACCGTGGGTAGCTCACTCCAAGCATTTCCACGCCACCACGACCCCCTAACCAGCACCACATCAACGCCGTGCAACTCTACGACCTCTTCGTGGGGTCTTTAGTGCCCTGTATTGCCGTCCCGACGCTCGCCGGCGTCTGTCCTCACCGCCGCCGCCACTGTCTTCGCCGATTGCTTCTAATCCGACACATACGCTCCCAATGGTTTGCGTCAACACCTTCCCCACGACACACTGAAGCTCCTGTGCTACCCCTTCACCGACGCCAGTCACCGGAACCTCACCGTCGACAGTGACCCCTCCGCCACCACCTCGGGTTCTCGTCGAGACCCACGTTTCCGATCCGTGCAGCCCTCGACACTTGGTGTTTCCGGACCGCCGTGAGCTCCTGAGTCCTCTCCTCCCCTCGGACCTCGCCGCCGGCGACCCTCCTCGCCGGAACACAGCCGTCCCCTCTTTGCTCCCCGTCTATCTTTGGTCAAGGATCTCGGGTTAGAAGGAGCAAAAGCCCAGGGGGCTATTTGCAAACCTTAAGACTCAAAGAAACAGTGCTGCTAAGGACCCCTGTGTAAACATTGCTGTTATTTTATGTGATCCATGCAGTTAACTTGTAAAATTGATAGAAATTTGTAGAAAATTCCAAAAATTGTCAAACCAATTTTGTTAGAAACTAGATTTTAAACTCTACAACTTTTATTAAGTAAGTTTGATTTAAAACTAAGTATTTTTAAATCTATTTTAAATCTAAGATAAGGGAGTTTAGTATGTATAGCTTCTACATGATGACTTTGCTACTTATATTTTTTGGTATGTAAATTCTATGAATTATGTATGAACTAGTGTAAAATTTTCAAACTTAGTTTTGTTTTTTAGCTTGAGTTCTTTTAAAAATTGGGCAATTCAAATTTGAATTGAAATTAGTTAAGCATGTCAATTAAAGCTTAATTAATTAAATCTTTTTGTCATAATCTAATATGTAGACAATTAATTTGTGATTAAATTTTCAAGACTTTATAATTTCATTTACTTAAAATTTGAATTTAAATTGTGATTTGAATCTAAACTTAAATATTTTAATTCCTGTTTTCAGTAAATTCAATGCTATAGTCATAAGTTAAATATAAATGATGAATCAAGGCTAAAACCCTTTTGTTTCATGAGTTCATGTGTGTGACTTTTTGGATTGCAACTTTATCGGGAAGTAAAATCTTTAACTTAAGCATCATCTCAACTCAATTGTTGCATATCATGTAGAAACAACGACACTCGACGACGGTGACTACGAGCTGATCTTGGATCAAGCCGTAGAAGTTCCTGAAGACCCCGAGGACGCCGTCGAAGGTCTAACTGAAGCTCCGAACCAAAGTTCGGAAAACCTTGACCCTACTGCCCCCAACCCTACGCAAGAAGGCAAGCCCCGGACATAACCCACTATTTTAATTACACTGCAATCTATATCTATTTATGTAATTCTATGCATTGAGTTCTTAAGAATTGCTTGGAACCCTAGTTGCATAATTCCAGGAACCGATGTACTGAACACTAGAACTTGAGTTCGACTAGCTGCTATGCTAATAGGACTGGTAGAAGTCGGGTGATTTCCTGTCACTCGCGCGATATAGGAGTTGTAATGTTTACATTCCTGTAAACACTATAAGGATGACGCACGGGATTCGTGAGAGGTATCATGGTTGAGATGATACCCCATCTGTGTTGTTGAATTTGATAAGGTCGTAGTGTGTGGTAGTGTGGGTTAAGCGTTTGAAAGTACTAGCCACATGCCGTGAAATATGGTAAGCGGAAAGCCTAGTAACCAATCGGCCCGAGGAGTGGACATACCTCCCACCACTCGTCTTGCTTCTTCTGGTTACTTAATTCGACGTGTGGGAATACGTGTTGCAAGGGCAACCAGGAGTACGGACATGTAGTCGCGCTACAGGCGTACGTCCTGCACATTGGATGTGTGTATGGTCCTGCAGTCGCTTGTGGTGGACCTATCCACGAGTTGGAATGAAAGGCAAATGGTTGCTTCGGAACGACCCTTTGGTGTTCCAAGCATGTGAGTTAGGTTTACCTTGCAAGGTTGAATTCGATTCAGAATCGTCTGCTTCTCACAAAGATTGAGACTGCTTGATCCCTTTACCACATAGAGTAACAAGAGAAGTTTCATGATTATCAAGGATGATGCTGAACCAAAGATTATACCATACTTCTTTAGATATACGTGCTTACCTAGAATGGATAATCAACTAGAAACTGAAAGCTAAAAATTGAAAATAAGGATTTACTCTTTGTTGCTTTTCAGCTAAAAACTAAACCCAGAACCAGTATAAGCCTTCATAAGTCTAGATATGTGGCTAAGTATACCATGACCGGGTAAGCCTTGCTGAGTATTAGAATACTCAGTCTTGCCTTGTAACTTTTGTTCAGGTAATCCGTCTGACGGCTCAGCTCTGCCTGTACCATGGCCCTACCCTCTGCCTGATGGTTGGTCCGTGGGGTGGGACCCGTCCCCAGCCAACGCAGACCCCTCCGAGTGATGTCATGCCTGGGCTAGCATGATATCTGCATGGACTCGCATACTTGAGCCGGTGTAATTCGAGTTGGTTCTGCCACAAAACAGTAGATTAAATCTTTTTCCTAAGTTCTTCATGCTAAAATAAAACTAACCCAACTGGTTTTACATTTTTACCATTTTTCTACCATTTGCTATGCATTTTCAAAGCTTGCAACCACTTAAAATAATATTTAAACTAGAGCAAAATTTTTCTCCTAACACATACAAAATTATACACATACTGCATAGATCTACTCACAAGGATTCCATAACATCTTCATTTGATATTTTACGATTTTTACACCATTTTCTACGGATTTTCAAAGCTTTAGGCGATTTGGTCCATAAAAGACTATACCTATGAGTGTATGACAGTGCAGAAAACCTCCTTGGACCTCTCTCTCTTTTACAATTCCACCCCTCCCCTCTCTGTTCTCTTCTTGCAGGTGGGACCTCCTCTGTTTCCCCTTCCCTCTCTGCTCAAGGTCATGGCCGACGAACATGGGCGGCGGCGCCGCTAGCCCAATCTGCAGCGCTCAAACCAACACACGGGTGCCACAGCACCACAAGCCCACAAACAACTTGGAACATAGCACATCCAGTGCTAAAATCGCTCCTAAGGCAGGGCTCACCGGAGGGGACCGACGGCGGCTTTCGGAGTCAGCGAAGATTACTGAAATTCGATGAACTCAGGGACGTAGGTGGGCTGGGGAGTTGAGAGATGGTGTGTGCATGCTCCTGCATCACCGTGGGTGAAAGGAATCGACTCGATCTGTAGGGACGGTAGTGGGAGTTCGCCGAGAACGGGAGGATGACCGGCGGCAACGGCTGCCGCGGGATCTTGAATCCCCGGTGCCAGGAGCTACGGCGACTGCAAGTGGTGGCCGAGGGAGTAGAGTGGGAGGTGAGGCGGCCATGGGAGGTGGCAATTTGAGGATGGTGGAGCGGAGTAGGAGGTGGGGAATACGGTGGCCACGGGGAGGAGGTAGAGCCGAAGGGGGTGGTGGTGAGCAGAAGTGCCAGAGGCAGCGTGGCACTCGGCGAAGGGGCCAACAAGAAGGGCTAGGGCGTAGCTGGGCTAAGGAGTGACGCGTGGAGGAGCTAGGCCACAGGGAGTGTCAAAGGGGTGGCTGGATTCAATGGCGGCAGTGCAGCAGAGGCAGAACAGAGGAACAGGAGAGAGGGGAGATGTACCTGTGGAAGAAGAACATGGGAGGGGGTTCAAGGCTTATTTGCAAATTATGGAAAATACAAGAACTTTTCTATAACCAACAATAACTTTTAATCTAGAGCTCAAAAGAAAAAGTGTTCAAAATGAAAGTTGTAAAACTTTTCAAGATCTACAACATTGTTTTAGGGTTTGAACTCAAAAACTCAAAGTACGAAGCTTTATTTTAAGACTTTGGACTAAATTTTAACATTATAAGGTTTTTGTCCTTGTTAGTGTAAATTACATATAACCTTGGGCCTATTTGCAAGTTGTTATGTAAGTCTTGATTACTTGCATTATTACCCTTTGGCCCTAGTAATTTTGAAAGTTACTTTTGTAAATCACCTATTTTGCATAAAAGGACTTGTACTTTTGTAAAATTACATAAATACCCTTATTTCCACAACTTTACTCAAATTTTTATACAATTCAACACATACATATTAAATGAAACTTTTGGATAAATACATATTTTTTACAGGGGATAAAGTAAGAAAAACGTGTTTACAAAACCACCCTTCACTTATTTTGAAGTTACCCCTTAACCAAATACATTTTGCAAAAATAACCCTAGGTTTTTCTGTAATTATAAAAATACCCTTTTTATGTGCATTTAAATTTTTAAAAGCTTTACACTAACAAGCACATACTTCACACTAACAAATAATGTGCCGAGCTTACAAGTTCATGAACTGTCACAGCCTTCCCCCCTAAAAAGAATCTCATCCCGAGATTCAAGACGAAAGACTCTTAATGGAAAAGAAGCAAATCACCCATCAAAAACGGCAGGAAGCAATCACACCAGAGAAGTTAAAGCCATTGGAGTGTGACGAGATGAGTATAACAAGAGCATGGATAGATTGTACATGGATGAGTTTAACGAGAGAAGAGAGAGAAAGGTGATCAAGTTCTCATAGAGCTAAGATCACAACATGAGGATGATAAATGCCAGCGACATTCATAACAGAACTTATGGATAGCAAGTGAGGATAGTATGAGAGATTGAGTTACGAGTGATGTTTGAAACACCCCTGCTCAGAGTTTATCACCTGAATGATTTGGATGATGTTGATTGCAAACATGCCTATTTATACCGATGCAATCAAGGGATAATGACAAAATGCTCCAACTCAGAGTGCAATGTTTGATATATAACCATGAATGTGATGCACTGTTGAGATGTATGTTTGCAATAATGGTGCAACATGAAGATGGAGAATTCCATGCACGATCGAAATGGTGCATATGACACATTGCAATTACCATGATGTTGACTAAATGAGGCACACACCATGATGCAGGGATGACGATGCTTGCGATGTATGCACGTAAGAAATGCATAAAGTATGATGCATGAGTTGAGGACGCACATGACTCGCACCCTGCAACCGTTCTCTCGTAACTAACACCTGGGTAGTTCTATATCCTTGAGTGAGGATCAAAAGTTAGGACACTAGTAAGGTTGCATAAAAAGAGATTGCAGTGAGTTACGTCACATATACCTAGGCACCAGTGCGCTCCTAATGGCTCAATCATGTGGCTGCAGCGCACATGAGGCCTTAGGTTCCGACACGGCATCATGGTCATGTGACTAAACACCACCACAAAAAAGGAATAACAACCCCATAGTGCCAACAGCAACCAGATAGATTTAGGAAACTGAAGACAACCCAAAGTTGTACTGGATGCACACCCGTTAGTCAGTCTACGGATTTTCGATGACGATGCAACACCATGTACTAACCAAAAATGGTATATGTCATGATGCATGACTTTTGCCGAGAGAATTGTATTCAAAAATTAATTATTGTCATAAATCCTTTTTAATTTATTCCAAATCATCTGAGCAAAATCTGAAGGTGCAACTTTCAGATGTTATAACCAGAATAGCCAACAATATAAGGTACAACATCAAAAGAGGATAGATGAATCACTGAATGATGGATTGAAGGGAATGCTGACAATTATCAAGGTTTAACCATCAAAGGAAAAGCTCAGTGCTTCTGCCGAAACAGATTCAAAGCAAGATCAAGGGTTTGATTTGGCTATTAAGCTAAGATCGGCAATAAGGTTCAAACATGACCCAACCCACTTGATTCATAAAAGAACTTCTCAACTTCAGGCTAGCCTAACATATTATGTTGGCTCCTACAACACAAAGTCTAGGCGGGCATTCAGATATAAACAACATATTTTAGTATAACAACGTAATAAGCAAGGCAATCAAATCCATCCAAGATAACATGATGCATGCACGTACTACACATCCTCACAAACAAAAATAACTGCCAAGTAATCTTGGTCTTACGTAGTTAAGTACGGTCGCAACATATGAATACGTCTCTCCCTATAATATCTAGTCGATAGATTCTAACCGTTCAGAACCTATCGAATCGTGGTTAGTATACCTGCAGAAAACACAATATGTATATGCTGAACCTTTCATGCCAGCATGTCATGAAAGCGTTCCTAATCATTACTGTTCACTATAGAAACAGCATCTATACAATTACTGCCATACAGATGATGTTAAAATACATTATCGAAACAATGTATTCACGGGGGTAAAGCAAAATGCGGGGGTATGAACAGCGATCGCCATAACCTGCGCCGAACCATATACTCCCAATATAACCAACCTAAGTTGATATATTGGCAGCATCTCCAGTAGGCCACTGCTTGAGAAACAGCGTTCGGTTCGCATCACCGACGGGAAGGCTAACTCCCCAGTTAGCTAAGGATCCTTACATTCTTACCTCATCATCGAAGGTGTCGTTACAGAATATAAAGTTGGGTTGTGCATAAATTTAAGTTTTGATAGAAAAGTAATGTTGGTAGTTAGGGTTATATATATAGCCACCTCTAATTCCCTTAATAAACATAACCCTAGGGCTTTGCGTACTAAGCACAATTCTTAACGAAACCAACGTAGTTTTGCCAAATACTTTGTTGGTGAAATTTTATATTTAAAGCATTTCTAAGGCAATTTATACCTCCTGTATACCCTTGTTAGCTCTGATACCAGCTGTGGCAGAACCAACCTGAATTACACCAGCTCAAGTACGCAAGAAAAATGTGTTTACAAAACCACCCTTCACTTATTTTGAAGTTACCCCTTAACCAAATACATTTTGCAGAAACAACCCTAGGTTTTTCTGTAATTATAAAAAAACCCTTTTCATGTGCATTTAAATTTTTAAAAGCTTTACTTAAACACACACAAGCTTTACACTAATAAGCACATACTTCACACTAACAAATAATGTGCCAAGCTTACAAGTACATGAAGTGTCACAATATATCTTGATTAGCTTCATCTAAATCCTTGAACAGATTCTCCTAATTGAAACAAAGAAATCATTACAAATTTAGAAAAGGGATAGGAAAAGAAACATGAAAGTGTGTAACAATTGTGATGAAATGAAAACTTACACCAATATTAGCAAAAAAGTAATGTGACTTAGAAACATCAGGTTGACCAGTGGGCTTCAAAAACAGGCTGTAGCAAAATGCAAATATGACAAAGGGATTCACATAACCACCAGGCTTTAATGATTCTCCAAGGGATCAATAAGTGCAAAGAACCTTACCAACACTGACTGCATCCTCGCTACAAGTAACATCAGGAAAAATAATATACAAGATTAAAATTAACTAATTAGAAATATTGCAAAATATATAGGGAGATGCTAAAAACAAATAAGAAAAGTGGAATAATTATACTTACTTCTGTATTGAGAACTAGCCAGGTGGCAAATGGCTTTGTAATTTCTTAACTCCGAATTGGTAACTGAAATCTTATTCCTCTCAGTTTCATATTCGCCTTGAAATAAAGGATCAGGTTTAACAACTCTTCTAGGGCCATAATAAGGTAATTTGCTGACAGTAGATAAATCTCTAGAAACATATGGCTTGATAGGAGAATATTTTTGCAGAATAGAACCAGAAGCATATAATCCAGCACCAACATGCACAAAGGGAGTCCTTGTAGTAGTATCAGTGGAGCAAAACTTTTTATTATAAATTTCACCAGAATTTACGAGTCATCTCACAAACGTTTTGAGATAAAGATTTCTGACCAAGTACTTCTGTCGGTACATACAGACAGGGGTACCTCCTGCTAGGGTGTCCAGGCCCTTAGCGTCTCACCATCCGTAATCTCCCCCTCGTCTTCTGGGTGACGTGGCATACGACCCGGGCCTGACAGCAGGGATCATGGTCTCCGGACCTTCCCCGTGCTCTTAGAGGTCCGGGGCCTCCACGTGCCCATGAAGGCAGGGTGGCTCGCAGGTAGCCCCCGCGAACCCGGACTCCCCAGGGAGGTCCGGGACCGCCATGTGTGGAGGGCCAGGCCTCCGCAGGCCTGACCGCTCCGACCAGCCTCGAGGACCCGGACCCCCTCCCCCCGGGAAGGGGTCCGGTGCCGCCACGTGCCGCCCCCGCGGTGGGAGCGGGGCTGGCCCTGCCACGTGCCTGTGGCAGGAGGCCCTTCGCAGGTCTCCAGCCCACCTACCAGCATTTAATGCGGTAGCTGGGCCGGGCGCGCCCAAGTCAAAAAGTATGGCCTGCCACTGACACACGGGTCAGGTAGGCTGACACCACGGTAAGCCCGCCTGGCGGCGCGTCGTGTCACCGTATACTGTGCACAAGCGGGGTACAGTCCCGTCACGGCGCCGCGCGCGAGCGTGATGATGGCCTGTAACAGGAGAGCCGAGGCGTGCGCTGCCACAGTGCGCGCGGAGGCAATGGCGCAGCAGGTCAGCACTGCTCCTTCGCCTGACAGGTTCTCACCCAACAGTGGCAGCACGGCTTCACTTTTGGGTAACACTGATAGCGGTCACTGTGCAGGCAAGGCTGCACACGGCCATATCCTGGCTGCAGATACGCACATCAACTTCTCGATAGAGAGGACTACGGAGAGGAGCTGGAGATGAAGATCTCCATATCTCTCATAGAACAGGCTCCTGTTGGCCGGGCCCACCTGTCGGGGCCCCGCACAGTGTAAGCACTCCCCTTGGACTATAAAAGGGAGAGTGCACTCTTTAGAAGACAAGGTCAAGTTCACACGAACACTAGCTAAGGGGCATCCAAGCTCACATAATCAATACAACGCCAAAGTGGACGTAGGGTATTATGCTCCGACGGCCCGAACCACTCTAAATCCTTGTGTCTTTCCTACATTCATTCGCTCACCGATCAAGCGCTCCTAAGTCTCCACCAAACCCATCCTTAACTAGGATTAGGCGGGTGCATTCCTCCACCCGGCTGGAGATTTCCTCCGACATTTGGCGCGCCAGGTAGGGGACTTAGGTTTGGTCTGCGCTTGGTCGGTACACAAGACCGCAATGGCGCAGGAAAACGGTCATCACGACCTCCTGCTGGGTGAGGAAGTGGCATCCTCGACGCCACACGCCTCACACCATCCCCCACCTGGGGGGCCGCGCGTGCTGCCCCGCGGTGTCCGGCGGAGCGGGCTTCCGTGGCCCAATCAGTGCCTGCACCGAATGGGCCGCTCATGGCAGCCAGGGAGTTGCTTCGCAACCCTCCTGGTGAGGCAGCCTCGCCCGACGCCCAGAGGCAATGGCGTGATGACGTCGACCGCCTCCTCAACCTGGCACAGGCTTCCCCATGCTCAGAGGAGGGGTCTGCCTCCAGGCAACACCATCGTCAGGGCGGCGCGTCCGGTTCTGTGCACGCACCATCAGTGAGGAGTGCACGGACCGAGGACCTCCGGGCGGAACTCAACCGCAGACGTGCGGGAGAGGACGCCCGTGTCTCCATTGTGCGGGTGCGTGGTCACCGGCTCAACATCGGGGGATGTGACCTCGATGCCGAACTCGCTGCGGTAGCTCCGGCGCCGCAGGGACCTGTCCACGCATCGGTGTTCGGGGTGGGCTGCGCAGCGCTCGCAGACCACCTTCGCGCAGTCGCCTGGCCGTCCAAATTTCGGCCGCACCTGCCTAAAAAATATGACGGGTCCACCAACCCGTCAAAATTCCTGCAGGTCTACATCACCACCATCACGGCGGCCGGAGGTAACGACGCCGTCATGGCAAGTTACTTTCATGTAGCCTTGACCGGGCCAGCCCGGACTTGGCTTATGAACCTCACTCCGGGATCCTTCCGATCCTGGGGTGAGCTCTGTGCACAGTTTACGGCGAACTTCGCCAGTGCGTTCCAGCAGCATGGTGTGGAGGCCCACCTCCGCGCCGTGAGGCAACAACCCGGAGAAACCCTCAGGACCTTCATCTTCCGCTTCACCAAGGTACGTGGAACAATTCCGCGTATCTCCGATGCGTTTATTATCATGGCTTTCTGCCAGGGGGTCCGTGATGAGAAGATGCTGGAGAAGCTGGCGACTCATCAGGTGGAAACCGTCACCACCTTGTTCGCCTTGGCAGACAAATGCGCCAGGGCTGCAGAAGGCCGTGCATGGCACTCTGCGACCCAGGCAGGTCCCGCTCAGACAAGCGGGCCTAGTGTCGCTGCCCCTGGCAGCGGCAGGAAAAAGAACAAGAAGAACCGTGGCTTTGACAAGTCACGAATCGGGGGTCTGGCCGTTGCTGCAGCGACGACTGGGGGCCAGAACCCCCGAGGCAAGCACCCACGGCAACAGCGCACCGACCCGAGGTCGTGCCCCGTCCATCCTGGGGCTCGCCACAGCGCCACCGACTGCCGCGAGATCCAGAAGTTCGCGGAGCGCCTCAGCAAGAGGCGTGACCAAGCCTCAAGGGAAGGCTCCTCCCCTCCGCGGCGGTCCGGCAAGGAGAAGGCCTCCGATGCCGACGCGGCCACGACGGAGAGGGAGTTGGGGTACCAAACCCCCCAACAAAGACCTCAAGGGTCTCTTCCACCAGTCCAACTCCGAGTCCGGTGGTGACGAGCGCCGCAAGAAACTGTACGTCATGTACGGCGGCAGTTCGGAGCTCGTCTCCCGGCGGGACATCAAGACCCTCCGCCGAGAGGTCCTCTCGGTGAAGCCGCCGACGCCGAAGGCGGCGCCCCACCAGCGGTGGAAGAACATCACCATCTCCTTCGGGCCGTCGGACTGCCCGGAGAACATGGCGGGCCTTGGTGTGCTGCCGCTCGTCACAGCACCCACCATCTCCAACGTCCGCCTCCACCACTGCTGATCGACGGAGGTGCATGCCTCAGCGTCATCAGCTATGCAGCGTTCAAACACCTGCAGATCTCGGAGTCCAAGCTGACTCCTTCACGTCCATTCTCGAAGTGGGCCTGGACCCAGTGTACCCGGTGGGGACCATCCCCCTACCAGTTACATTCAGGACGGAGGACAACTTCCGTACCGAGAACGTGCAGTTCGAGGTTGCGGAGGTTAACCTCCCCTTCAACGCCATCATCGGCAGACCGGCCCTGTACCGGTTCATGGCCGTGGCCCATTACGGGTACCTGGTCCTGAAGATGCCTACTCCAGCAGGTGTCCTCACCGTCCAGAGCGAGCGGGCCGCTGCCGTCATGGTGGTCGAAAAACTCCATGCGCTGGCAACAGGACTTGCCCCCGTAGCTGGCGCCCAGGGGTCCTACCCCTCAACCTCGCGTGCCATAGCTCTGGCCAAGGCACCCAAGGTCCTTCCATCCGATACGGACGATGTACCCATGAAGACCGTCCAGGTCGGAGCGGAGACCTCCCAGACTACCCGCATTGGTGGGAATTTGGGGGAGAAATAGGAAAGCGCGCTCATCGCCTTCCTCCGGGCAAATGTTGACGTGTTCGCCTGGGAACCGTCACAGATGCCCGGGATCCCTAGGGAGGTTGTAAGCATCTAGGCCCTTAAGGTTTGTTTCGGTGATTAATGACAACCATTATTGTGACTAATGAGTTTGTGCAGATTTTTAGATCATTATCGCTCATTTGGTTATATGTCAAAAGAGGCCCCTAATTTTCATTATTCAAAAAGGCGATCTCGGCTTTCAACTCAATAATATGTCAAGACTAAGGATCTTTCTAGTCCTGAGTGTCATAAGGTTGAGAAGGACACTTAGGTTAGTATAGGTTTTATAGTTTTGTAGTGATCGCACTATTAAGAGGGGTTTAGGCTTAGTAACTTGAGCATGGACATGGTCATTTGAAAATGGATGCACACAATGGTCACTCAGGTTTCTAGAAGCTCAAATAAGTGGTTCTTAACTTATATCTCAAGAAATATTTGGATTTCATTCAAGACTCAAGTCAGAAAAGGCAAAATCAGAAAAATCCTATTCACCGGTTTAACCGACGCTTCAACTCTTCTATACGTCGGTTAAACAAGGTCAGCAGAGTTTGACAAGTCAATTCACCGGTTCAACCGATGATATTTGAAAAAGGACGTCGGTGCAGTTGTCCAGAGACTTTATTTTTCTGTTGATCAGTGGACAACTACACTCACCGGTTAAACCGACGATATTTGAAATTGGACGTCGGTGCAGTTGTCCAGTGACTTGGTATTTCAGTTGATCTGTGGATGGCTACACTCACCGGTTAAACCTATGACACGTCGGTTAATCTTCCCAAACAGTAACAGCTAGTTTTCAGATGGGGAGTTTACATTCACCGGTTAAACCGACGATGATTATTGGAGGGACGTCGGATTAACCGGCGATACGCAGTTTTTCTGGCAGCTTTTTCTCCAACGGCTCTATTCGTGTGAGCTGCCCATATATACCCCTCCAATGGGTCATTCTACTACTCTTGACACCAGGCAACACCCAAACACACATACTTTAGTCAAGAGCCACTTTGAGCTTCAACATTTCATACACTTGTTCATTCAATCATTCAAGAAGCAAGATTAAGGACTTGAGTAGAGAGAAGCTTGTGTGCATCCATTCTTGGTGATTGGTTCTTGCTCAAGTGAAGGCCTTAGCTTGTTACTCTTGGTGATTGGCATCACCTAGGCGATCTTGGTGATCGAGGTGATTCTCGCGGAGCTTGCCAAGGATTGTGGAAGCCCGGAGAAGAGACTTGTACGTGGCTTGATCTCCACCACACCGGGATGGTGAACGGAGACTCTTAGTGAGCGCCCTCGTCTTGGTGACTTGGGAGGTGACAATACTCTTTGTGAGTGTCACAATGTGGATTAGGGGTGTGTGCCAACACATCGATACCACGGGAAAAATCCGGTTGTCTCTTGTCCACTTTACTTATTCAAGCATTATCTTTCATGCAATTCATTCATGTGCTTGATTTAGGGATGACTAGTTAGCTCTACCTTGCTAGGCTTTATCTCTTTTTTATCTAGCTTGTGTAGGTTGTTTAGTTATCCGGTTGGTGAATTGGTGCCTTTCTAGTTTTGCATAGGTTAAGGTTGCTTTATCTTGTTTTAGAAATTGAAAAAGGCCCAATTCACCCCCCCTCTTGGTCCATCGATCTTTTCAATTGGTATCAGAGCCTCGTTGCTCATTTGGATCATTAGGCTTCACCGCCTAGAGCTATGGCCAAGATGGGTGGTTCGCCGCCTCACTTCGAGGGCAAGAACTTTGCCTATTGGAAAGTTCGCATGGCCGCATACCTTGATGCGATTGCCCCCGAAGTATGGTTGGCAACTAAAGTCGGGTTCACCGGAGATCCCACCCCCGACCAATTAAAATGGAATGCTAGAGCTAGAAATGCAATTTTCAAAGCTATTAGTGAGGAGGTCTTTGCTAGAGTTAATGGCATGGACCTAGCAAGTGATATTTGGAAGGAGCTCATTGAGATTCATGAAGGTTCCACCAAAGTTCGTGAGCAAAAATATCACTTGTTTAGAGCTAAGTATGATTCCTTCAAAATGCTAGCTCATGAAAATTGCAATGATATGTATTCTCGCTTGAATGTCATTGTCAAGGACATTAATGCACTTGAAATATCCAAAATTGACAGTGCATCCATCAACCGCAAGATCCTCATGCTCCTCCCGAAGCCCAAGTATAACATTATCAATGCTATGCTTCAAAAGGAGGATCTCGCCACAATGGAAGTAGGAGAACTTGTGGGCGAAATTCGCGCTCATGAAATGAGCATTCTTGGTATGACCGAAGAGCCAACATCAAGCAAGTCAATTGCTCTAAAGACCAAGACAAACAAATCCCACAAGCTCAAGATGGTCAAACAAGACTCAAGCTCAAGCAATGAAGAAGATGATCATCATGAGAGCTCATCCGATGTTGAAGATGATGGAGAACTTGCTCTCATGATGAGAAAGTTCACACGCTTGATATGAGAAGATCAATAAGAAGGGCTTCAACTTTGACTCCAAGGGAATGTTCCGGCCAATGGATGTCAAGAACAAGATTTGCTACAATTGTGGCGAAAAAGGACACATCCGTCCAATGTCCCAAGCCGGACAAAAGAAGCAAGGACAACAAGAATAAGCATCGTCATGATTCAAGCGATGATGAAGAAGAGGAGAGAAAGAACAAAAACAAGAGATTTGGGAAGAAGAAGACCCATGACAAGAAGATCAAGCTCTTCCCAAAGAAGAAAGGGGCACACCAAGAAGAGTTTCTTGGTGGAGAAACAAGAGTGGGTGACCGATGTCTCATCAAGCGAAGACTCAAGTGATGGAGAAGACATTGTCACTATCGCCCTCACCAATGAAGAACCACCTCTACCACCGCCTCCTATGTGCCTCATGGCAAAAGGTAACACCAAGGTATGTGAGGTGGATAGTGAAGATGACAGTGATGAAGAGCTTGATCCTAATGAATTCACTAACCTCATCAATGAGTATACATCCGTCATCAAGAGGGAAAAAGGCAAAGTCAAAATTCTTGAGAGCACTCATGCCAAGTTAGAGCTTGCCCACTCCGACTTACTTAGTAAGTACAATGACTTGCTCAAAAAGCACAATGAGTTACTTGTACTTGCTAAGCAAGTTGAAGAGAGCCACAAAAAGCTCAAACAAGAGCATAGGGAGTTGGCTCACAAGTATCAAGAACTTGAATTTGCTTATGAAGTAATTGACCCAAGTCTTGAGAAAATTGTTCATGAAAAGGTCAATGCTTCTACTTCATGTGATGACCTACTCATTGATGCATATGCCACTAACGTTGTGCCCAAGCTTGCCTCTTCTAGGGAAAAGGAATTGATGGATCAAGTGGCAAGCCTCAAGAGTAGTGTGGAGAAACTCTCAAGGGGAGAATACATCCACAAGGAGATTCTCTTTAACAATGCCCGTGACTATGGTAAGAGAGGTCTTGGTTCCTTTCCGGAGCCCAAACATGGCTACAACTCCTTCTCCGGAGATCAAGACAAGCTTCATCAAGAAAGTTGGCTCATATTGCCAACATTGCCAAGTCACCGGGCACCACACTAGGGAGTGCACTTTACCATCACGTCTCTTCCTAAATTACCCAAGAATTACTCATCAATGTTTCAAAATAATCATTTTCTCTTGAGTAAAGTAAAGGGCAAGGTGAAGGCCAAGTTCATTGGCAATATTGCTAAGCAGTCGAAGAAGAAGCTCCCCAAGCAACTTTGGATCCCAAAAGCTCTTGTCACACATGTGCAAGGCCCAAAGCTTGTTTGGGTTCCGAAAACTCAAAAATAAATTCTCATGTGTGTAGGTGAACTACAAAGCCGGCGGAAAACATTGGGTACTTGATAGCGGTTGCTCTCAACACATGACCGGCAATGATAGCATGTTCACCTCACTTGAAGACCCCGGCGATCATGAACATGTCACCTATGGTGATAACTCAAAGGGGAAAGTCCTAGGTTTGGGTAGAATTGCAATTTCAAAAGATTTATCTATTTCAAATGTTTTGTTTGTAGAAGCACTTAGTTTTAACCTCATCTCTATTGCACAATTGTGTGATCTTGGACTAACGTGTGCCTTTGACAAGAATGGTGTTGTAGTGACTCATGAAAAAGACAAGTCATTGGTATTTACGGGGTTTAGGCATGGCAATATCTATTTGGTGGATTTCTCTTCAAAGCAAACAAGCACCATGACTTGCCTCTTCACCAAGTCGTCTCTTGGGTGGCTTTGGCATAGAAGAATTGCTCATATTGGCATGAGCAACCTCAAGAAAGCCCACAAGAGAGGGATGATCACCGGCATAAAGGACGTCACCTTTGACAAGAACAAGCTATGCAAAGCATGTCAAGCCGGGAAGCAAGTTGCAACTCATCATCCTATCAAGACGATGTTGTCTACCTCCAAGCCGCTCGAACTACTACACATGGATCTCTTTGGTCCAACTTCATACAAGAGCATTGGTGGTAACCTCTATTGCCTAGTAATCGTTGATGATTTTTCACGTTACACTTGGGTCATGTTTCTAGGCGATAAGGGTGAAACTCCGGAAATCTTCAAGTCATTTGCAAGAAAAGCTCAAAGGGAATACAATTCCCCAATCGTGAAGATTCGGAGTGACAACGGCACCGAGTTCAAAAATATGAAGATTGAAGAATGGTGCGATGAAGAAGGAGTCAAACATGAGTTTTCCGCCACCTACACGCCTCAACAAAATGGAGTGGTGGAAAGAAAGAACAAGACACTCATCACCCTAGCAAGAGCAATGTTGGATGATTATGGCACGTCCGAGAAGTTTTGGGCGGAAGCAATCAACACGGCGTGTCATGCATCCAACCGAGTGTATCCTCATCGACTCCTCAAGAAAACTCCATATGAGCTCATCACCGGGAGGAAACCAAATATATCATACTTTCGAGTCTTTGGTTGCAAATGCTTCATTTATAAGAAGAAAAGGCTCGGTAAGTTTGAAAGTAGATGTGATGAAGGTTTCTTTCTTGGTTATGCATCAAACTCCAAAGCATATAGAGTATTCAATCAAACCTCCGGGTTAGTTGAAGAAACATGTGATGTGGAGTTTGATGAATCTAATGGCTCCCAAGAGGAGGTTGTTGGCTATGAAAATGTAGGAGATGAAGAAATTGAAGAAGCCTTAAAGAAAATGTCCATTGGGGATATCAAGCCGGAAGAGGTGCATGAAGACAATGATCAAGGGGGAGGAACTTCCTCATCTTTGCCAAACACCTCCACGGCACCCCAAGTGAATGAAGATCAAGATAAAGTTGATCCACTACCTCAAGAAAATGTGTCAACGCCAACACCCCAAGTCCAAGAACAAGAAAAGCAAAATGATCCACCACAAGCACAAGTCACTCATGATCCACCTCAACAAGCATCCACGCAAATACCGCTAGTGAAGCATGGTCGCATCTCCAAGGATCATCCAATCGGTCAAATCATTGGTAGTCCTTCCAAAGGAGTAAGAACTCGCTCTAAGTATGCTTCATTTTGCGAACATCACTCGTTTGTTTCTTGTATTGAACCCACTAGCATAGAGGAAGCACTTGAGGACTCGGATTGGGTGATGGCCATGCAAGAAGAGTTGAATAATTTCACCCGCAATGAAGTATGGGTCCTCGAAGCTCCTCCGAAAGACAAGAACATCATCGGCACAAAGTGGGTCTTTCGAAACAAGCAAGATGAACATGGGGTGGTGGTACGCAACAAAGCAAGACTTGTGGCAAAAGGGTTTTCTCAAGTCGAAGGTTTGGATTTTGGTGAAACTTTTGCTCCGGTCGCAAGACTTGAAGCTATCCGCATTCTTCTTGCTTACTCTTCACATCATAATATTAAGTTATATCAAATGGATGTGAAAAGTGCTTTCTTAAATGGCTTTATTAACGAACTTATTTATGTTGAGCAACCTCCCGGGTTTGAAGATCCGAGGAATCCTAACCATGTTTATAGGTTACACAAGGCACTCTATGGACTCAAACAAGCTCCAAGGGCTTGGTATGAGAGGCTTCGTGACTTCCTAATCATGCAAGGCTTCAAAATCGGGAGGGTGGACACCACTTTGTTCACAAAAGACGTCAACGGGGATCTTTTCATTTGTCAAATTTATGTTGACGATATTATCTTTGGCTCAACTAATGATTTGCTAAGCCATGAGTTTGCTACCATGATGTCTAGGGAATTCGAGATGTCCATGATTGGCGAATTGACTTTCTTCCTTGGTTTTCAAGTCAAACAAATGAAGGAAGGGACATTCATCTATCAAGAAAAATATACTAGAGATATCTTGAAGAAGTTCAAGATGGATGAATGTAAGCCAATTAAGACTCCTATGGCTACAAATGGGCATCTCGACTTGGATGTGGACGGTAAACCTGTTGATCAATCCCTCTATCGTTCAATGATAGGGTCTTTGCTTTACCTTACCGCATCTAGGCCTGATATAATGTTTAGCGTGTGCTTGTGTGCCCGTTTTCAAGCTAACCCTAAGGAATCACATCTTTCGGCTGTGAATAGGATCCTTCGGTATCTCAAGCACACCCCTAGCATAGGCTTGTGGTACCCCAAAGGCGCTAGCTTAGATCTCTTGGGATACTCGGATTCGGATTTTGCCGGAAGCCGTGTCGATCGCAAGAGTACCTCCGGGGGTTGCCACTTGCTTGGGCGTTCTCTAGTTTCTTGGTCGAGTAAGAAGCAAAATTCCGTGGCTTTGTCCACCGCGGAAGCGGAATATATAGCTGCCGGGGCATGTTGTGCCCAAATTCTATATATGAAGCAAACCCTTTTGGACTTTGGTGTGAAACTAGGAAGAATACCACTCCTTTGTGACAATGAAAGTGCCGTAAAAATTGCCAAGAATCCGGTTCAACACTCTCGCACAAAGCACATTGATATTCGCCATCACTTCTTGCGTGATCACGAAGCCAAGGGGGATATTTCCCTTCAAGGTGTGAGATCCGAGGAGCAATTGGCGGATATTTTCACAAAACCTTTAGACGAGAGTATCTTTGTTAGGCTAAGAAATGAGCTAAATGTGTTAGATGCGGCAAACGTCATGTAAGTTGCCATGTCATATAGAAAAATGCATACATATAGGACACTTGTCTAACCGTGGTAAGATAGTGATGAGCAAGGGTTTAGCTAGAGGTGGTGGTCCACTTGTTTTCCTCTAGGCTTGTAGAAAGGCTCATCATGATGAAGCTTTCCGTGGGATCAAACTTGACAAGTAGATTTTAAATTCTCGCTATGCATTTCTTGTCATATAGTTGTGCACTTCATGTTTACCTTTCCTTTGCATGTGGTTGTAGTTTGCATTATCATTGCATGCGTAAGGGTCACAAAGGAGATCACTTGATGAAAATGAGACTTGTTTTACGTGCAAGATCTTAATTCATGAGAAGTGAAAAGAGTAAAGTGTTAGGTGCGTTATTGCCTAGTGAGCAATGTCATGGTGAGTTTGAAGCTTTCCTCCTTCAATATTCCTATGACATGGCTCATACATTTTAAATTTGGCGCTTTGTCTCACTTGCGACTTATCCTTGATTTTGAAAAGAAAAACTATTTAAGTTATTAAGCTATCCTATTTTGAGGGGTAAAGTCGCCTATGCAAGTCCATTAACTTGAGTTTAGTTGAATCTTATAAGTTCTTTGGACTTAGCATAGAAAAGTGAGCTGAGAGAGGGTTTTTGGGTTCACCGGTTAAACCGATTCAATGGATCTATACCCATCGGTTTAACCGGCGTTACTAAGTGTCAGCCACAGCTCAGTCATTTCAGGCGTTCAACCGGCGTATGCAAAGTTTGCAGCATCGGATCAACCGATGAACAGAACACAATTCTGACCTGAAAATCAACTGTTATCTACATCGTTCAACCGACGAGTTCACTTTTCAGATCATCGGTTCAACCGGCGTACAGATACAGATTTGGCAGGGTTTCTGGTAAACTACACCGACGCGATCAACCGGTGTTCAAAACCTAAGCGTCGGATCAACCGGCGATAAGAAAAATTTGCGGGGTCCACTTGTCATATTATTCTCTTACTCTCTCACTACCGCCCGCTCGTCTTCAGTTGTTGCCGCCTCCTCGCCTTCGCCGTCTCCTCCACACTGCCGCCGCCTTGCGCCGTTCGCCGCCGTCCACCGCCGTCCGCCGCTCGCGTCATCTGCCGCCCGCACAACCGCACCACCGCCGTTCGCGCGCCGCCGCTTTCTGCCGCCCGCTCACATTCTCGCCGGCGCCGCTCACACGTCACTGCGTCGCCCCCGTGCCGCCGCCACCGCCCTGCGCGCCGCCGCCGCCTGGGCCCGCACGCAACCACCGTCCTGCACGCCACTGTGCCACCCGCGCATCACCGCGTCGCCCGCTTGCCATCGCATCGTCGCGTCCGTGTTACTCACAGTGTCGAGATGGGTCGTGACAAAAGGAAGGGTAAGGAGATCGTGGTCGAGGAGCCCGCTCGCAAGCGGACTCGCGCAGCCAAAGAGGCCGAGAGGGCCGAGATGGTGGCTAAGGCCACCGAGGAGCAGGCGTCAGGCCGTGCTCGTCCGTTCGCTATCAGAGATCCGCCAGCCAGGGGCAGAGGCAGAGGCAGAGGTATGGGCAGAGTCCGAGGTGCCAGGGCCACCAGAGCCGTGACAGCAGCAGCAGCAGCAGAGTCTGAGTCTGGTCAGTCACATTCAGCGGCAGAGTTGGAGACAGCTTCAGATTCAGAGACAGCGCAGTCCGAGCAGTCTCAGGGGCAGGATACACAGCAGTCACCTGCTCTGCGACGTTCTGGCCGCACCCGGCAGACGTCCCCCATAGAGGAGACTTCACCTGCGACCGAGCGTCGCACCGGACCTAGGACGCGAGGAGGCCACCAGCCACAGGAGCCTCGCAGGTCCACCGCAGCAGCAGCAGCAGCTCGACGAGCCGAGGCCCTAGCGGCCGAGCGCGCAGTGTTCCGCATGGACACTGTCGTGCGTCTGGAGCCAGGTGTGCTGCTCCAGAACTTGACCAAGGCCAATGCGGCAAAGGTCAAGAGGCTCAGGTGGAGTGTTCAGGAGGAGGAGTGGTTCCCGGTGACACGAGACAGCAGGGTCGATCGTAGATTCTGGACGCTCCTTCAGGCCAGTTTCTACGAGACCTATTAGAGGCGGGGCCACAGGATTTTCCCTCACAGAGTACTAGACTGGGTTTCACTGAGGACAGCCGCAGGGGGAGCCGATGTCCGGGAACACTTTGATCACTTCAGGGGTCTGCCCAGGTTGCTCTCGATTGAGAGGAATAGATACATTGAGGATTGGGTCAGGGTTTTCTATGCCACAGCTTGGATAGCCCCAGAGCGCAGAGCTGTTCACTTCATGTTCGGAGGGCAGGTGTTTGGTTTGTCCAGAGCGACACTCGCAGGGATTCTAGGAGTTGATTTGGTTGACGTCTCCCTGCACGAGATGGTATATGGTGATGCTGATCCACCTCGCAGGGCCATGATTGGCGGGATTGCACCTTCACACGAGGCGATCTCACAGTGCTTCCGCCAGCCCTTTCCGGCTTCTTACGCCAGAGTACCGAGCTTGCTGACCCCAGAGGCCTACGCAGTTCACATGGCACTCCGGAGGACGTTGCTCCCGAGGAGTGGCTACCCAGAGGGGTTCACAGGTCTGCAGCAGCTTCTACTTCTTCACATCCTCACTCACGAGCCCTTTGATATTGTCGACTTCATCTTAGCTGAGATCGAGGATGTTATCACTGACGGGATGGGCGTAGTACGACAGTTTCCTTATGCTCACTGGATCAGTTTCATTTGCTCTATGATAGTGCCAGCTGAGTCACCCGTCAGTGCAGTCTACAGACAGGACGAGACTCCCTGGTTCCCAGTTTACCGTCCTACAGCACCTTCGGACCGGAGGAGAGGCAGGCAGGCTGATAGAGCTGCCATGGCACGATTGTCACCCGAGGTACAGGCCCGAGTGGCTCAGGAGGATGAGGCACTGCTTGCCGCAGAGGCTCAGCTTCCCGGAGGAGATGATGAGATTCATTGGTCAGACCTAGAGTCAGACTCCTCCGAGGACGAGGAGTACTTCCCTGCACCTGCTCCAGCGAGTCATGATCACGAGGCAGGAGGTTCCGGAGAGCCAGCTCCAGTGTCAGCTGCTGCAGCTACCACAGTTTCCGAGTCTCAGGTGTCTCAGCCGTCTGAGCTCACCGCACTTTTGCAACAGCTGGTCACACAGCAGAGGGAGGATCGTCGTGCTCAGGAGGAGGCCAGGAGAGCCCATGAGGCCCAGCTTGCAGAGATCCAGAGGGAGGCCGCCCGAGAGCGAGCTGCTACAGAGGAGCGGTTTGTCGGACTCATTGACCGAGTATCTCAGAGGACAGACGCTCAGTTTCAGCAGATGCAGCAGGGCATGATGGCGATGTTCGGGATGATTTCACAGCTATATTCTCACACCGGACTCGCCCCTCAGCAGCCAGGACAGTCAGGCCTTCAGGGCGCCGGAGCACCACCACTTGCAGTTACACCTGCTCCGGCCTCCACTGCTCCAGCTTCTTCCGCGACCCCAGAGATCATGTTCTCATTGTCAGCACTGCTTGGGTCTGCGAGTTGTCCCCTCTTCTCTCCGCTGCCTGCGACCTCACTCTTCCAGGAGTCACCCACAGCAGTGCAGTCAGTTGGCCTCCCCGTCGTACCACAGCCACTACCTTCAGGGGGAGGCGGAGAGGTGTCCTTAGTTCAGCAGTCGTCACAGCCGGCAGCATCAGCTCTTACTACTTCAGATGTTGACACATCTTCTGCTGAGCCGGCTACTACTTCCACGGATCCTCTCCCCGGCAGTGCTAGCACCAGAGCCTCGACGACAGCTACACCTCCAGTCAGCTCAGCACCTGCCGGCACCTCAGATCAGCAGCTACCTTCAGTCTCCGAGGATCCACCGTCCGACGACGACGACGACGATGACCCAGATCGCTTTCTTGCAGTACCGCGTCAGCTGGATCCGTAGATCACTCCTTTTTGGGCTTTGATGCCAAAGGGGGAGAGGGAGTCAGGGGGAGGAGGGTAGCATTAGAGAGAGCTCGATCAGGACCTTGATGTTCCTTATTGTATTATATTTGGTGTTAGTTCATGGATATGTACATTTGTCATTTGAGCATGCTGAGCTTTTGAGACATATCTATGGATTTCGTTTGAGCCTTTGAGCTCTTTGGTTCTTTTCTTTCGAGTTTCCTTGTGTTTATTCTTGCCATATCTTTCTCGTCTCTCGTTATTTACATCTATGTTGTCATCAATCACCAAAAAGGGGGAGATTGTAAGCATCTAGGCCCTTAAGGCTTGTTTCGGTGATTAATGACAACCATTATTGTGACTAATGAGTTTGTGCATATTTTTAGATCATTATCGCTCATTTGGTTATATGTCAAAAGAGGCCCCTAATTTTCATTATTCAAAAAGGCGATCTCGGCTTTCAACTCAATAATATGTCAAGACTAAGGATCTTTCTAGTCCTGAGTGTCATAAGGTTGAGAAGGACACTTAGGTTAGTATAGGTTTTATAGTTTTGTAGTGATCGCACTATTAAGAGGGGTTTAGGCTTAGTAACTTGAGCATGGACATGGTCATTTGAAAATGGATGCACACAATGGTCACTCAGGTTTCTAGAAGCTCAAATAAGTGGTTCTTAACTTATATCTCAAGAAATATTTGGATTTCATTCAAGACTCAAGTCAGAAAAGGCAAAATCAGAAAAATCCTATTCACCGGTTTAACCGACGCTTCAACTCTTCTATACGTCGGTTAAACAAGGTCAGCAGAGTTTGACAAGTCAATTCACCGGTTCAACCGATGATATTTGAAAAAGGACGTCGGTGCAGTTGTCCAGAGACTTTGTTTTTCTGTTGATCAGTGGACAACTACACTCACCGATTAAACCGACGATATTTGAAATTGGACGTCGGTGCAGTTGTCCAGTGACTTGGTATTTCAGTTGATCTGTGGATGGCTACACTCACCGGTTAAACCTATGACACGTCGGTTAATCTTCCCAAACAGTAACGGCTAGTTTTCAGATGGGGAGTTTACATTCACCGGTTAAACCGACGATGATTATTGGAGGGACGTCGGATTAACCGGCGATACGCAGTTTTTCTGGCAGCTTTTTCTCCAACGGCTCTATTCGTGTGAGCTGCCCATATATACCCCTCCAATGGGTCATTCTACTACTCTTGACACCAGGCAACACCCAAACACACATACTTTAGTCAAGAGCCACTTTGAGCTTCAACATTTCATACACTTGTTCATTCAATCATTCAAGAAGCAAGATTAAGGACTTGAGTAGAGAGAAGCTTGTGTGCATCCATTCTTGGTGATTGGTTCTTGCTCAAGTGAAGGCCTTAGCTTGTTACTCTTGGTGATTGGCATCACCTAGGCGATCTTGGTGATCGAGGTGATTCTCGCGGAGCTTGCCAAGGACTGTGGAAGCCCGGAGAAGAGACTTGTACGTGGCTTGATCTCCACCACACCGGGATGGTGAACGGAGACTCTTAGTGAGCGCCCTCGTCTTGGTGACTTGGGAGGTGACAATACTCTTTGTGAGTGTCACAACGTGGATTAGGGGTGTGTGCCAACACATCGATACCACGGGAAAAATCCGGTTGTCTCTTGTCCACTTTACTTATTCAAGCATTATCTTTCATGCAATTCATTCATGTGCTTGATTTAGGGATGACTAGTTAGCTCTACCTTGCTAGGCTTTATCTCTTTTTTATCTTATCTAGCTTGTGTAGGTTTAGTTATCCGGTTGGTGAATTGGTGCCTTTCTAGTTTTGCATAGGTTAAGGTTGCTTTATCTTGTTTTAGAAATTGAAAAAGGCCCAATTCACCCCCCCTCTTGGTCCATCGATCTTTTCAGGTGATTGAGCATCATCTGAAGATCCACCCCGACGCCAGGCCGGTCCAGCAGAAGCCACGCAAGCAGTCCATCGAGCGGCAAAACTTCATCCGTGAAGAGGTTAGCAAGCTGCTCCAGGCTGGCTTCATTGAGGAGGTCTACCACCCAGTGTGGTTGGCCAATCCAGTCGTGGTCCCGAAGGCTAACGGGAAGCTTCGGATGTGCATCGACTACACCAATCTTAATAAGGCATGTCCAAAAGACCCTTATCCACTTTCGCATATAGATCAGATTGTAGACTCCACCTCCGGGTGTGATTTGCTGTCCTTCATAGATGCCTATTCTGGTTTTCACCAAATCAAAATGGCTAGGGATGATAGGAAGCATACAGCTTTTGTAACAGTGGATGGTCTTTATTGTTATATAGTAATGCCTTATGGATTGCTTAATGCTCTACCCACCTTTGCTCGTGCAATGAACATCACTCTAGGTGATTTGGTTAGAGATATAGTTGAGGTGTATGTTGATGACATCATTGTCAGGACTAGAGAATCAAATTCCCTCCTGGAAGATTTAGCTCAAGTCTTCGACAAGCTACGAGCGACCTCCACCAAGCTTAACCCCGAGAAATATGTCTTTGGTGTGTCGGCGGGAAAGCTCTTGGTTTCTTAGTTTCTTGGTCTCCCACCAGGGGATCGAGGCAAACCCGGACAAGGTCCGGCGATTGAGGCAATGAGACCCCCTGCGCGCCTCAAAGATGTGCAGAGGTTAACGGGGTCCCTTGCAGCCCTCAGCCCCTTCTTCAAGCTCATGAGGGGGTCCGGTCCATTCACAAGGACTGAAGAGGCAGAATGTGCCTTCCAGGAGATGAAGCAGTACCTCACCTCCTTGCCGGTCCTGGTCGCACCGGACCCAGGTGAGACACTGTTTCTTTATCTTGCAACGACGACCGAAGTGATCAGCATGGTGCTGGTCACTGAGAGGTCCGGGCATCTCTCGCAGGGGGCCTCCGTGGACCCTCCTGCAGGAGAAGGAGGTCCGACCTCCACCAGTCTGGCAACTGGCCCTACTTCGAGGGTCCGGTCAGGTCCCGGCCTGAAAAACATCAAGCGACCCGGGGTCCGGCGAGTCCCCAACTCAATCAGAAGGATCCAGTCCGGCTGGCAGAGTCAGGACCATCCAGAAGCTGGTCTACTACTTCGGTGAGGTCCTTCACGAAGCAAAGGCCAGGTATCCTGAGACGCATAAGCTCCTTTATGCTATACTCGTTGCGTCCAGGAAACTCCGTCACTATTTCCAGGCCCACAAGATTGTGGTGGTGACCTCCTATCCATTGAGGGCCATCCGCCACAATTCCAACGCCACGGGCAACATCGCCAAGTGGGCAGCTGAGCTCGCTGGATTCCAACTCGACTTCCAGCCACGCCATGCCATCAAGAGCCAGGTCCTTGCTGACTTCGTTGCAGAATGGACACCAGCACCAAGCGTCCCAGGGGGTCCGGATGATGGGACGGACCCCCCACGTCCGGAAGTCAGGGCTCCGGTGTTCACCGGACCCCACTGGATGATATTCTTTGATGGGTCCGCCCGCAGCAAGAGGGCAGGGGCCGACGTGGTCCTCATCAACCCACGTGGCGAGCAGTTGAAGTACATGGTGCACCTCGACTTTGAAGCCACCAACAACATGGCAGAATATGAGGCCTTAATCTTTGGACTCACGGCGGCTCTGTCCCTGGGGGTCCAGGAGCTCCTAGTCAATGGAGACTCCCAACTCGTCATCAGACAGGTCCGGGGAGAGTGTTGCTGTAACAATCCCCAGCTCGCAGCCTACCTCATTCATGTGAAGAGGCTGGAGAAGGACTTCCATGTGCTAGAGCTGCAACATGTTCCACGCGAAGGCAACTCAGCGGCTGATGCACTCTCCGCGAGCGCATCGACTCAGGCACCCGTGCCCGAGGGCGTCTTCCAGAGGCATCTGCTGAAGCCTTCCACCCAGCCTGACCTGGGCGAAGGGGGTCGGACTGGCACCTCGAAGCTAGCGGTCCCGGCGGCGCTACATCAGTGGAGCCCGCCAAGGGTTGTGTGCTCCCTCAAGGGTCCCGAAGACCTCAGGGAGCCACACCCAGTTTCTCAGGAAGGTCCCGATGCATGGATCTCTAAGGTCCGGGACTACCTGAAAGATAATTTCCTTCCTGAAGACCAAGCATCTGCTGAGCGCATAGTCCGGATGGCTAAGCGGTACACAGTGGTAGAAGGGGATCTCTACCGCCGTGGCGCCAACGGCATCCTCATGCGGTGCATCACCCAGGAAGAGGGCCGCGACTTGCTCGCGGAGATCCATGGAGGCGAGTGCGGAAGTCATTCTTCGTCCCGCACGCTGGTCGGTAAAGCCTTCCGGCATGGTTTTTACTGGCCGACAGCGCTCCAGGATGCAGCTGAGTTAGTAAGGTCCTGCAAAGCGTGTTAGTTCCATGCAAAGCAGATATACACTCCAGCTCAGGCACTGCAGATGATTCCTCCCTCTTGGCCCTTTGCTGTATGGGGGTTGGATATCTTGGGACCCTTCCCTAGGGCCGTCGGCGGGTACCGGTACCTCTATGTCGCCATTGACAAATTCATCAAGTGGCCAGAAGCAACCCCAGTGGTGAACATCACCAAGGCATCAGCAACTGCCTTTCTTAGGTCAATTGTGTGCCGGTTCGGGATCCTGAACCGGGTCATCACCGATAATGGGACTCAGTTCACGAGCCAATACTTCCAGGAGTACTGCGAGGACATTGGCATCCAGCTCTATTTCGCCTCAGTGGCGCATCCCAGGAGCAATGGCCAAGTCGAGCGAGCTAATGCTGAGATCCTCAGAGGACTCAAGATTCAGACCTACTGCGATCTTGAGAAGCATGGCGCAAAATGGATTGATCAGCTTCCGAGCGTGCTATGGGGGAACCGGACCACACTCAGCTGGGCGACAGGGGAAACCCCTTTCTTCTTGGTCTACGGGGCCGAAGCGTGCCTTCCCCCGGAGATTACCATGAGCTCTCTATGAGTCCAGGCTTTTGATGAGGACTTGCAGGAACAACAGCGTCGCCAAGACGTGGACCTCGTCGACGAGCGGAGATGGCGAGCAGCAGTCCAAAATGCACGGTACAACCAAGCGCTCAGGCGCTATCACCAACGGTTCTTGCGTAGTAGGGAGCTCCGGGTCGGGGACCTAGTCCTAAGACGAATCCTGAACCGAGAGGGCCTGCACAAGCTCTCCCCCAGCTGGGAGGGGCCCTTCAAGGTGACAAAGGTGTGCCGACCCGGATCTGTTCGTTTGGCTACGGAGGAAGGCATGCAACTACCCAATCCATGGAACATTGAGCACCTCCATAAGTTCTATCCCTAGGACCTAGTTGAGAGGAAATTTTTCCTTTGTAATTGGTAGCATCACCGTGCGGACCAGGGCGGTGGAGGTCCGCCCTCGTAAACCCGGCCCCTGGCGTACATCGCACAATTTTCTGTACCAATTCATTAAGGAAAGATTTGTTCTCAGTGTGTTTGTAAGGTTTATACGATTCTAGTTTTTCTTTGCTTCTCATTACACTAACCCCCCACGTGGTCTTTTACGTCTGTGCCGCGCCCGAGGCCTTACTTGAGTTGCTACGCTATGTCTCTACCCCAGGACCACTGTCTCGCAGGAGAAAAGGAACCAGACACCTAGGAACTGGCTTCAGGGAGACGTGCTCGTTCTTTGCTGGGGTCCAGGGTTGTGTAGCCGCTTAGCCTGGTTCCGTACCCTAAGCCTACATGCCCTACCCCCCTAGGGCGAGTACCGTTGTACCTCGAACCATGGACCCGGGGGCCGGGACCCCTTTAATCCCCGAATCTAGGCCCTGGCGCCCTGACCCGCTACGCAATTCAGGAGGCCCTCGCTCGCCAGACTGGGACCTCGTGGGGACGTCTACTAAGCGTCGATCCTAAGTCGTGTGCAGGACCTCGGTTCTATGGCAGCTAGTCCCGACCTATTGCGACTACCTCCCAGGGGGCCACGGGACCTTGGTATGCTTGAGAACACTTTACAGGATCGACAATCAGCAAAACAGCTAAGTTTTTCGCAAAAAGTAGACGCACGAAATACTTAAATACATTACTGATAATGTACACGGAATTATGTTACATCACAAAGTTATATTACAAAAACAATAACAAAGATACTAGTCCTATTGTCCTAGTGGTCCGGAGGCGTCCCCACTCCTTGCAGGTCGGGACGGCGTCGGATGCGGGACACCACCATGTCTGCCGCCTCCTGCACTCCCTCCTGTGCGGCGGCCACCATCGCCCGGATGGGACCGACCAGGACGGGAGTTAGTTGGATGGTGGGGTCGTGGCTCCGGAAACAGGTAAGGATATACTCTGCCATCCCCCGGGCAACTGCTCGCCCTTCTGTCTCCAGGAGTTCGTGCATGCCGGACTCCAGGCCTTGTAGTCGCTCGGCAGTGGAGTCCAGCACCTGGAGGGCGACACCAAGTGAAGAAGGAGCCTCCGCCACCCAGATGGGGCTTGCTCCGAGAGCTCCCAGGGAGGAGTTCACCTCACCGGCCCACCTTACAATCCAGCCGATGCTAGCGCGCCGCTCCACCTGGAACTCCTCCACCTTGGCCTCCCTTTCCTGGAGGGCCGCTTCGCTCTCCCGAAGCCTCCTGGTCCCGGCTGCCAGTTCCTTCTCCACGGCCGCCACCCGCTCCTAGAGCTCCTCGAGCCGGGCCACCTCCTCTGCTTCGCGGGCGGCAAGCCTGCGTTCTCTCTCCACCGCGGCTGCCTCCGGTTCTGCAAGGGTGGCTTCCTGCGCCTTGGTCATCTCCACCACCTTCTTGGCCTGGTTGGCTAGCTCCAAGGCGGTCTTCTCCCTGTCCGCCGCCGCCTGCACCCTCTCCTCCGCTGCGAGCTCCCGCATGAGGGTGTGCTTCTCCCGCCGTACGGCCGCTCTCTCCCGTTGAGCAGCTGCCGCCTCCCGATCGAGAGCCTACTGCAACTACTCCTACAGGAGTTCGCGCTCCAGCACGAGCTCGGCGCGCTCCCTGGCGTAACAGGTGGAGACGATCTTGATGCGGTCTCCCAGGCGGTCCTCCCAGTCGGAGAGCCTGAGGCGCTCCGCCTCCAGCTTCTCCCACTCTCGGCGGATGCCTGCCTCCAGCTTCTCATGAACCTACTGGCTCTTGGCAAAGAGGCGGGGGAGCGGGACCTCCGCTGGACTTGGCAGAAGGCGCCTCCCCAGCACCACCTACGGCTCCTCCTCCTGCGCAGGTGGAGTGGTGGCGCTGGCGGCCTCTGCGACCTCCGGCGCCGCCACCTCCGGCACTACCGCTGCCTCTGGCGCCACCACCTCCGGCACCTCCGCGGCCTCCGGCGCTGCTGCCTCAGCTACTACTGCTGGTTCAGCTGGAGGAGGCTCCGACATGGCGTCTGCTGCTGCTGGCGCCTCGGTCGATGTAGCAGGTCTGGCGGCCTCCTCCTCCTCCGGGGTGGATTCGGGCCTTGGGGGTGTGGTGACCTCCGGTTCCGGACCTCTAGGTCCGGCAGGTGCTGGTACTAGCTGGGGGCCCGGACCCCCCAGCAGGGGCGGCTCCGGCGGACGTGCTCAATGCGTCCGAAGAAAGGGGCCTGTCAGACCATCAACAAGGTTAGGGCCCTAGGAAGACAAATGGAGAAATAAAAAATTCCAAGGAAGACCACTTACACAAAGTCAAACCACTCCCAACTGCCCCGTGCATTTGGGGGGACCACCTTTTCCGCCGAAGGCCCACTAGACCTTTGGTGGATGTCCTCGACTACTGGCGCCTCTGGTGGCGGGGGTCGAGTTTGTGGCCTTGGCTCTGTCGGTGGTGGTGTCGCTGGCCGCTGCGTCGTCGGTGGCGGCGAAGCAATCCGCCGCTCTGGGGAAGCCCGTCGCGCTTCCTCCGATCTCCTCTCCGACTGCTAGCGCTGCGGCGGAGGTGGTGGAGCTCCGCTCTACCTCTCCGCCTCCACCGTCTTTTGGCACTTGGGGGCCGGCTCCCCGATGAAGGAGCCATTGCCGCGCTGGAGCCTCCGGGACTTGGACCCCTCCGTATGGTCCTTGTGCCAGTGCTCTGGCACCGGCACCTTCTCCTTTCCATTCCCGGCGGGGGCCGGACCTCCGGGTCTTGGCCCCCCGGGACCTTGGCTGGTACGCTGCTGGCGGTTGGGTGTGGCGCCGGGGATGTGGAGCCCGCGATTGGGGTCGCCTCCCAGCTGCCGGACCGCTAGGCCTCCCTCATCCAGGGTCGGCATCAATGCCAGGACTGACGCCCGCAACGCCTGGTCCTCGCACAGGGCCTTCACCCTGCTCAGGAGGATCAGGGACTCCGGGCTGAATGCGTCGCCAGTCATTCCCCGGATCGCGACCTCCAGCTCCGCCCTAGAGAAGTCGGTGCTGAGCCCGCGCGCGATCCTGCAGCAATCATTTGGCCCTGTGTACATGTAGGCCATCCGGGACCGCTGCTGCAGGGGAGCAATTCGCCGCTTCAGGAAGTCGCCCAGCACCATCATGAATGTCAGGCCGCTCCGGTAGAGATTCTTGACCCGATTAAGGACCGGGCCGAGCTCCTCCGGTATCGTCGGCTTGGCCTTCCAGGTGCTCCGCTCGCTCTGGGGTCCCTCTGTTGGCAGCTCCAGGCGGTAGTGGGGGTCAGCCTCCACGATAACCCAACCTTCACGCCAGTCCTCCCACTTGGAGATGGAGAAGGCGCTGATGTAGGAGTTCGCCATCCCGTGCCGGAGCTGGAAGTAGTAGGCGCTGACTTCGCACTTGCTCGTCCCAGTCCCGACCAAGGCATAGAAATGCCTGAAAATGGTGGTGCAGGGGCGCACCCCCATGAACATCTCCATGAAGTGGGCGAAGACCGCCATGAGGAGAACGGAGTGTGGGGTGAGATGATGAAGCTGGAGTCCGAACTCCTGCAAGAGCAGGAGGAAGAAGGAGGAGATCGGAGGAACCAACCCGCACATGGCGTACGAGTTGAAGAGAATAAACTCCCCCGCGGCAAGGTCGCGGAGTAGGATTTTGACGGCCCTGATCTTCTTCGCGTGTTCCGGCGTGGTCCATCCCACAAGGCAGTGCACCATGTCCAGCTGGGCCTGGCTTTGGAAGCGGCGCGGAAAAGGGAGTGAAGACATGGCGATGAACGCAGCAATGGCGGGAGATGGATCGCAAGGGAGTAGGAAGGAGAAGGAAGCCGAGCGCAAGGAAACTGATTGCAAGGAGTGTGCGGAGACAAAGGGGCGCTACAGCGTCCGTTGATGGCAAGAGCGAAAAGGTAGCCGTTCGCTTCGGCGCCTATCTTTTATGCAAAAGCTGTTGCCCTCTCACGCTCCGCGGCGACCGAGGAGAAGTCGAACGGTTGCCTGCACCAGGCCCCCTCCTCTCGCACCCAATGCCTGGTGGGCCCGGGCCCGCCAGTCAAAGGCCTGGCCGCTGGGGGGGAAGGGGGAAGGCGGAATCCGAACCGCCCGAGCCGCGGGACGGGCTCGAATAAGACAAGAATATGAACCGCCTGACGCGCATGGCGCGGGCGGAGGACGGGCCCCTCGGGGATCCCGCTATGAGGGAAAGGACATCCATGCCCTTCCCCGGCGGGAACAAGCTGTCCACCCGGCGCAATGCTGGGATCTGGCCCCACCTGCGGGTTCATCCCTCACCCGAGGTGGGCCTGGGGGCCTCTGTCGGTACATACGGACAGGGGTACCTCCTGCTAGGGTGTCCAGGCCCTTAGGGTCTCACCATCCGTAATCTCCCCCTCGTCTTCTGGGTGACGTGGCATACGGCCTGGGCCTGACAGCTGGGATCATGGTCTCCGGACCTTTCCCGTGCTCTTAGAGGTTCGGGGCCTCCATGTGCCCATGAAGGCAGGGTGGCTCGCGGGTAGCCCCCGCGGACCCGGACTCCCCAGGGAGGTCCGGGACCGCCACGTGTGGAGGCCAGGCTTCCGCAGGCCTGATCGCTCCGACCGGCCTCGGGGACCCGGACCCCCTACCCCCGGGAAGGGGTCCGGTGCCGCCACGTGCTACCCCCGCAGTGGGAGCGGGCCTGGCCCTGCCACGTGCCTGTGGCAGGAGGCCCTTCGCAGGTCTCCAGCCCACCTACCAGCATTTAATGCGGTAGCTGGGCCGGGCGCGCCCAAGTTAAAAAGTATGGCCTGCCACTGACACACGGGGCATATAGGCTGACACCACGGTAAGCCCGCCTGTTTCCAAGGCGGCGCGTCGTGTCATCGTATACTATGCGCAAGCGGCGTACAGTCCCGTCACGGCGCCGCGCGCGGGCATGATGATGGCTTGTAACAGGAGAGCTGTAACACCCTAAGGTAATTCCTTAAATTTTAATGAATTTATTTGGGCTTAAATAAATTTTCCAGGGTTTTCCTAATTTATCTCGCATTTAAATTAATTTGATAACACGAGAAAATAAAATTTATCATAGGATTAAAGTGTTTGTGCATTCATGCCGCAGCATTATTTTATTTGTGTTGAGTTTATAGGTTTGAATTCAAATTGTATTTTGAATTCAATTGGATTGTTTGAATAATTAGAGTATAGAAAAGGAAAAGCAAAGAAGAAGAAAAGGAAATAGAGCCCAGCAGCCCAACTCTCTTTCCCTCTCGGGCTCCTTTCCCTCTCTTCCAACACCGCATGGGCCAAGCCGGCCCATTTCTCTTTCCCCAGCCCGAGCGGCCGCTCCTCTCTTTCCTCTCTCTGCCAGGCCGGCCCCGCGTGTCAGCGCCTTCCCTCCCCCTTTCTCCTTTCTTCCCCGGCGTAACGTCCTCCTCCGAGATCTCCGGCGAGCTCCCTTGCTCCGGGCCCGCACGCCAGGGTAGCCTCGCCGCCCTACAAAGGGAATCTCCTGAGCCCAGAGTTCTAACCCTAACCCTCGCCAGCCACCAAACCCCCAGCGCCGCCACCCCTTTCCTCCGCCGCGCGAGCTCCCTCGGCCTCACCGTTGAGCCACCGTTCTGCCGCGCTCTAGACCACCACAGCCCCCGCAAGAGCTCCGCCCCGTCCCCTAGAAGCTTCCCGAGCCCCGCAATTTCACCCCGAGCCTCTGCATCGTCGAGATTCCGCGAAGAACCACCGCCGGTGAGCTGTGCCGCCGCCCCAATTCCCTTGTCGCCGGCCGGTCTCGAGCTGCTCTAACCCCCTGGTTACCTCCGCAGGGACTTCCCCGACCGATCCGCGCGACCAAGGAACCCCGAGCCCCGCTGCTGCCGTCTGTCCGCGAGCGCCGCCCCGCCTCCGCCGCACGGCCCTCGTCGACGACCATCCTCCGTCGCATCTCCGGTCCCCACGACGCCTCGGTGAGCAGCACATCATCTCCGGTAACCGTTTGCGCTAGGTGTGGTAGTCTGTAAACCCCCGCAGCCACCCAACCACGGCACGCCGGCGAACCCGTGCCGCCCCCGCCGTGGGGAGCCATGACCCAAACCCTAATCCACCACCTCGAGTACCTGGACGTGTTCACCACGTCATGCTCTCGCTCCCAGACCAGTTCTCGTCCAAACCTGAGCCGGAGCACCAAGTTGGGCCGTCTCCGGCGAAGCGCCACCGTGGGATGCTGGTCTCCGGCGACCTGCACCGCCGCTGGCGCGTCCGTGTAGTCCTGGCCGCTCGATCCGTGTTGGACGCGTAGGATTAGAAGCCGCGTACCCCCCTGCTCCGCACCGCTAGATCCAGATCCAACGACCCCAAACGGAGCGTACCGGTTCGCAGATCAGATTAGATCCAAGCCGTCGGTTTCAAATCCAGCGGGAGGCATTAGATCCGTGCTAAGGGAGGGTCCGGAGCGTCGGATCGAGATCCGACGGCCGATACGCGTAGATACCCCTTCGCGTAATGGATCTAATCCGAGCCGTTAGATGGCGATCCATGGGCCCAGAATAGAAGTTAACGGTTCCGCCCATCGTTTTTGCTAAAGAGTCCCCGGCTTTTCCTATATTCAACCCGCAGTACTCTTTAGTCAAAAGTAATTACGGTTAAGTCCTGTTTTATGCTTTTAGACCCCTGAGCTTCCGGGATTTAGTGCCCGCCGTCCAGCCTGAGGTTTTTAGCCAGCTAGCCCCTGTGTCTAGGGTTTATTTACGTTTAGGTCCCCAGTTTTCGCACAGAACCCCCTGGAAGTTCTATTTTTCTCGCAAATAGGTCCCTGGACCTTGTTTTAGCCCTAGATTTTGCGTGTTAGCTCCGTTTTAGGTGTTCTTTATATCCACACGATCGTTGTAACGCGTAGAATAGTTCTAGCATAGTTTTGTGTGCTATTTCTATGTAATGTTGTACTGTTTCTTATATTTTGTCCTTGTTTGCATGTATGCGTATGTGCTGGACTGTGTTTTGGCGTTGCGATCGTGAGTAGACGCGGAGCCTTTGGATCAGTACCAGGAGCAGCCATCTTCCGAGCAGTTCGAGCAGCAGCCGGGAGAGTACGAGGAAGGCAAGTATAACATGAATCTCCTATCACTTTTTAATACAATCTCATACTGCATTTTAATACTGTATGCCTATAAGGACTTTCCTAGCCACTTTATATCCTATATATATGTCCTTTGGGTTGCATTTTGGTTAGTTGTGCTAGGTTGCTGCGCTATAACACACTTGGTCCTTTTTAATTAAATTGTTAATGATCTTATGCAACTTAATTCTGGAGCCGACCCTCTGTGCTGTGTGCTTGAGTGGTTTGTGCGTCCTTAAAAATATGTTTTTGTAGAAACATGGTTTAGGGGGCCAGCACGGTGCTTAGTGCTTGGTTGGCTACTCTCCATAAGGACCGGTTCATAGAGCGACAACCTGGGACAACCGCGCAACCACAAGACTGGAATGGGACGGTCTTGACTTAGTAATTAGGTCGTGTTGGTTCGGGAGTAACTTACCTGCATGGGCAAGAGGGGTGGTAAGCTTCAATGGTCCCTGCTCCTCCGGCTTGGTCTGTGCTGTGTGTCTTGTACTCCCGGAGGTGGGCCCCATCGTCGCTGATCCAGAATCCTTAGCGGTTACACCTTACCAACGTGATCCTTTGTAACGGTCTCGTAGTGTGCTTGCTAGCCATCTCACCTAAGGAAGTGTGATGAACAACTAGCGTAGCTCACAACTTGTGGGTAAAGTTGTGCAACCTCTCGAGAGTGTAAAACTGATATATCAGCTGTGCTCACAGTCATGAGCGGCCCAGATCCTCCTTTTGATTAGTGGGGTTATCAACCTTTGATTAGGGAGATTCCCCGGGTGGTTTGGTTTGGATGGTTCTTAGTAGTTCTTAATTAATATTGATTAATTTCTTATGCAATTGGGTTATGGTAATTCATCCACTTGTAGTAACTAGCTTTAATAAAATTTGCCAAGACTAAAAGCTAATGCAGTTGAGTCAGCTAGCCTAGAGCCTCATAGTTTGTGTTATACTTGTTGAGTACTAGTTTGTACTCACACTTGCCTCTCTACTCTTCTGTTCTATTTCGGATATCTTCGACTACTGCTCAGTGCCCGACAACGTGGAGGACTACATCAGCGGCTTCGACGACTTCTAGGCGTTTGTCTCCCAGTCGACGTCCCTGTGGCGCCCAGCTCTTCATGTATTCATTTTACGCTTCTGCATCCCTTGAACTGATTCTTGATTCAGTTGTAATAAAGATATTCATTTTATAATTTATACGCTCTTATTCGTGACATGTGTTGTGATATCTTGATAATTTGTTATATATATGCGTGACTTGATCCTGGCGCATATATGATTGCTCGATTTATGTTCTTATAAATCGGGTGTGACAGATTGGTATCAGAGCCATGTTGACTGTAGGACGAAGCCTAGATAGAACTGGTCGAGTTTAGAATCTTCAACCATCATTTTTCTGCTTCTATTCCTTGAGTCTTAAGCCCTCGATTTGCTATCTCTCCTGTCCTTTCTGAGAAGTAGCTTGAGTTTTCCGTAGACGTTGGCCTGAGTCGCCCAATCTTATAAGCTATAAGTTTAGGCTATCCCGATAAAAATACGCTAGAACGAGTGTGCTAGTCGAGTGGGGTGATAAACTCGACTAAGTTGTGAATATTGACTGTTTGTTATTGTGCAAATGTTTAATTTGGATTTTTGATTGATTGCATAGGTTAGAAGTAAATCTCTTGATGCAAATCGATCTTAACGCAAACTTGAATCGAGTAATAAAATTGAGATAGAACGTGGGGGTAAAACCGTACATTCCTTTCTCCCTATTTTATCCTGTCAGCGTTTTCCTTCCCGAAGTTATACCCTATCATTTCTTATGAAATTTCGTTGTTGCAATCAGATGGTGAACACCAGGCGTACCGGTTCCGGTTCTGACCAGCAGGAGCAGAACAACCAGGGTACTGGTCAGCCATTGCCGATGCCGCCACCACTGACCCCGGAGCAGTTCTTCCAGCTCCAGATGCAGATGATGGCGACCCTGAACAACACCGTTCAGGCTCTTCAGCATATCCATGCCCAGCCGCCGCCTCCTCCGCCACCTCAGCCTCGTGATCAGCGTGCGGATTTCCTGAGAGGTCACCCTCCAACCTTCTCTCACGCCATGGACCCACTCCAGGCGGATGACTAGCTTCATTCGGTGGAGCGCCAGTTGGTTGTTGTGCAGTGCGACGACCGGGAGCGAGTTCTGTACGCAGCAGGGCAGCTGCGAGGCTCCGCTCTCGACTGGTGGGAGTCCTACCCAGCTAGGGATCGTGATGCCCTCACGTGGGACCAGTTCCGTGAGCGCTTCAGGAACCATCACATCCCTGAGGGCATAATGAAGATGAAGCAGAAGGAGTTCCGTGCCCTTAAGCAGGTAAATTTGAATGGAATTACCTGCAACTTCTTTTGAGCTTCGATTTATCCTTGATCTCTTTCGTGAGCCTGACACCCTGAGCGATTTCTATCCTTGCTATCCTTGTTCATTATTTCAGGGTTCGATGACGGTGACGGAGTACCGTGATCGTTTCCTTCAGCTTGCCCGCTACGCCCCTGCTGACGTCGCTCGTGATAGCGATAAGCAGGAGTACTTCAAGGAGGGACTGGATGATCACATCCAGTATGTGCTGCTGAACCACCGCTTCGACAACTTCAACCAACTGGTTGATGCTGCCCTCAACACCGAGCGTAAGCGCCGGGAAATCGAGGATAAGAAGAGGAAGATGGATCCATCTTCTTCGGGCAGCAACACTCGTCCCCGCTATCAGCATCCGCAGCAGCAGCAGCAGAGGCCGCCCCAGCAGTACCAGCAGCGGCAGCAGTACCCGCCTCGTCCTCAGCCGCAGCAGCAGGTGGGACAGGGTCAGAGGCTTCCAGCACCTCCGGCTCCACCAGCTCAGAGGCAGGGAGCGCCCACTCCTCCTCCTGGGCAGCAGGCCGCTGCATTTCCGCGAGTGTGCTTCCACTGCGGCGAGCCGGGGCACTACGCCAACGTCTGCCCTCGGAAGGCGCAGCCAGGACAGCAGGGGCGTGCAGCTCAGCCCAAGGCCCCAGCTCAGGGCAGGGTGAACCACGTGACGGCCGAGTCAGCGGCCGATGCTCCTAACGTGGTTATTGGTACGTTTATTGTCAACACCCATCCTGCTACAGTGCTTTTTGATACCGGTGCTACGCATTCTTTCATCACCCAGTCTTTTGTTGAGCATCATGGTATTCCTACTAGCACATTAAAGAGGTGCATGTTAGTATCTTCACCGGGAGGGCAGTTGAGGTCTCATGTCTTCTGTCCCAGAGTCAGTGTGGCCATAAGGGGGGTAGATTTCAGTGCGAATCTGATGGTGCTAGACTCCAAGGGCATTGATGTGATCCTCGGGATGGAGACTCTTGCTAAGTGGGGAGTCCGGATAGACTGTGCTCAGAGGACGGTTCTTCTGTCAGCACCGGATGGTCAGGAGGTCACTGTTGGAGCTACAGAGCCTTCTGGATTTCTTCATCAGATGGAGGCTAGACCTACGGATGGTATTCGCGTGGTGTCTGAATTCCCGGATGTCTTTCCGGATGATTTGCCAGGTATGCCGCCTGATCGCGACATTGAGTTTTCTATTGATCTCTTGCCTGGCACAGCTCCTATTGCTAAGCGGCCCTATCGTATGGCACCTGTTGAGCATGAGGAAGTTAAGAAGACCATCGACGAGTTGCCAGCCAAGGGCTATATCCGTCGCAGTTTCTCTCCTTGGGCTTTTCCTGTATTGCTTGTAGAGAAGAAGGATGGCGCGAAGAGGATGTGCGTCGATTATCGGGATCTGAATGCAGTCACCATCAAGAACAAGCATCCATTGCCGCGTATTGAGGATCTCTTTGATCAGCTTCAGGGTGCTTGTGTATTCTCGAAGATTGATCTGCGTTCGGGTTATCATCAGCTGAAGATTCGTCCTGAGGATATTCCGAAGACGGCATTCACTTGCAAGTATGGGCTATACGAGTATACGGTCATGTCCTTTGGCTTGACCAATGCTCCGGCTTTCTTCATGCATCTGATGAACAAGGTTTTCATGGATTATCTGGACACCTTTGTGGTGATATTCATTGATGATATCCTGATCTATTCCAAATCAGAAGCAGAGCATGAGAAGCATCTGAGGCTTGTGTTGCAGAGGCTCAGAGAGCACAAGCTGTATGACAAGCTCAGCAAGTGCGAATTCTGAATTGACGAGGTTCCTTTCCTCGGCCATGTCATCTCCAAGGGAGGTATTGCTGTGGACCCCGGGAAGGTGAAGGATGTGCTTGACTGGGTTGTACCGCAGACAGTGAAGGAAGTCCGCTCTTTTCTAGGCTTAGCAGGTTATTATCGGAGGTTCATTGAGAATTTCTCCAAGATTGCGAAGCCTTTGACTTCCTTGCTGGAGAAGGGTGTGGATTTCTCTTGGACTGATGAGCGTCAGAAGGCCTTTGAGGAGCTGAAGATGAGGTTGACTACGGCACCAGTCCTTACTCTGCCAGACCAGAGCAAGAGGTTCACAGTGTATTGTGATGCTTCGAGGGATGGTCTTGGTTGCATTCTGATGCAGGAAGGCAGAGTGATAGCTTATGCCTCGCGGCAGTTGCGCCGGCACGAGCTGAATTATCCCACTCATGATCTGGAGTTAGCCGCAGTTGTGCATGCTCTGAAGATATGGAGGCATTACTTGTTTGGGCAGAGGTGTGATATTTACACCGATCACAAGAGCCTCAAGTATATCTTCACCCAGAGTGAGCTGAACATGCGGCAGAGAAGATGGCTAGAGTTGGTCAAGGATTATGACCTGGAGATTCACTATCATCCGGGTAAGGCCAATGTTGTAGCAGATGCTCTGAGCAGGAAGAGCTATGCTAACATGGCCGTGGCTTTTCAGATGCCTCAGGAGTTATGCGAGGAGTTTGAGCAGTTGAGCCTGGGTTTCTTGCATCACACCTCGGGTACATCATTCGAGGCAGAACCTACTCTAGAGGCAGAGATCAGGCAGCATCAGAAAGATGATAAGAAGCTGCAGGAAATTCGTGAGTTGCTCAAGATTGGAGAAGCACCTCATTTCAGAGAGGATGATCAGGGTACCTTGTGGTACAAGGGTCGTATAAGTGTGCCGGATGTAGCAGATCTCAGGAAGTTGATTCTGAGTGAGGCTCATGATACAGCATATTCTATCCATCCAGGCAGCACGAAGATGTATTACGACCTGAAGGAACGATTCTGGTGGTATGGAATGAAGCGTTCCGTTGCGGAGTACATGGCTATCTGTGACACTTGTCAGCGTGTCAAGGCAGAGCATCAGAGGCCAGCAGGTCTATTGCAGCCGTTGAAGATTCCAGAGTGGAAATGGGAGGAAATCACTATGGACTTCATTGTTGGATTGCCTTGTACTCAGAAGGGGTACAACTCTATATGGGTAGTAGTGGATCGGTTGACGAAGGTTGCTCACTTCATTCCGGTGAACACTACTTACTCCGGTGCTAGACTCGCAGAGTTGTACATCTCCAGGATTGTATGTCTGCATGGTGTTCCTAAGAAGATCATATCTGACCGAGGATCTCAGTTCACTTCGCGGTTCTGGGAGCAGCTGCATGATTCGTTGGATACGAAGCTGCGTTTCAGTACTGCTTATCATCCTCAGACAGATGGGCAGACAGAGAGAACCAACCAAGTGTTGGAGGATATGCTTCGAGCCTGTGCTATTCAATATGGTACCAGCTGGGATAAATACCTGCCGTATGCAGAGTTTTCTTATAACAACAGCTATCAGGCCAGTCTGAAGAAATCTCCTTTCGAGGCCCTGTATGGTCGGAAATGCAGGACTCCATTGTATTGGGATCAGATTGGTGAGAGGCAGGTGTTTGGTCCGGATATTGTTGAGGAGGCCGAACGCTGGTACAGCAGGTGCGAGAGAATCTGAGGGTCGCTCAGACTCGTCAGAAGAGCTACGCGGATGTTCGTCGTCGAGATCTGACCTTTGCAGTAGGTGATCATGTGTACCTGAAGGTCTCGCCGATGAGAGGAATCCGCAGGTTTAATGTGAGAGGGAAGCTAGCCTCTCGATACATTGGTCCGTTCAAGGTGTTGGAACGGAAAGGTGAAGTGGCATATCGTTTGGAGTTACCTCCCAGTCTCTCAGGAGTGCACGATGTGTTCCACGTATCTCAGCTGAAGAAGTGCTTGAGGGTGCCAGAAGAGCAAGCACCGCTAGAAGGGTTGGAGGTGCAGGAGGATCTGACCTACATCGAGCATCCGGTAAAGATTCTCGAGACATCCGAGAGAGTTACCCGGAACAAGAAGATCAAGATGTGCCGTGTGCAGTGGAGCCATCATACGGAAGATGAGGCTACTTGGGAGCGAGAAGATGAGCTGAGGAAGACATACCCCGATCTCTTTGCTAGCTAGCCTATTCGAATCTCGGGACGAGATTCCTGTAAGAGGGGTAGGTTTGTAACACCCTAAGGTAATTCCTTAAATTTTAATGAATTTATTTGGGCTTAAATAAATTTTCCAGGGTTTTCCCTAATTTATCTCGCATTTAAATTAATTTGATAACACGAGAAAATAAAATTTATCATAGGATTAAAGTGTTTGTGCATTCATGCCGCAGCATTGTTTTATTTGTGTTGAGTTTATAGGTTTGAATTCAAATTGTATTTTCAATTCAATTGGATTGTTTGAATAATTAGATTATAGAAAAGGAAAAGCAAAGAAGAAGAAAAGGAAATAGAGCCCAGCAGCCCAACTCTCTTTCCCTCTCGGGCTCCTTTCCCTCTCTTTCTCCACCGCATGGGCCAAGCCGGCCCATTTCTCTTTCCCCAGCCCGAGCGGCCGCTCCTCTCTTTCCTCTCTCTGCCAGGCCGGCCCCGCGTGTCAGCGCCTTCCCTCCCCCCTTCTCCTTTCTTCCCCGGCGTAACGTCCTCCTCCGAGATCTCCGGCGAGCTCCCTTAATCCGGGCCCGCACGCCAGGGTAGCCTCGCTGCCCTACAAAGGGAATCTCCTGAGCCCAGAGTTCTAACCCTAACCCTCGCCGGCCACCAAACCCCCAGCGCCGCCACCCCTTTCCTCCGCCGCGCGAGCTCCCTCGGCCTCACCGTTGAGCCGCCGTTCCGCCGCGCTCTAGACCACCACAGCCCCCGCAAGAGCTCCGCCTCGTCCCCTAGAAGCTTCCCGAGCCCCACAATTTCACCCCGAGCCTCTGCATCGTCGAGATTCCGCGAAGAACCACCGCCGGTGAGCTGTGCCGCCGCCCCAATTCCCTTGTCGCCGGCCGGTCTCAGGCTGCTCTAACCCCCTGGTTACCTCCGCAGGGACTTCCCCGACCGATCCGCGCGACCAAGGAACCCCGAGCCCCGCTGCTGCCGTCTGTCCGCGAGCGCCGCCCTGCCTCCGCCGCACGGCCCTCGTCGACGACCATCCTCCGTCGCATCTCCGGTCCCCACGACGCCTCGGTGAGCAGCACATCATCTCCGGTAACCGTTTGCGCTAGGTGTGGTAGTCTGTAAACCCCCGCAGCCACCCAACCACGGCACGCCGGCGAACCCGTGCCGCCCCCGCCGTGGGGAGCCATGACCCAAACCCTAATCCACCACCTCGAGTACCTGGACGTGTTCGCCACGTCATGCTCTCGCTCCCGGACCAGTTCTCATCCAAACCTGAGCCGGAGCACCAAGTTGGGCCGTCTCCGGCGAAGCGCCACCGCGGGATGCTGGTCTCCGGCGACCTGCACCGCCGCCGGCGCGTCCGTGTAGTCCTGGCCGCCCGATCCGTGTTGGACGCGTAGGATTAGAAGCCGCGTACCCCCCTGCTCCGCACCGCTAGATCCAGATCCAACGACCCCAAACGGAGCGTACCGGTTCGCGGATCAGATTAGATCCAAGCCGTCGGTTTCAAATCCAGCGGGAGGCATTAGATCCATGCTAAGGGAGGGTCCGGAGCGTCGGATCGAGATCCGACGGCCGATACGCGTTGATACCCCTTCGCGTAATAGATCTAATCCGAGCCGTTAGATGGCGATCCAAGGGCCCAGAACAGAAGTTAACGGTTCAGCCCGTCGTTTTTGCTAAAGAGTCCCCGGCTTTTCCTATATTCAACCCGCAGTACTCTTTAGTTCAAAAGTAATTACGGTTAAGTCCTGTTTTATGCTTTTAGACCCCTGAGCTTCCGGGATTTAGTGCCCGCCGTCCAGCCTGAGGTTTTTAGCCAGCTAGCCCCTGTGTCTAGGGTTTATTTACGTTTAGGTCCCCAGTTTTCGCACAGAACCCCCTGGAAGTTCTGTTTTTCTCGCAAATAGGTCCCTGGACCTTGTTTTAGCCCTAGATTTTGCGTTTTAGCTCCGTTTTAGGTGTTCTTTATATCCACGCGATCGTTGTAACGCGTAGAATAGTTCTAGCATAGTTTTGTGTGCTATTTCTATGTAATGTATTCATTTTACGCTTCCGCATCCCTTGAACTGATTCTTGATTCAGTTGTAATAAAGATATTCATTTTATAATTTATACGCTCTTATTCGTGACATGTGTTGTGATATCTTGATAATTTGTTGTATATATGTGTGACTTGATCCTGGCGCATATATAATTGCTCGATTTATGTTCTTATAAATCGGGTGTGACAAGAGCCGAGGCGTGCGCTGCCACAGTGCGCGCGGAGGCAACGGCGCAGCAGGTCAGCACTGCTCCTTCGCCTGACAAGTTCTCACCCAACAGTGGCAGCACGGCTTCACTGTTGGGTAACACTGACAGCGGTCACTGTGCAGGCAAGGCTGCACATGGCCATATCCTGGCTGCAGATACGCACATCAACTTCTCGATAGAGAGGACTATGGAGAGGAGCTGGAGATGAAGATCTCCATCTCTCATAGAACAGGCTCCTGTTGGCAGGCCCACCTGTCGGGGCCCCGCACAGTGTAAGCACTCTCCTTGGACTATAAAAGGGAGAGTGCACTCGTTAGAAGACAGGGTCAGGTTCACACGAACACTAGCTAAGGGGCATCCAAGCTCACACAATCAATACAACACCAAAGTGGACGTAGGGTATTACGCTCCGGCAGCCTGAACCACTCTAAATCCTTGTGTCTTTCCTGCGTTCATTCGCTCACCGATCAAGCGCTCCTAAGTCTCCTCCAAATCCATTCTTAACTAGAATTAGGCGGGTGCATTCCACCACCCGGCTGGAGATTTCCTCCGACAACTTCAATCTCAGGAGAGTCCTAAAAAAAATTAACCTATGAGTTGTAAGATAAAAGTTAACTGAAGTAGAGAGATCACATATTCTGAATAGCAAAATTAAAAAATAAAATTAACTGACAAATAAATTACAAATAATAAAATGAAAACGAGAAGTATGAAACATGATTAATAGAAATATAAGATACGACAACATACATTCTTCTTGGCACCATCAATAGAAGAATCAAATCTGACATGATTATTGGTTGAAACACTTTTACGCTTCACTGACAGATTAGGAGTAACTCTTGGAGGAGTCAACTGAGACTAATGAAATGAAGGAAAAAAAGGAAAAATTAGGAAAGAAAATATAGAAAACTTAATAAATAAAATTTAAAAGAAGAAAATAAATACAAAGAAATACATACCCTTTGGGCGAGAAGAGGGGAACCATACTCAGAATCAGAAGATGGCTGAAAAAAGAATAACATATTGTATATAAATAAACTAGAAGTAGAAGAAATATTGTAAAAGAAAGTATAAGCAAAACAAGAGGTAAAACCATACCTTTTCAGACATAGGAATTTTACGACCAGAACGTGTGCGAGGAGATAGAGAATCAGGAATAAAACCATCTTCATTATCAAGAAGGATAATATCAATATTATCAACTTTAGCAGGTGATTTCTTAGCAGCATTGGACTTTGGTTGAGTTTCAACAATGTCCAAATTAGATATATCACGAACTGGATCTAAATTTCAACAAGCTTAGATTCAGACACAACTTGGGAACTAGAATTCAACCTGCCCTTGTACTTTCTCATTAGAGCCTCAGAACCACCTGGGATAATAAAAAAGGGAAAAATTAGATTCCAAATAATTATTGAAACAACAGAACAATTATTTAAAACATAATAGTAGAAAATACTTACGACCTTTAGGATAACCACTTGGAGGGAACACAAATCCTTGAGATTTTGAAATAGGAGTACAAGGAGAATTATCTAAAGCTGATATAAATAGAAAACAATATTTTCAAGTAAATGAAAAAGAACTTTAGAATGTATACTGAACTAAAGATTAGAAATAATACATACTTGTTTTCATCAACTTCTGAAGAATTGTACCAACATGATCCTCACTAAACTAAGAAAAAAGAAACCAAAAATATAAAAATAGGTATAAAGGCAGAGAAAGAATACAACATCAATAAGAATGAGCTAAAGCATTGAATAAATGAGCTCAAATTCTACCTTGGTTGAATCAAATCTGGAAGTAGAGGAGATCATAGGATTGGGGTGCAAATGATCAGAAGATTTTAGGGGGGCTTTCTGTGACGATGTTTGACCATCATGAGAAGACTAGGAAAAATAAAAATATTAATTAAAACTACCAGAACCAATTGCCTAAAGTCTCTTTTCTTCAACTACTTCCCCCTTCCCTTTTTCGTCACAAATTACCCACCGAATAAAAGGCCTGTTTGGGTAGACCGTCTAATTCTCCGGAAAGGATCAGTTGAATAGGACAAAGAGACAGTAAAGCTAAGATATACCTTTTTCAAACAAGAACGTGGAATATTATGACTAGACCTCTGCATGTTATCATTATCATTTAGAACATCATCTATGCACAGCCCTGCTATGTCAAGAACGAAGTCATTTTGCAGATTACCTTCACGTCCTTTGTTTTGGGCATGTCAGTTCGATGATACACACTCGCACTTTGTTTTGGGCAGAAGATGCAGAGTATCCAATTAAATGGGGCACATTGATGCACTGCAATGCTTAATTGTTTGTCCCATCGTCTCCAGAAATGCAAGGCAAGGTACCTGAAGAAAACCAAGGCAGGTCAAGGTCATGGGAAAATTTGCAGTGATAACTACACTGGAATCTTTCAGACGGAATGGTCGGCTGGTGCTCAACTGTCCAATGCTGCTGGTTAAGCCTTTGCTACAAGCCTACAACACCACGTTTTTGTGGTGAAATCTAGGTGATCTAGCTTTGAGCCCGCATATCGTGCTAGCAATTGTTGTAGCCTAGGTTAGGTAGTTGTAGCCTAGGTTAGGTACCGAAATCTTCGTAATTGGGTCTTGACGCCCTACTTTTTGTACTTTGCATCATCAATAAAGGAGAAGAGGAACATGAGATGTAGGGCTATTTTGCGCCCGAACATGTATACAATCTTGAAGGTATCATGTGTTTTTATACAAATATTACTGATAGTCAATAGATATTTATTACCTTTGACAAATAAGAAAACATACTATGTCTGCTAAGAAATTTTCTGCTTTATGGGGATGATTTTGTGCTTCGTAGGCTCAGTTTACATTTCATATACTTAAATACTGTAAAAATCAAGCAAATATTTAGTGCTGTAACAGAAAGATTCATCTTGATTCTCTAAAGGAGTTTAATTTGGAGCCTACAGGGATGAGATATTATGCAGATGTACAGGAAGAAAAATGTGACCATTATTGGTTTTAGTGCACAGTGACAGAGATTGCTAATATGAAAGGCTTCACTTATTCTAATTGATTCATATACTCTTGAAATTCATACAAAGATACAGTCACACCAATACACCACCACACTGCTTACACGATAAGGAGGACATCCAAAGCTTTATTCTGATGGATTGCTAATTTAGTCTCAGATTGGTGTGGCTATAGCACAGAGTGGGACAACCTTTGTAACATTCACTCCAAACTTCTCTGACATATCAATCCCATTTCTTTGCACCTCATCTGGGAGGCTCCACTTGTACTGATTTAACAATGATGCAAGAACCGAATGCACCATGCGGATAGCCAATGTCATCCCAGGGCAGATACGGCGGCCAGAACCAAATGGAATGAGCTCAAAATCTCCACCTCTTATGTCGACTGCTCTGTTCAAAAACCTCTCCGGCATAAACTTCTCAGGCTCAGGCCAAATATCTTCGTCTCAACCCATTGCCCATACATTTACAAGTACTCGTGCACCTTTAGGTATTGTGTAACCCATTACCTTTGTTGTCGTATCGGCTTGGCGCGGTAGCAAAAGTGGTGCTGGAGGATGTAATCGAAAAGTTTCTTTTACCACAGCTTGGAGATAGGGCAACTGGCTAATTTCAGATTCCTCAACATTTCTGCTTGCGCCAATAACCTGTGAAAGCTCATCGCAAGCCTTAGACATAGCTAATGGGTTTTGAAGCAACTCTGACATTGCCCACTCCATGGTATTGGAAATGTTGTTCATCCCAGCAGCATACAAGTCCTAAAATGCAGATATGTTGGAAAATCATTAATCACGCATAATATTTGCTTTGAAGTTCCAAAAGTAGCTTGTTGTCTTAACAAATCTCAAAATATTTCTTGGGGGGTCACAAAATCTTATATAAGCTTTAGACATTGATAATTAATTATTTAATTTCCATGGCGCATGAGACCTTTTTGAACGCCATAAGTTCTTTTCATTTTCGTGCCAATAAGTTAGTGATATAAAGTCACCGTGAACAGTCATGGCGAATGCAAATGTTACCGTGAACAGTGACAGCAGAGTGTCGCGATCAATGCCGGCCTTGCTGTTGTCGAGCAGCACGTCGAGGAAGTCATTCTTGCGGGGCTCGCTGGCGCTACGGCCACGCAGCCTCTGGGCAATCTCCACGTCGAACACCCGGTGAAGCCTCGCGAACAGCCTCGCCATCCGCCGCCGTGCACCCTGCAAGTCGACGGCCGCGAGCACGGGGAAGAAGTCCGAGACGTTCGAGATACCCGCCACCTCCATGATCTCCGCGCACACGCCCTGGAACTCCTTCGACTCGCCATGGCGATCGAAGTCCGTGAGGTCGCGCGAGAAGATCATGCGCGAGAGCAGGTTCAGACCCGTCGTGAACACCACCTGGCCGATGTCCACCGCGGCGCCCTCGCGCGTCAGGCGGCCGACGTGGTCCACGAGCTCGCGCACCTTCTCGCGCCGAATATGGTGAAGCGTCTCGAGCCGGTGCAGAGCGAACAGCTCCGCGGCCATGGTCCTCCTGAGCGCGCGCCACCGCGGCCCGTTGGGCAGCCAGGGGACGGAGTTCTTGGCGTGCTCACCGGTGGCGTCCGGCACGGACCGGGAGGCGAAGATGGCGTCGTGCTTCTGCAGGAACTCTCGGGCGACATCAGGGGAGGAGACGACCACTGTGGTGACCGTGCCCAGGCGGAGGGACATGAGCGGGCCGTGGATCTTGGCCAGGCAGGCGAGGGAGCGGTGAGGCTGCTTGCCCAGAAGCTGCAGGCTGCCGATGAGCGGCAGTGGACGGGGACCAGGGGGAAGGCCGCTGCGCGAGTGGATAAGGAGGTCGAGAACGTAGACAGAGAGGAGGGAGATAACTAGCCATGCCAGCCACAGAAGGAGAGCAGCCATTGCTAGCTCTCTCTGCCTGTGATTCCTCGACGATGCTGTTGCAAGTGAAGCTGCGGGCACTGCTTGCCAGTCCCTGCAGTTTATATAGTGGCTACCAACGCTCCAAGGCTGCAGTTTATATAGAGGCTCGTCCGGAGCTATGAAATATAATAGCGATTTGTACACCTAGAAGTCACGAGAATAAATTTAGCTTAGGACGGCAGTCTAATAATATCATTCGGTCAGCAAAAATCTTATTTGACGAATGTTCGCTGCTACAATCGCCAGCGAACGCCGTCTTCATCATGCTGTGCCGTGCCGAGCTCGAGGGAGAGGAAGGTGGGGATGAAGGCAGCTGGGGCGGGAGGTGGACCGAACGGCCAGCAGCGAGGCACCGACGGTCGTGGGCGGCGGTGGAGGCCGGCGGGGATGGCAGCGGTGGATGGGTTAGGGTTAGGGTTAGGGATTTGGGGTTTAGGGGTTCCATGGCCGGCGGGGTTAGAAGGGATGATCGGGGCGACGGCAAGCCCGGCAGAGGTTACGGGTTGTGGGCGGCGATGGTGCCGCCGGTCGGGTGGTGGAGGAGCCCCGGTGGGCAGTGCCGGCGGTGGGGGCAAGCGCCGGCACCGATGCGGGGGCGGGTGGCGGGCGGGGTGGCGAGGTAGGGGCGGATCGGGGGTGGAGTGGTGCGGCGGCAAGTCACCGCCCGTGCGCGGGCAGCGGTGGAGGCCGGCGATGGGGGCTGGCCGATCCTTGTTGTGAAGAAGAAAGAAGAAAGAGAAAAGGAGGAAGAAGAACAGTAAGAGGCATGTGCAGTCGCTGCTAACAAGTTGCAGCGAATGTTTGCCGTCTAATGGCCCCCTTTGGATAGAGCAATTCTATGTACTTTATCGTTGAGGTAAAATAATTATAAGCTTCATACACCTGATCATATATATACTTCATACCATTTGTTAGGGCAAACTATCAATATTATCTGCAATTATAATACTACAAATGAAGTGCATACTAAAATAAGCACGGCCAACTTCATAACCATCTACAACTACTATATCCACCCCATCACCGCCGGTTCTAAAATCACCATCACAATTGGTTTTGGACACCGTTGGATTTGCATCGACGATGACAGTCGTACCCATCACCGTTGTTTTATCTTCCTACAGTGTTGCCCTTTTTGAAAGTGAATTTTAGGCCCCTTTTGGGTTTTGATGATTGAATGACATAAAAGATAAAAATACTAATGTGCTTGTTGAGTTTTGCATAGACTTTATAGTAAATGACAAAGGAAAGCTCATGTCATATGAAGTATAAAACAAGTAAAGCTATGACAAGTAAAGGTTGGACTAAGCAATAGAATCAAAGATGCAATGCAATTGTATGATCTTATTGATGATTTGCTTGCATACTAAAAGAAAAGTGAAAATTGCATGAAGATTGATCAAATCTATGACTTTGAGAGGAATGTTGACCAAGGGCTTAGTTGTCTAAGAAGTTTATATGGAAAGTTGTTTGGTCATAATATCAATATGAAGAAAGGTAGTGAAATGAAGAAATGGTAAACAAATAGAATATATGTGTAAACATTGATGTGAAGAGATTATTGATCAAGAGCAATGGTGAACCCAAGGGTTTCGGAATAATAGTTTGCTTGGTCATATGGATGGTATTCTTAATCAAGAAAGAAGATTGTTGACAAAGTACAATCAAGAGAGAAGTTTACTTGGCCATAATATTGGTATGGAAGTATATAGTCAAAAGCAAAAGATCACGATATTCAGAGCCGGGCCAAGGATTTGGGGTCTGGGTATTCAAAATTTTCAAAAGATGAAAAAAATTGACAGCATAAAGTATAGATTTATAGCACATAATTAAATACCAAAATGGAATTGAGAAGTGAGCTATTTGAGCCCAAGAGGCAATATGAGATCGGGAAGCCTGTTTTGTAATATTATTTTCTATTTTTGATACATATATATGTTACATACTATGTATATAGCCAAAAAATTTTGGTATTCAGCTGAATACCCATGCACCAATACTGGGCCCGCCCCTGACGATATTGAAAAAATGGAGTTCAATGAATACTTATGTTGTAGAAATGATACTTCATGGTTAATATAATTAGAAAGATGACCAAAATATTGAGATGGAATTCAATGAGTGCTTATTGTTGATGTAATGCTATATGTGACTCAAGATGGCAAGATGGTGAAGGGTTAGAGATAGCTTGGCTATAAGAAACTAAGCAATGGTGAAGGGTAAGCAAATGGCTTGGCGCCGAAGAACCGATGCTAGCGTGAAGTAGCAAGTATTGGTCTAACGCTGAGGGACCGATCAAGGGCATAAGGAGTCGCATGTTGCAAAGCATCAAATCATTGTTGAATCATTATGAATCAAAGTGACTTGTGGACATGAAGTTATTTGATGATAATATTCATTGAGGAATCACAAGTCACTAATTCAAAGATGGTGTGCTCAAGTGACAAGAAATGTTGCACCTTCATGAAGTGAAAATTGAAGAAAAGTGGCATGGCTCAAGTTATTCAAGCTCAAGTGGTTGAATTAGATTTTATCATTGATCTTGAGTATAGCGCTCTATCAAGAGGGATGCAACATTGAATGGTTTGACTAGTCTCAGTGCCCAAACTAACAAAATCCAAGTGCTAACTTGAGAGAAACACATGGCACAACACATGCATTTGGGGGGTCTTGGTGCTTTTTTTTTGTTGGGTTGGATAACCCTCTAAATAAGATTTCCATTGAGTCCAAGATCATCTAATTCGGGTTTCCGAGTAAGAAGTTATGCCCTTTTAGTTAGCGTTGTGTTGTCTGGTTTGGCTCAGCCGGGATTTCCATGCTCAGCCGGACCATTAGCCGAGAAAGTGTTTCTGCACAGATAGCGGCTAAGCTGGTATTTCACTAGCTGACCAGACCATCAGCTGAGAAAGTGGTTATGCACAAATAGCAGCTGAACTGGTCCAGACCGGCTGAGCAGGAATGCACACAACGGCTAGTTTGGGAGGGTTGGGTATTTTTACCCCTCACCCCCTCATTCTTTGGCTGCTGACTCCAACACGAAAAACACACTCCTAGAGACCATTTGAGCTCTCCCCGCTCCCTCTCCATGAGTTTCCTTGAGACATCCTGTGGTTTGAGTTGAGAGGGTGAAAGATTGGATGATTGAAAGCAAGAGTGAGCCATTCCCATCCTTGAGCACTTGTGGACTTCGTCAAGCAATCTATGAAGCATTTGTTATTATTGGAGGTGAAGCCTCCTAGAAGGCTACGTTGCCCGGTGAGCTCCTAAGCATGTGGTGTGCTGTGGGAAGTTTGTGAAGACATCCGTAAGGGAAGAGATCAAGATAATGAAGTGAGGAAAAGAGTAGAAAGAGACCCTGCTCAAGTGCTACTGAGCCCCTCAATGGAGACATAGGTGCTTCCTTAGAAGTAACTGAACTTCGGTAAACCAATCGACGAGTCTCCACCCTCGGTTTGCTTATTCTTGTGTTCTTGGTCTTCATATCCTTGTTCTAGTTAACTTTTAGAGTTCATAGCCTGTTCTCTTTGTTTAGTGTGATTAAAGTGTAGGTGCTCTACGGATCTACAAGATTACATCCTCACAAGGTTGTGGTAACTCGTGGATCTAAATTTTGTTGGCTATCTTTGTGTGGTTTTTAACATCAAACTCCTAGAATCGGTTGAGCTTGTCAGAACAGGCTGAGCCGGGGCAGGACCAGCTGAGTCGGACTTGGTTCATCCATTGCGAATTGTTTTGATTAAATTTCGGATATGATTCACCCCCCTCCTCCCTCTAGGCGACATCAAGCACCTTTCACTTTTCACAAAACAAAGAAAAATAAAAACCCACTGCAATGCAGCAGCCCCGTGCACCGCCGCCGCAGCCCCGCACACCGCCACCCCTCTCAACGCCGTGGGGGACTCACCCTGCTGCTGCCCCACGTGTTGCCACTCCAGCTCCTTGCACCGCCAGGGATACGCACCGCCTCCGCAACCCTGTGTTGTGGCAGCAGCACAGAGAGAGAGGGAGAGGGGGATTCGCCCCGCTGCCGCCGCTCCTGGCACCGCAGCAGCCCCGGGCGCCACCGCAGGGACCGCACCGCCGTCGTGGCCCTGTGCACCACGGCTGCAGCTCTTCACGCTGGCGCAGAGGACTCGCGCCGCCGCCGCGACCCCCCGCTACCGTAGCAGAGGAGGGGGGACCCGACCGGCGGCCGTCACGACGGACTGAGGGAGGATCAAGGGAGAGGGAGAGAGCACGGGAGAGGAACAAAAGGGAGAAAAATGACGGAAGATAATGGATAAGAGAGAGCAGCATGAAAGCTTATATTGTTCGCTTGTCACTGCCAATTTGTGTTACCATCCGGTGGTGAAAGCAGCCATCACCGCGCTGGTTCGTATTACCATCCGGCGGTGATGGTTGTACAACTTTCACCACCGGTTTGTAACATGAACCCGGCAGCAGTTTATAAACCTGACGGCAATCTAATTTTCCGTAGAGAAACCGACGCACTAATCCTGTTAAGAATAAGATTTCCGTCAGGCAACCGGCAAACAAATTATGTTTATCTGTAGAGCTATCCCAGTCGGGATTTGCATATCGAGTGGCCGACAGAATAATTTCCCCTAAGACCCTATTTTTTGGATCCTTCATTTTAAGAAATTGGAATCTACTTAATAGAGTAGGCTATTTATCTTGAAATATGGCATTTAACAACTTTTCAAAGTATATATAAGCTTATCTCAAATTCAGAGGGTGAGAGATGAAAATTAATTTTACAGATCCTCATGTTATGTTTCTAATGTACAATTTATAACACACTCTTCGATTCGCTTCCCTATAGCAAAAGTGCAGTGCATAAGTATCTCTCTCATATGGCCAACAATAATATACAAATATATTACACATACAACTATATTAGCTTAATTAATTTATATCTAAATTATGATTATTAGAATGGAATTCAATTCGAAGGATCCAAACGGGTCTAAAGGTTTTTTTTTCATATTTCTCTGTAGGTTTTGGCACACAGTGAATTGAAATTTCAATTCCCAGTAGTGGAAATGCAAAACAAGCGGTTAATGGATTGATCATGAGTTGCTAGAAGGTGATACAATAGGAGTGCATTTACATACAGTTGAAACATAGTGAGAAAAACACAAACGACAGACCCTGGAAGACTTGGGGTTTCTGTAATTTCGCCATTTCTACGCATGTTCTGGTAGTTGAAATGCATCCATCAATTACACAACCAAAACGAACCACTATAATTGCAATGTTTGCAGTCCTCCGTAAGCGGTACTCAAAAGCTTCAAATAAAAATATACTACATCCCTCAAAAAAGTGCCAATCGTCTATCAATATCCTAAGACAAAATCATCTCAAGTATACCAATATTTATGATACAAAATTGTAAGTATCATTATATTCATCGTGGCATATTTTTATAGTATACTCTCACTACACCACGGTTGGCTTATTGTAACTCGCAGCAACTTGCGATTAGTTGCTATAGACTTTTAGCAACCGATCTGTCGCTGCAAATGGGGTTGCTAAAAGTCTTTAGCAACTGACCACCTCTTTAGCAACCGCCCCTCCATAGCTGCTCTATATCTTTACCAACCGATTGTACAACCTATTTAGCAACCAACATTAAGTTATGACGCCTGATATAATCTGAATAAATGGCACACTAATAACAATTGTTAATTCAGGGCTATTTGTCATGGAAGATTCAAAATGCCAACTGAGTAAACAAGCAAGAAATCATCACAAATGACTTGTATCAAGTTAATGACTTCATTAAGCAATCCTTCACGTGCTCATAAGTTACCATCATCTTTCCAAATCATCCAACTAATTAACTAGCTAGCTAGTTTTGTCACAAAAGCAACTACACTTGGTTTACAGCACAATGTTTGCATGTTTACAAATCATTCACAAAACAGGCTTGGGAGCTTGGATTAGTTTTTTTTTCTCAAATGGAGTCATCGTCATGTAGATGGATTGAATTAAACCATCATTGATCTGGCAGATAAGTTTGATGTGAGGATTAGTTTTCAATCGTACAGCTAGAAAAGCTTTGTTGATGTTGGCTGGTTTGTCTGATGAGTGATGTAGCAGCATCACACTAATCCGAGAGCAGCACAAACATTTTTTAGACCGTTGCAGGAATCTAATTGGATGGCCCTCGGCGCTTTCACGGGCCAGGGCGGCTGGTGACAAGGCGCTCACGGCAAGCTAAAGGCCATGGAGCATCCGTGTTTTCTTGTTGTCGTACTGCACCATTGGTCTCAAAATAGAAGATGTTGTCTACTGGAAATATCTACTGTCGTCAGGCTGCCCCGCTCATGTGGGTCCTAGATCTAGATTAGATACATTCAGATATACGATAGCTGACTAGGCGCCACATCATGGATAGGCAGTTTTTTAGAATGTTAATTTAATAAATTCAGAAGACACGGTGACGTACGATGTATCTATATAGTCTAGTCAAGAGAGGTCTTATAGACTTTTTCTTGCTTGTTTATAAATTTTTTTGGCCCTCTCAAATATCTTCTGAGACAGAAAATTAAGAACTAAATAATCAGGTGGAGGCATTCAAGAAATATATATATCAAATGTCCCCGTTCGGTCAACAGCAATCATTCTAAAACTGGGGAGTTCAGTTTTCATGTGCAATTTGATCTAACGATGTTTGAGTTGATGAATGAAACAATATTTCTAATACTCAGTTTCATAGACTAACCATAGTGAAGGTCATATATGAATGTATATCGCACTAAAATGTGTATATGTGTTGCGACTGGCGAGATGTGATGTTGTAAAATATACCCTGTGCTATGCTATGGCGTCAATATCACTTTGTGTGGCATGGCCATCGAGCTCCGCTTTACCGCACTGTCCGCTACTCGAGGCACCGTCGAGCTGCACACGCTGTCGAGCAGCTCAACTTGAAGAAGGCCAAGAAGATCTTCCTCCACCCAAGCAACATAACCTTATCTTGATCTCCTGTTGTCTGGGGCGTTGGTGTTCACAAAGCTGGTTGTAATACAAGTTATTAAAGCATTTAAATTCAATAAAAATTTGAGCCATTTTAAATTTTGTAGATAATTTATTAGAAAAGTTCTAGAGCCCAACATAGTGTAGCTACACTTTTTTTCTGTATATTTTTCCCACCCATGCCCAACCTCTAAGAAATTGCCTGAGGAACCTTATTTTATTTTGCTATTTGCCAATTGCAGTAGTTCCCCTTGTCCCCTATTGCCATTTATCAGCAACCAATTCATAAAAACCTTCTGTTATTAACCAGCCCTGTATTCTGATTAGAAACACAGCACGCCAGCATGGGAAAATATTAGCGGCACAAAGTTCATCGGCACCAAAGACACTGTACAAAGTTATGGACTTATGACACGAGCATATTTGACAGCTGACAGTTCATACATAGTGTTTTCCAATTAGAATCTAGGTCCAACTACCAAGTAGAAAGAGTTTTAGCATATCTAGTTTCCAAAATTTGATCACACACATTGAGGCATTGAGCTGCTGAAACGCTTCATGGGAAGATTCAGCTGCCATGCTGATACCTGCAGGCATGATTTTATTGGCAGCCCCTTAAAATAGGAATTAGGTGTCATTATTTGTATTTGTAACAGATAAACTGATCACTATGCTATAATACAAAAACAAGATCCACCAGTATCTTCCCCAAGGACAACCTACTACTACATTATGAAACCAATAGAATTTCATCTTATTTACAATGCCACCTAGTTCCTCTAGGTTGGTCAGGTATTTATTCATTTATTACAAACCTCATTAAAGAATTGAGCCTAGATCAGCTTGTGGGATGTGTGAATGTAAACCCCATGACACCTAGATTTGTGTCCTCCAAGACTCAAATTTGAGTGTCTATTTCTTCCTATTTACATGCCACTTAGTTCCTCAAATATTTGATTCCTCTCTGTTTCAAACTTGAGTGCACATTTCTTCTTATTTACAATGCCACTTAGTTCATTCTAGGTTAGTCAAGTTTTTAAGAGAGTGTCGGTGTTAACCTCCAAGCCCACCAAGGGATATCCCCGAGATGGTAGATTGTAAGTGGGGTGTCGCCCAGATCAGAAACTCGAAGGTGTAAGGAACACGAAACTTTAGGCAGTTTCGGACCGCCGAGAGCGTAATACTCTACGTCCTATGTGGTGATCTGTATTGCCTTAGATGTTGATTGTTATCCTTTTGGAGAGGGTCCCTACCCGCCCTTACATAGTCTCTAGGAGAACAGGGTTACATGAAAATTCTAGCCAAATACGAGCTTATGAGTCCTACCGAGTACTGTTCAGGTAGTTTTCTTTCGTTCCGACTAGTCCACTCATGTACGAGTAGTTACAACTGGGTGTGAGCCATATCCTATTCCTTATTCTAGAATATATACTCCATGTGCGCATTCCCGTAGCTCCGGATCTGACAGAGAGCACAGTTTACTTTGAAACAATAATCAGCGCTTGTACGGTTGACAATATTCAAATTTACTGGAAACTGATAGAAAAAACAGCAAACCTAAGGTCATGTGAGTTGATGATTACACAAACTTGTAGGCCTCTCTTTCTGAACATGATAACTTCAGAGTTTATAGGTGCACTGTTGTGGTTGTTGGCACAGCATCCATGAAAGCCAGGTCAGGATTATGAACTGTCAACTTAATCAGCAGGAAGGGATTCCGTTGCTTCAGCTGCTACGTTGGATCCTTCAATGCCTCCCAAATCATTGTGGCCTTGGTTCTTCGACACTTGCAATAAAGGAGGGTTTGGGTGTGCATCCACTTCCACGCGAAGCAACTCAAAAGTTTGCCGCATCACCATCATCTTGAACTGCAATGGTCTTAAGCCTTGGAAGATGCTTGGTACCAACAATCCCTGACTTCAACCTGCAACCATAGATTTCAATACTTCTCATCTGGGGTGCAGTGCCCTCCTCAAATCTCCTCTCTCTCAACTGCTTGAGGAAGTAAATATCGATTTCCTTGAGATTTGGGAATGCCTCCCTTCTGAATACTAATTTCTCCCCGACGTTGGCATTCCGATAAAGACGAAGGAGCATGAGATTGGGCAATGCCCCAAGAATCTCCATTGTTTTACCTTCCTTTAGCCTACTCCTCGATAAATGCATCTTCACCAGCTGCTTAAGGTTACCGAACCAATTTGGCAGATCCGAAAGAGATCCATTCAACTTTAGAATCCTTAAGATCGGTGGAGGAGAGCAAACAGAGTCCAGCCACTCCAGTGTTCCAACATCCGAGGATCCCTCAGCATCCACATAGAGAGATTGGAGTGCAGAAAGCTTTTCAATAGCCGCACAAAATACCTTGTATTTGTTCTCAGTGGCACCTTTTGATGTCACACTTAATTTTCTTAGCTGACTGAGTTTCCCGAGCTCCTCAAGCACTTCCTTACTAGTTCCTTTGATGTCTACAACCTCTAATATCTGTAACTTTTTAGGTTGTTGATCCCTCTTGGCACCCTTACACCTTTTGTATCAGACCAACGGGTAGAACAGGCCATCCGTACCTCGGCTATTAAGTTGGTCCGGTCACTGAAATTAACTAGAGTTGTGAATATCATGGGAAAGCACATCGTGATAGTCTGGCAACCTTTTGGATTGTCTATTAAATTAGCAACCATAATATGACACTCAGATAATTAGTATTGTCACACCCTAAACTTTAGTGTAGTGTTATGTGCAAAATGTGGTAAAAGTGTGTTTAAAAATTTAAAGATTAAGGGAAAAAGGTTGTTTATATAATTATATTATAATAAAGGTCCTTTAGTGCTAAATGGGTGAACATGGAGGGTAGAATTCAATGTATGAGAGTTGTTTTGCAAAATCCAAAAACTTGTGTTTAAATCGAAAATGTAGGTGAAACTACACATAGGATACATGTGTAGTGTAGTTTTAAAATAGGATTTATGTAAAGTTTGGAAATGTTGTTAAATTTCAAATTACTTGCAAATCCTTAGCTCTTCTGTGGATGAACCTTAAAGCAAAGTTGTACATTTTAAAAAACCATACACTTTTGCTTTTGGGCCCATCTCCATTTGAGCACTGGTTTAAAAGTTGTTGATGCATTACAGTGGAGTCCCTATCTTTTCTGGTTTTTACAACCAGATCCTCCTTCGTCTACCTCTCTCTCCCTCCTCTCTGTTTCTTTGCCGCGCGCCGCCGCTGCTCTGCCCCGGCCATATGCGCCGCCCCTGCCGCTCCCGCACCCCTCTGCACCCGTGCACGTGTCGCCCCGGCCTCTGCCCCGCCGCTTCCCACCCCCGCGCTGGCCTCTCCCCGCCCGGCCACGTCGCCCGCCGTCTGCCCGAGCTGCGCCTCACCGCCGCTCGCCGTCGCAGCATCTCCCGCGCCACCTCCTGCCTTCCGATGTTCCACACGTCACCCCTCTACTGTGCCACCGCCCTCCCCACCCCGTGCTGGCTTGCCCGTGCGTTCTCCACGTCGCTGAGCTTCTGCCCGAGCGCCGCCGCGATCGCCACGCACGCCGCCGAGATGCCAGCTCCTGCTTGCACCCGATCACCTCCTTTTCTGGACCCCGAGCGCTTCCTCTAGCTCCTCTAGTGCACGTCCTGGCATTTGCACACTTCCCTTCCATCCAATTCCCCCTGCCCCGATCGCCATTGCTCACCGGACCTCCTCCGCCGTCCCTGCTCACCGTCGGCAGCTCCCACCACCGCTCCCCATCCTCGATCCGAAGTGCGATCAGCACCCCTATGATCCACCGCAGCTCACCGAGTGATCCAATCCCGTTTTCCTTCACCAGAACCACCAGACCGCAGCGCTGGCGAGCCCTCTTCCTCCGCCGCCGCTCGGCCTCTCGTCGACCCACCGATACAGACCCTCTCCGCCCCGATCAATAGCACCGTCAGCACCACATCATCCTCCTGAAGCGATCCCGCCACCCCTTCACCGCCCTCCATCGCCCTAGCTTGCAGAACGCCGGCCACCATTGCCGCTGGTGAGAACCCGAGCTCCACCCCGCCGTCGATCACCCCTCTCCGGCCTACTTCTGTCCAAATTGAGTTGGGGGAAAGCATTCCCGCACTTCCCCGGTGCTCGTGCGCACCTTGTTCCCCCGTGTTCGCCGGCCCCTCGCCGGGAACGACGACGCCCCGACACGGCCGCCGCCATTGCTCGTCGCCGGCTGTGCTCCGCTAGTGCCCTTCGAGCACATCACCCCCCATCATGATCAGTAGCCTCTGTAGGTCATGTGGCACCGGTCCATCCTCACCCCGGACCTCGCCGCCGGCGAGAACGCCGGAGATAGGAACGCCGGACGCCGTCGAGAGCCGGCAAGGGCATATTTGTGATACTTTGTTTTGTTCTAGGGGTCTGTGTGCAAGAATCCAGGGGCCCCGGTGTAAACCCATGTGTTATTTTATGTGTGTAAAGTTGCTGACTTGTAAAATTCATAGGAAATTGTAGAAAATTCCAAAAATTGTCAAACTAATTCTATTGGAAACTAGATTTCAAACCCTACAACTTTTATTAATGAAGTTTGGTTTGAAACTAAATATTTTTGAATCTATTTTAAATTTAAAGTAAAAGGGTATAGGATACATAACTTTTACATACTAACTTTGTTTCTTGTAATTTTTGGTAAATAGCTTCTATAGGTCATGTGTGAGCTTGTGTAAAAGTTTCAAACTTAGCTTTGATTTGTAGTTCAAGTTCTTTTGAAATTGGGCAATTCAAATTTGGGATGATTTGAAATTAATTAAGCATGTTCCTTAGGTTTATTTAATTAGATCTTTTTATCATAATCTAATGTGTTGATAATTAGCTTATAATTAAAATTTTTAAGATTTTGTAATTTCATTTACCTAAGTTTTGAATTTAAACTTGAAGTTTGAATTCAAATTTAGCTGTTTTAGTTTCTACTTTTGGTAATTCCATTACTGCCACCATAACTCAAGTATAAATGCTAATTTAAAAGTAAGACCCTCTTATTTCATGAATTCTCATGTGTTAATTGTTGAATTGCAACTTTATTGTGAAATAAAATTTTTTGAACTCAAGTACCATCTCATTTTAAGTTATTGCATGTCATATAGAATCAACGACTCTCGACGATGGAGACTACGAGCTGGTCTTGGGACAAGACCAAGCATTTTCTGAAGACCCTACAAACGTCGCCGAGGATCTAGCTGAAGCCCCGAACCAAAGTTCGGAAGTCTCTGACACTCCTGCTCCCAACCCTACTCAAGAAGGCAAGCCCCAATACATACCCCAGTATTTCAATTTATCACAATTTTATTATTATATTATATATCTTGCATTACGTCTAGGAGTTGAAGTGAAGCCCTAGTTGCATAAAATCATAGGGTTCCAATGTATTGTACCCGAGTCCTTATCGTGTAGACGCTCTGCTTAATAGGACCGGTAAAAGACGAGTGATTTCCGGTCACTCGCGCGATATAGGAGTTGCATGTTTACAATTCCGCAATCACTATAAGGATAATAGACAGGGTCATGTGTTGTATCATGACCTGAAGGTTTACCCTGTCTGTTTTGACAAAAGTTGTTAAGGTCACAGTGTGTGGTAGTGGTGGCTAAGCGTTTGAAAGTACTAGCCACATGCCGTGAAATATGGTAAAGCGGTAAACCTAGTAACCAATCGGTCCAGCAAGTGGACATACCTCCCACCACTCGTAATTTGGTTTTTATCACACACCGACATGCGGGAGTGCGTTCCGCACTGCGGACAGGAGTACGGTCATGTAGTCGCGCTACAGACATATGTCCTGCACAATTGGTGTGCGTACGATCCTACAGTCGCTTGTGGTGGCCCTGATCCACGACCCGGAATGAAAGGCAAATGGTTGCTTCGGAACGATCTTTGGATGTTCCAAGCATGTGAGTTAGGTTTACCCTTGCAAGGTTTGAAACTCGATTCAGAATCGTCCGTCTCTCGCAAAAATTGAGACTGCTTATTCCTTCTGCCACATAGAGTAAGAAGTGTAATATTGATGGAATAATCTTGATGAATGGTAATCTCTACCTTACTTGCTTAGTGTAGGTGCTAATCTAGAATGGATAATCAACTAGAATATGAAAGCTAAAATTTGAAAATAGATCATACTCTTTATTGCTTTTCAGCTGAAAATAAACCCCGAACCTTTATAATGCCTTCATGAGTCTAGTTATGGGATAAAATATACCCAATCTCGGGTAAGCCTTGCTGAGTATTAGAATACTCAGCCTTGCTAGTATCTTTTTCAGGTATAACCTTCGAAAACCCTACAGATAGTTCTGCGTGGTCAACTTCTATTCCACATGGCTGGTCTGTGGAGTGGGATCCGTCCCCGGCTGGCAATGACCCTCCTGAGTGACACCAGGCCTTGGGCTGAGCATGGTGTCAACCTTTGTGACGTATGTAGTCGCGTGTTTATTGTTTCCTTCCGCTGTGAGCAAGGATAAGCTGTTTAGCTTGTCGGTTTGAACACTGTTGTATAAGTTTCCTATAAGTTTGAATAAGGTTTGTAATAATATTTGCATATCTGTAAATTAAAAGTTGATGAGCTGTACTGTGATTGTAAACTCATCTTCGTGCGAGGTAAACCTGCTTCGATCCTGTTGAACCGTGGTTGCATCGGGCGGAGACCCGACAGACCAATGGGTTGTTCCGTTTGAAGTCCGTTGAGTTAGTATCGGCTAAATAGCAATGACTAGCGCACTTGAGCCGGAATAATTCAGGCGGTTCTGCCACACATAATCCAACCTTTTGCTGCAATGGAGACTTCGGAGATTTCTGAGTTCAGTAATTGCAGTTGTTAGTGCTGAAATACTTGCTTCCCTCATGTCCAAGGTTTGTAGGCATTGCAGTTTCCCTATGGACCTTAGAAGTGCTAAATTATACGAACCTCCTGCAATGTTCAGATACTTCATGTGGCGCAATAACCCTATGTTCTTCACATCTTTTTGTGTTAGTCTAAATATACATCTTCCAGATCCAAGACCCTCAAATTCTCAGTTGTGGTGGACAAAATGAATGTGATGGCTCCATGGGCCTGTCACCAAATACAGATATTGAACGGACGCGGCTCCAGTCCAAACATATTTCTGAGAACTTGTTCACATGGAATGCAACATGATGGATTTTTTCCTCTTCTACATTAGTGACGTTATCCTTGGTCAAGACTACAAAATTTTGCTCTCTAGAAACTGAAACCATGATATCACGCATGATATCATGGATTCTACATTTTTTAACCACTCCTATATTAACTGCTGATGGTTGAATCATACTTCGGTTGACAAGATCATTGAAGTAACTATTTCCAACATCCTCAATATTCACCACATCCCTAGCTTTAACAAACCCCTCTGCTATCCACCGATCTACCAAGCGCCTCCTTCAAATTTCAAAATCCTCGGGGAAGATGCTTTTAGGTATAGAAAGCATGGCTTAAGATGAGATGGCAAGTGGTCGTAGCTTAGGGTGACTATCCTCCTCATTGCTTCAAGGCTTGGATTGCTCTCAAGTTCTGAAGGGAGTTCTTCATAAAACTTACCCCACTCTGCTATCTTTTTAGTTGCAAGAATGCCTCCTACAATGAGTATAGCAAGTGGTAAACAACCACACTTTTTTACTAGTTTTGTAACTATGTTATTCATGTTCTCACTGGTTTCCCTGACTTGTCCTTTGCTTGTCTTTCTCAGTAGCAAATGTACAGCATCATCTATTTGAAGGGGTTCAAGGTGGTAAATAAGTGGTTCAGAAGGACACCTCTCAGCTAAGCCAGCATCTCGTGTTTTTACTAATATGCGACTACCTCTGTTGTTATTCTTTGTAAAAGCAATATCATTAATCCAATTCCATGCATCTATGCTCCATAGGTCATCAAGGACAACAAAGTACATTTTTTTATATTTTAAACCATGTACCAAGCAATCAGCAAGATGCTGCACTTGAACCAGTAGTTTCCCCTGGAGCTCTTCCAAGAGTTTGTCTAATGAATCAGCACCCAAAAGTCACTACTAGATTTTAGGTATATGGCAACGGCTAAAGAAACGTGGCGATAGAGCCAATATAGTTGCAATAGGTATAAATTGCCACAACAGAAATTTAGTTGCGAGCCATTGCAATTAGCTTTGAGGCAATAGGTGCTTTGCAATGGTATTTGTTTCATGTTGCGATACTTGTAATTGCCACACAAAGAAGCATTGCATTAGCTAGCTGTTGCAACTTCCGATGTCGTGGCAATACATGGTATTGCCACACAAGTCAGCCATTGCCATAGCATTTAGTTGCAACGGACTGACACTATGGCAATAGATTGTTTGGCCATGGCCAACATCATGGCAATAGGGGGTATTGCCACGCATATATTTAGTTGTGATTTATCCTATGGCAACAGAAACCATTTCGTTGAAATAGACTATATTGCCATGATACATGTATGGTGGCAATAATTATTAGTGCAACGGAAAATAGTTAGAAGCAAAAAATGATGCCGCAACAACATGTTGTTTAAGGTTATTAACTATTGTAGCATCATTCAATAATGTGTGCAAAAGCATGTATGGATAGAACTAGAGTTGTGGCAATAGTATGTAGCAACAAACTACACTCGTTGCATTTAGAGTTTTTGCATCAGCCAGATCTATGTTGCAATATAAATCATATTTGGAAAAAAAGAATTGTACAAAAATGTGAATTGTATCATCATGAATATGAAATGAATCCATCATCAATTGTGCCAATCGGTAAAAAATAGTATGTAAAGTGTCCAATACATTGTCTGAATTGAAAATAGTTCATAGATAATCAACACTACGACAACATCTATCTTATGTAGGCTACATCAAACTTTGGTTAACACTGCATGATTCCTTATGTTGACCAAGAAAGGCATCCAAGTTCGAGTGATCCATTTAAGTTCAAATATCCTACTAAAAAAAAGAATTTGTATGCATCAGCAATACTCAGTAGCAAGTCATTCTTTTTGGAACAAATATGAAAGAGACGAAAATAATTCTCAGCCATGACCAATTTACTGATGGTAGATAGAAATCTTATAATAGAGTTATAGTATCAATTCACCATAGGTAATGACATAGAATAATATATGACAAAGTAGACAAATAGATAGAATTCTATTGTGGCCTCAAGTCAGCAACCCTGGGGAAATTAAATAATCCAAGGGAACAGCAACACAGGGATTTCTATTTTTTTAAAAAAAGACAATGACAGTAGCAAAGTTAGATAGAAAAATTAAGGATTTTTTTTTGAACTAAAACAAGTCCGCTCAACACCCTATTCGACTGAAATCAAACTAAACCCCCATAGAGAATTAAAAAAAAGGTTAGCAGCCTACATTTATGTGCTAAAGCAGCCAATTTGTGCCTACACTAGTTCAGCAATGATATATTCATGTATATTGACCAGGCCTAACTACTTTGATACTGAATCCCCCAATATGTGCTAAAGTAGTGTGATCTGAATTATAATTATGAAAGCTACCATAGAAAAAGAACAGTGTTAAAAGGAACATACAAAGTGAACAGCAGTCATCTCAGCTATTGCAATTCATGTATGCATATTCTGATCACATAAATAATGAGAAAAGGAATGCTCAGTTCTTACCTAACATAACTTATCACCTAATCACACATAATAAGTCATAGCTATGCTTAATCTTCTCCCAGGAGATGTACCATGGACCATTTCTTTCATTTTTTTGTTGGAAAATAGAAGCAGGTGAAGCAATTAGCAAACCTACTAGCTATTGACTTCAATCAGAATATTGACAAGATGAAAAATTCAGGATTTTTTTTTCTGAACTAAGCTACAAGTCATTATTAATGGACACAGAGTTTAGGTCGTAAAAAAATTTCCAAATATTGTCTAGAAATCAGATTTGCATTTTATACCTGTTGGCTTCTTGTCCGTACACATTTTATAGCAACATTCATCAGTTGATGTGTAGAAATATAATTCTTGTTGTTTTCAGAAACACTTCGCGTCGCCTTAGAAGCTGGAGTTTTTGTAGCAGTTTTCTGAACTGTTGGTGTAGCTTCACTCGGGTCGATGCTTTTTGGGGTAGTCTGCATAGGAAGAAATTGTGGAAGAAACTTAGCTCATATTCCAATACCATCATGGGTGCAATCAATATCAAAATATTATTTACCTGAACTGTTCGGATTTCGCACGCATTTGAAGTTGGAATATCAGCAACACTTTTCTCGACTGTTGGCGTAGCTTCACTTGGGTCGATGCTTTTTGTGGCAGTCTGCATATAAAAAGATAGTGGAAGGAACTTATTAGATCACATTCCAATACCATCATGGGTATGTCGATATCCAAATAATTTTTTACCTGAACTAATGGGGTTCCTCTAGATCCTGCAAGCGCAGCCATAAATTCTTCCCTAAGTGCTTGGAGTTTGTTACTCTCTTCCTCTTTAAACTGTTGCAATTTTTCTTCCAATCTCCTTTCACTTTCAGCTTCTTGATTTGCAAGTTTTTCATTTAACCTGACAACCTCTTCTTGTAGCTCAATATTTTTTTGGTTGGCTGCATCTATAGCACGAGCTTGTTCTTGGAGTTGATGCTGCATGGATTCCCTCATTGTTCCATCATTGTTGGACGTTTAGACAAGTACCCATGACCATGAACAGTGGATGTTTTGCATCCTGTGCTTTGCTTGTAGCTTGACTGGAAAAATATTATTTTCCTCATCAGTGGAGACGAAAGTAGGATCAATGCTGCATTGTCTCTCTACAACTTTAAACAATGCATCATCCTAAAGAAACAGCAGCAATGGAGTTAGTATTTCACTTCAAAAATAAAACAATTTATGACTCTTGCTGTGAGTGGTGCATTATTACTCACATATACAGCCCTAGATGCTTCGTCTGACCATTGCCCATTCTTCATGTGCGTGCACATCCAAAGACTTAGATCCCCTGGTTCTTCACCTGTTTCAGGGTCTCTCTAAGATGCCAACAATGTATCACATGAGTTGATTGTACACTTGTTAAGAAAGAACCATAGAGAATACCATAGGAAAAAGAACCATAAAGTATGCTGTAGCATTACCTGCTCATCGCTAAGTTGGGAAAATGGTTTTGATCCCATGCAATGATTGGTCCTTTTTTTCTCACGGTTAATAGAGTTCCTGTTGCTAACCTTCTGCAAATTGTTGAAGTAACAACATATATTAGTACTCCACTGAACATATTGCACATGCATATAAGAAATGGAAATGAAAGGAAACGCTATCAGACCTTGAAATCATCACTTCCAAAGTACAGAATCAAGTAGTGCCACTCAACAATATCTAAGTCTTCAGGCTTGTGTTTCATCCTTGCATCATAACTATCATATGCCTTGTATGTAGCACTTAATGTTGATCGGCATCCTTTGTACCGCTCCTTAGCTATGGCCCATATCTTTTCCTTTTGATCATCCGTGTTTTGTAGGTCCCACCGATTCAGTTTATTTGAAAGCACGTTCAGAAGGTGAAGTATTTAGCTAACTAAAGAAAAATGTAGGCAACAATATTAAATAATCTGCATACCATTATATCAAGTGCTATAGAATTCTTCACATTTAGCTCTATATCTTTCCATTTTTGGACTCCAATAAGAGGAGCACTTTTTCTAGTGAACATTACCACTTCAACGACAAACGAGCGAGCGTTAGGGCCTAAGGGACCTCCAAGTCTTGATGAAAAATCAATTTTTAGTTTCTGGGAGCCGCTCTTTATTCTCTTTATGGCTGCTGCTAAACCCTTGGCTGCACCACGTCCACCTTTATTGCGCCCTTCATTGGAACCTGCTACGAAAATAATAAGTTGGATATGATGACACAATTTGAGCAGGGAGATGAAGTTGTAAAAAAATGTAGGACGCATAGCACACCATGTCCTTTTCTTTTTTTCCGCCGAGCATGAGATGGCAATTCTTTTTGTGGAGATGGGTTGCTAGCAAGACGTCCATCATCAGGAAGATTGTCATCATCACTGTCATCATCATCTAAATATGATACTGCAATTAATGGAAGCATCAGTATATACAATTATATGGTTTGCACAAGTAGTAATATAATTGAGTGGAGAAACAAAGAATAGAGATTACAAATGTCTGGAAGAAATTCTTGATGCTTTAACCATTCTTTATATGTCTTTATGGTTTTATCCCTATAATCATCTCTGAATTCTACATGTCATGGAAATGTAAGTTTATTGGACAAAGCAACGGGAAACTTAAATTAGTTGTGATGAGTGGAGGAACTTAACTTACCCGTATCTGGTTGATCTTGTTGTAGGTTCACAAACCACTCCTTGTAACCATCAATTGGTTCTTCTGCAGTAGGTACATCTACAGTTTTTTCTGTAGTTTTATCCCTTGGTCGCTTCATGGGTGTTATGCTCACCTCCAATTCGGTCTGTTGAACCGTTGTCATCACTATTCTGAGTTTCCTCTCTCTCTCTCATTGGCAGCAAGCATGGCTGTTGTTTAGTTCTCATAATCAACCAAGATGAGGCTTGCTGTGTGATTGCCACATCGCTCCTTATAGTACAAGAAGTCCCGCCCACTGTAGCCCAGTCTTGATTTTAGTAAAACCAAGTTGTAAAATGTGATATAAGCCCTATCACATTCGAGCTCAACGATTTCTGTATCCGGAGGCACCCCATCGTGATGGATAATTACAGTCCACATCTCACCAGTGAGACTGCATCAACAAAAATTCGGTCAAATTTAGTATATTATTTAATTAATATTGTGGACACAAATCAATAAAGCATTAAGAGATATAGCTAATCTGACCGGAAAATAATTATTACAAATATATCTAATAAGATGAAAAGAATAACAATAAGAGGTATAGGCTGACCAGAAACCATCCATTAGAAATATATGAAATAAGATGAGATGAAGGACTAGAAAATATTTATACATAACCAGCCAAAAAATATTTGCAATCAAAAACAGAGATGATTTGCATATGAGATGATTTGCATATGGCCAGAAAACAATTAGAAGAGATTGATTGAGAAAGAGCAAGTAAAGTTCTTTCTATTCCCATGGACGGCCCTGTCATGAACAGGATAACAAGTACCTATACATGCAACCAAAAACACTCGTACTGCTACATGCATCTATATGCCCTGCGTCTGCCCCTAGTTTGGCTCTTGCAGGGATCTGAAATCCATGAATCTCCCCATAAATAAATAGAGAGTCCAGATGCAGAACTAATTATAGGATTTCAGACCTAGATCATAGCGTACCTGCTGGTATGGGGAGGATCAAAAGATGCTATGTTGTCACCATTGATCCCATGGACCTGAGAAGGCGGACGACGATGTTCGCCCTTGGTCCCTTTGTCGCCGGCGGCACTAGCATCATGTGTCGATTCGTCCCCGGCGGCACCAGGAACAGGACTCCCGTCGATGGCGGCGCCAGCAGATGGAGTCGCCATACGTTGTTGTCGCACCCCCCTCTGTGCCCGGCCAGATTTAGATGGGAGTGCAGTCGTGCGGGAGTTAGGGGCCGGCCTTTTAGAAGGTTTTGTAGGGGAATATTTAGGGGAAATCTGGCGGGATTATTAGTACGTGGGAAAAAAAATTGGAGGGGAGCAGCGAGAGTCCTGGCGGGATTAGGCCTGTCAGCTGGGTCATGCATGGTGTCATGGTGAGATCAAGTTATCATAATGTGAATTTTGGGATGTGTGTAAAATAAAAGTACGATCAACACAACCCAAGATATGTGGATAAAGTTCTGCCAAGTAAAAATTTGGATTGTCAATAAATATATGCATTTGGATTTAATCATTGTCGAGTGATCAAGTTTGTTCAAATATGTGGAAAATCATAAGTAGCATGAAAGGTACCTAGCTATGTGAATAAGGTTGACCGTGTCAAATTTTGCATTAAAAATATATAAACATTTGCAACATTTGGAATGAGTTATCAAGTTTTCATAAGGTTTGGGTTATATCAGAAACGTGTTTGGGAGTGGGCCAGGGCTCAGCTCAGTTGGTCAGCCCTCGTGGGTACGAGATGGCAACCAGAGTTCGAATCCTGTGGGTTACGTCTCTAGTAGAGTGCGGGACGGACCGGTCGGGATTTAAATCTCAGTCCCCATGCCACGTTCCTCGGGGTGGCAGGAGGCTAATCTACTCTCTGGCCTCTACTCATGTTTACTTATAAAATATGTTTATACTTTGTCAGGCAAAGATGTTTGTATAATATTTATTTTAAATTTGTGTACCAAGATGGGAGCAAGTTTGACCAAGTCAAAATCTCGATTCTTAATATTACATACATTAGAATAATTAGAATCGGGTGATCAAGTTTGTTGAAATATGTGCAAAAACATAAGTACCATCAAAGGTACCTAGCTATTATGTGAATAAGGTTGAAAAAAAATAGAGTGATCAAGTTTGTTGAACTATGTGTTCAATAAAAATTAGTGAAAAATAGTATGGCTTGGCATCCCTATTTAGCTCGACCATGAAGTAAGCATGGAATATATTGATTGTTGTACAAATGTAACGAGTTGTACTAATGAATCGTAAGTGGGTTGGAATTTTTAATTGTTATAAACTATGTTAAAAATAAAATAGTAACAAAAAATGCGTAAACACAGAAGTATAGCAAAGAAAATGAAACATAGTCAGAATTTTGAGGAAAATAAATTTAAAATGATGCTACTGCCTAAAAAAACCAGGGCAGCCAATAGGGCCAGCATGCACGCCCGAGCCTTTAAGCTGAGCAACTGGAGCTTCAGCAAGCGAGGTGGGACTAAAGTGGTGGCTGTGCACCCAGCAGTGCTGGTGACATGAAGATGGGCCAGTGCAAGTGCCACGTATATGGGCCCCTTCCCCTTCCAGTGCCCGGGCACCGCATCCTTTCCCCTTCCCCTTCCTACACCGCATCCCTTCTTCCTCCTCCGGCATCCACCGCATCCCCACCAGCGATGCGCGAGATCCCCTGTGTAGGTCCGCACCAAAAAGAAGAAGGTGGTACTCTGTATGGACTTGTCCTCGTCTGATGAGCCACGTGTATCCATCGGCAATAAGTTCCACAAGGGGAAGATCCCCCAAGCCACAGATCAGGGGACCTCTCAAAAAAAGAGGTGGTTCAAAACGATGTCTTCATTATATTATTGATTGACAAATCTTTTACTAGAAATTTGGGCCAGTTAAACCATGTTTGTTAAACCTTTTACTTTTCATGTGATAATGCTTTGATGCACATACACCCAGGGGCATTGATAAATTGCAAAAATAAAATACTCTGATCAAGTCTGAAATAAGATATCTAGTTCATTCTCATGGCCAGTTGTGCTACTACATTTAGAAATCAGAAGGTCCAAGGGCATGGATAAATTGCAAAAATAAACTCTGAGGTCTAAAATACTGAAACATATCTAGTTCCTTCTCTGCTGCTACATTTAGAAATGCACTATATGAAAAATGCACCATCAGGTCCTTCAACGTTAGAATTCACTGGTGCTACATATCCATCATCAATATAGTCGTCGGAGGTGTCATCTTCTTCATCGTCTGCTATATCAATAGCTGGTGGTTCAGGTATAGAATCAGCATGTGCCTTTTTAATAATAGAAGCATCACCAGTAACACCTTCAATACCCGACCTAGTTCAATTTGTCAACTCTTCATGTCTGCATGAATCTACCATGTCTTCCACTCCGACATCTAGTGAGTCAACATCAATTTCTCCCTCATTATCTGTATGTATTGAGTCTGGCATGGCGAATAAATTTCTAAACTTCATTGTGATAACAGTGCACAAATCTGGTCTCTTGGTACCTTTCACATAAAACACCTGCTCAGCTTGTGTGCCCAAAATGTAAGGATCATTTGGATATCGCAATCGAGATGCGTCAATGTCGATAATCCCATACCGGTCCCTTTTAAATCCTCTACCTTTGCTCTTACTAGTAGCAGGTACGTTGTACCAGTTACATTCAAACAGGACAACTTCCTTTTGGGTTGGAAAATCAAGTGCATAAATCTTTTTAACAACACCATACCAGTTGATGTCGCCAGCACTACCATCGCCTCTCACAACAACACCACTATTCTATGTACTCAGATTCTTATCTATTTGAGCTGTTCGGAACAGAAAACCATTGATGAAGCATCTATTGAAAACACGTGCACGGTCGTCTGGTCCTTGAGAAAGTGCATGTATCCCATCACTTGTTTTTCCTTCTGCATAGAGTTTGTTGATCTGCAAGCAGTAAATTTTTTCTTGTGCATCAACTAGCTAGTATACATGTGCACTACAAAAAGAGATGAAAATAATTAATTCTAGCTCACCGTACGCTCGAACCAGCCTACAAATTGCTCCCTATGATGCTGCTCAACATTTCTGACTCACTGTTTCCCGAGTATATTCAAATGCTCACTACAGTTAAAACATAAGATGGCACCAATCAGTTAATAGAAAATTATATATATAGCATACTGCAAAGATAAATAACTTAAAATTACAACTTACTTGACCCAGGGAATGGCCTCATCACAATTTGTTAATATCCAGTGCCTCATGCGCTGCACATATGTCTTAGGAATGGTCTCCAAGGTAAATCCTTTCTTAGTATAACCAATGTTGCCAAATATGCTTAGACCAGATGGTGGTTCATTTACGGCGGCACTTTCGTGTCTCTCTGGACGGTTCATCTTGGTGTCAAAATCTTCCAAGAAGCGAGAGCAAAATGTCATGCACTCCTCTAAGACATATCCCTCAGCTATTGAACCTTCAGGGTACGCTTTGTTCCGCACATAGCCTTTAAGCGTACGCAGATACCTCTCAATTGGGTGCATCCATCTATAGCATACAGGTCCTCCTAGTTTAGCCTCTTCAGCAAGATGAACCGGCAAATGCATCATGATATCAAAGAAAGCTGGTGGGAAGATCATTTCAAGACGACAAAGAGTTTCTCTAATCGAAATGCTCAGTTTATCTAACTCTTCAGTGCTCAACTCCTTTGAACATATTGCATTGAAGAACCTACTAAGCTCAATCAATGGGATAACAACCTCTTCTGGCAATATGTTACGTACTGCTATGGGTAATAGTTTTTGGAATATAACATGATAGTCATGAGTTTTAAGTCCGAAAATCTTACACCTCGTCATGTCCACGCATCTCTTGATATTAGAGGCATAACCATCAGGCATCTTCACACCTTGAAGAAATTTGCATAAATATGTCTTCTCATCCGGGCCCAGAGAGTACAATGCAGGAGGCAAAGTGTACTTGTCATTCTTCACCAAAGGGATGTTGATCCTTTCTCATGCCCAATTCTTCCATGTCAAGGCGAGCCTTTTCGCTATCCTTTGATTTACCAGCCATGCCAAGCAAAGTCCCTAGTATGTTCTCACAAATGTTTTTTTCAATATGCATCACATCCAAATTATGCCTTACAAGCAATGTTTCCCAGTACAGCAGTTCAAAAAAAAATACTCTTCTTCCTCCAGTTGTGCCACCTGGTTTCTTCCTCACGTTGCTTCCTCTTTTTTGAGGCGTTCCCAAATATCACTTGCTCAAAGCTTTCATACTACTGCAGCACCTGTTCACCAGTCAACGGTACTGGAGCCTCCCTGGTTTCCACCTTGTTGTTGAAGCTAATCTTGTTGCAACGCCACTTGTGGCCCATTGGCAAAATACGGCGATGACCCATGTAGCAGTGCTTGGACCCAAATTTCAACCATAAATAGTCAGTATCCTTATTGCAGTATGGACATGAAAACTTGCCTTTTGTGCTCCAGGCAGATAGCATGCCATATGCAGGAAAATCATTAATTGTCCAAAGTAGAACTACACGCAGACTGAAATTCTTTTTCACCTTTGCATCCCATGTCTCAACACCTTTTACCCAAAGATCTTTTAGCTCATCGATTAGGGGCTGCAAATATACATCTATGTTATTGCCTGGAGATTTTGGCCCTGGTATCAACATTGGCATCATCCAGAACGGTTGTTTCAAACACAACCAAGGAGGCAAATTGTAAGGTATTAGGATCACAGGCCATATAGTGTATGTCACATTCATCATCCCAAATGGATTAAAGCCATCAGATGCAAGACCCAACCTTACATTACGAGGATCCAATGCTAAATCCTTATACTTTTCATCCACGTGCTTCCATGCCATGGAGTTAGCAGGGTGTCGCATTTTTCCATCTTGGACCAGTCCCTCCTTATGCCAACGTATATATTCAGATGTGCTCGCTCTCATGTATAACCTTTGTAGATGAGGAGTAACCAAAAGATACCTCAAGATTTTCTGTGGAACATGCTTCTTCGGTGCAGCATCACTACTCGACGCCTCCTTTTCACTTGAATTAGTCATTTGCCATCTAGACTCACCACACATTGGACATGTATCCATGTCAACGTATTCCTTCCGAAATAAAACACAATCATTGATGCATGCATGTATCTTTTGATAGTCCAGGCCAAGATCACGGGCTACCTTTTGCACTTTCTCTAAAGTGTCCGAAACACAGTGGCCTTCAGGAACCACAAGCGAGAACAACTGAAGAATGGCCTCTAATGCACCGTTACTAAGACCAAACATCTACTTTATCTGAAATAGCCTGACAATGAAAGATACCTTAGTAGCCTCCTTGCAATCTGGGTAAAGTTCCCTCTGTGCCTCTGTTAATAATTTAAAGAATGTCTTGGCACTTTCATTCGGCTCTTCAGTTTCGCTGTGACAACCAGGTAATTAGATATATAGATACTAGACTTAGTGTAAAGAGTATGTGCTTGCTATGGTATTTATGTATAGTACAAATAATTAAGAGTATATTTGTAATTTCTATTGAATATAGGTCCTTGAGTGTTGTTTAAGTGGAATGGAAGATAGCTTTAAAACCTAGGATAAATATAACACTAGGTGTTAAGTCTATATCATCATAAGAAAGAAAGTGTAATAGATATGCTAAATCACATGAAAAATGGGTTTTTGTGTGGAAAACAAGGACCTAAATGTAATTAATACAAAAATATGGGTTCTTTTATGCAAGCTAAGTAGAGTGTAAAAATGACTTCTAAAGTTTACTTAGGACTAAACTGCAAGAATGCCAGTCATCATGACAATCATGAAAACTTATAAATAGGTCCAAATTTTTGACCAAACCCCTTTTGGTAAGGACCAAGGTAATTCAAAATTTTACCTTTGTTCAAAATTCAGCATGTAATGCTGCAAGTTTTGAGTTTTTAAGCTTGAGCCCTAAAATAATGTTGTAGGGCTTGAAAAGTTCTACAACTTTTGTTTTGGGCACCTTCTCATTAGATCTCTATATCAGTGGGAAAAGTTAGTTTACCATAGAGTCCCTGTAATTCTTTAGTTTTACAAACAAGTCCTTGAGAAACTCCCTTTCTCTTCCTCCTCTGACGCTGCTCCGTTTCTCTGCTCTGCAGCCCGCCGCTGTTCCGGCCGCCCTCGCCACCTCCTGCTGCAAAACTCCACGCGCCTTGAATTCTTCTGCAGGCAGCTGTGCTTTCCCTCCATCGCCCCATCCTCCGCGTGGCCTTATCTTCTTCCCACGCCACGAGCTCGCCTTCACCCCGCGCACGACACCGGGCCCTCTGTCCGCTCGCCGTGCTGCCGCACCTTGTCGCATCCCCGTTGTTGCCGCACTTCCTCCTCACTACCTCCGCCGCCACTCGCCCCCACGCCACCTCCCCCCGCCTCTACGGACGGCTCAGGTCGTGCTCCGTCCCCATCCCCGTCGCCTCCCTGCACTCGCTGCTCCTCTCCATCTCCTCCCGAGGCCGCCTACGCGCCGCCCTCCTTCGAGCATCACCACCCGCCGTCCGTGGGCCCTACCTCCCCAGGTTCCCTCGCCGCGCAGGCCATGCGCGCCTCGCTTCGCCTCCGTGCCGCCGCGCCTTGATGCCAACACGGCAGCACGCTTCGGCGCCTCCACGGCCTCGCCCCAGCTAGCAGCCCCCAGATGCCTCCTGCCCGGCCGGTCTGAGCAGCGCGCGTCCCTAAGCTCCGCCCCCTAATGCCGAGGTTCCCCTTTTTGGCTTCCTCCCGTGGAACCGAGCCCCCCCCCCCAAGCGCCTCCTCTGCTCCAAATGCAGGTGAAGGACCTCGTGCAACAATTGGAACAAGTTCAGGGGGTTTTCTGTAAAGTTCTAGACTCATAGGAACAGTGCTGTTTGGGGATCTCTGTGTAAATGTGGTGTTATTTCATGTGAGTAGTGCTGCTGGCTTGTAAATTCAATAGAAAATTGTAGGAAATTCCAAAAATTGTCAAACTAATTTTGCTGGAAACTAGATCTTAAATCCTACAACTTTTGTTAAATGACTTTGGTTTGAATCTGAGTATTTTTGAATCTATTTTAAATCTAAGATAAGGGAGTATACAATTTCTAGAGATTAAATATAAACTGATGTGGAATTTTCAAACCTAATTTTGTTTTGTAATTTAAATTCTTTTAAGTTGATCAACTCAATTTGTTTTATAGTAGAATTAGCTAAGTATACCCATTAAAGCTTAACTAACTAGACCTCTTGGTCATAATCTTTTAAAGTATGCAATTGATCTATGTTTAAATTTTCAAAACTTTATAACTTTAATATCCAAGGTTTACATTTAAATTTGAATTTAATTTAAACTTGAAATATTTTAGTTCTTGTTTTCAATTAAATCAATGCTATAGTCATAAGTTGAATGTAAATGATTCAAAACTTAGATCCCTTTTTGTACCATAAGTTCTTGAGTGTTAGCCTTTTGGAATTGCAGCTTATCGTGAAATAAAGTAAAAAAAAGACTATGCATTTCTTAATTTTATATCCTTGCATATCATGTAGACCCGACTACTCTCGCCGACGGTGATTACGAGCTGATCGCGGACCAAGCCGTGGAAATTCCTGCAGACCCCGAAGACGCCGTCGAAAGTCTAACTGAAGTACCGAACCAAAGTTCGGAAAATACTAACTGCCCCAACCTCGTGCAAGAAGGCAAGCCCCGATGCATAACCTAGTATTTCAAATTACTACATGATGCAATCTTATATTTACATATTATATCTTGCATTAAGTCTAGGAGATGAAATGAAACCCTAGATGCATGAATCCTAGGAACCAATGTATTGCTCCTGAGTTCATATCGAATAGATGCTCTGCTAATAGGACCGGTAGAAGTCGGGTGATTTCCTGTCACTCGCGCGATATAGGAGTTGTAATGTTTACATTACTGTAAACACTATAAGGATGACGGACGGGGTTATGTGCAGTATCATGGAAAGGAATGATACCCCATCTGTGTTGTTAAATTGGTTAAGGTCGCGGTGTGTGCCGATCGGGGTTAAGCATTTGAAAGTACTAACCACATGCCGTGAGTTTTGGGTAAGCGGCAAGCCTAGTAACCAATCGGCCTGAGGAGTGGACATACCTCCCACCACTCGTCTTGCTTCTTCTGGTTACTTAGTTCGACGTGTGGGAATACGTGTTGCAAGGGCAACCAGGAATACGGGTTTTGTAGTCGCGCTACAGACGTATGTCATGCACTTTGGAAGTGCGTATGGTCCTGCAGTCGCTTGTGGTGGACCTGTCCATGAGTCGGAATGAAAGGCAAACGGTTGCTTCGGAACAATCGTTGGATGTTCCAAGCGTGTGAGTTAGGTTTACCTTGCAAGGTTGAAAATTCGATTCAGAATCGTCCGTTTCTCGCGGAGATTGAGACTGCTTGATCCCTTTATCACACAGAGTAACAAAAGCAACTATATGATGAGTAATGTTGATGTTTGTTATAATAAGTTCTACCATGCTTGAATAGCTACAGTTGCTTACCTAGAATGGATAATCAACTAGAACCTGAAAGCTAAAAATTGAAATTAAGGACCTACTCTCTGTTGCTTTTCAGCTGAAATTAAACCCAGAACCATTATAAACTTTCATAAGTCTAGTTACATGGCTAAGTATATCATAAGACGGGTAAGCCTTGCTGAGTATTAGTATACTCAGCCTTGCTAGTTATGTGTTTTCAGGTAATGTCTTTGAAGACCCTACTCTTCCCCTGTCTTGGCCCTGTGCTTTTCCAGAAGGATGGTCCGTGGAATGGGATTCGTCCCCGGCCAACACTGATGACCCTGAGTGATGTCGTGCCTGGGCTTAGCATGACATCCGTCTTGACGACGTGCTGTAAATCATCGCGTATGTTTTCCGCTGCAAAAAAAAACCATAGCTTTAACAGTTTGTAATCATTTCTCTAGATTGGAAACTTCTTACTACTTTTAGAAACTATTGTAAAGTAATTCCCTGTGATGTATAATATGATGGTGACTGTATCTCTGGACTCACCTTCGTGTGAGGTAACCTTATTTGATCCTGTATTCGGTGGTTTATCGGGACGTTACCCGACAGGCCACGGGATTATACCGTTTGAAGCACGTTGGAGCCCTCTGGAGTGAGCTCGCGTACTTGAGCCGGTATAATTCAGGTTGGTTCTGCCACATTCACTACCCATGATGTCTCCATGTATTGCACCACTGATTAGTGAAGAAACCAGATCCCTCATAATATCACAGTCACCTGTTGCACCGTCATTGCCAACCCCTTCACTAATGCCCTCAGATGAATTCTTTTCTTCTCCTTCCCCTTCGATCAAACTTTCAGAAAACCCTCTAAAAATCAAATGAGTTCTAACTTCTTTAATTGTTCGGTAGGACATTGTACGACATCTCGTACATGGACAGGGTACCGTTTCTCCTTTAGATGTACCAGCAAATGTAGCCTCTATAAATTTCTTGAATCCTTTTTGCCACTCTTCTGTTTGTTGTGGCAGGCGCATCCAAGACCTATCATGACGCGAAGACATGCCCCTCAATCTTTTCAATTAAAATGATACACTAATTAAAGTGATCAATGGCCTGCATATACACCAATGAAAAAGGCACTCAATTAAATAAATCTGTAATACAAATGTGTGTTTATACATAGAGTCCTTTGAATTCTTTGCCAACAGACAAACAGATTGAGAAATTTTCTGTTTATAAATTCCCTATAAGATGTTCTCTACTGATGTGTGGTAGAACCGCCTGAATTATTCCGGCTCAAGTGCGCTAGTCATCGCTAAGTAGTCGATACTAACTCAACGCACTTCAAACAGAACAACCCATTGGTCTGTCGGATCTCCGCCCGATACAACCACGGTTCAATAGGATCGAAGCAGGTTTACCTCGCACGAAGGCGAGTTTATAATCACAGTACAGCTCATCAACTTTTAATTTATAGAAATGCAAATATTATTACAAACCCTGTTCAAGTTTAATGTAAACTTATACAAACAGTGTTTAACACTACAAGCTACATAGCTTGTCTAAGTTCACAGCGGAAGGAAAATAAACACGCGACTACCCACATCGCGGAGGTTGACACCGTACTCAGCCCAAAGCTTGGTGTCACTCAGGAGGGTCACTGCCAGCCGGGGACGGATCCCACTCCACGGACCAGCCAAAAGAAACAGAAGTTGGCCATGCAGGGTTATCCGTAGGATTCTCGAAGGTTATACCTGAAAGATTCACTAGCAAGACTGAATATACTAATACTCAGCAAGACTTATCCGGAATTGGGTATACTTAGCCCGTAATTAGAATCATGAAGGCATTGAAAGGTTCTGGGTTTAATTTCATCTGAAAAGCAACAAAGAGTATGATCTATTTTCAGATTTTAGCTTTCAAATTCTATTTGATTAGCCATTCTAGGTAATCACCTACACTAGGCAAGCAAGGTAGAGAATATCATTCATCAAGATTATTCCATCAACAGTTACACTTCTTACTCTATATGGCAGAAGGAATAAGGAGTCTCAATCTTCGTGAGAAACGGACGATTCTGAATCGATTTTCAAACCTTGCAAGGCAAACCTAACTCATACGCTTGGAACACCATAAGGTCGTTCCAAAGCAACCATTTGCCTTTCATTCCGGGTTGTGGAACAGGGCAACCACGAGCGACTGTAGGACCGTACGCACACCAATTGTGCAGGACATACATCTGTAGCACGACTACATGACCGTACTCCTGTCCGCTATGCAGAACGTACTCCCGCACGTCGGTGCGCGAGAAAAACCAAATTATGGGTGGTGGGAGGTATGTCCACTTGCCGGGCCGATCGGTTACTAGGCTTGCCGCTTTACCATATTTCGCGGTATGTGGCTAGTACTTTCAAACGCTTAGCCACCACTACCACACACTGCGATCTTAACAACTTTTATCAAAATAGACAGGGTTAACCTCTAGGTCATGATACTGTACATGACCCTGTCCATTATCCTTATAGTGATTGCAGAATAGTAAACATGCAACTCCTATATCACGCGAGTGACAGGAAATCACTCGACTTTTACCGGTCCTATTTAGCAGAGCGTCTATGCGATAAGGACTCGGGTACAATACATTGGATTCCTAGAATTTATGCAACTAGGGTTTCATTTCAACTCCTAGACGTAACGCAAGATATAATATATATATATATATATATATAAATAAATTGGTAATAAATTGAAATACTGGGGTATGCATCGGGGCTTGCCTTCTTGAGTGGGGTTAGGGGCAGGAATGTCAGAGACTTCCGAACTTTGGTTCGGGGCTTTAGTTAGAGTCTCGGCGACATTTCTTAGGTCTTCAGAAAACCCTGGGTCTTGTTCCAAGACTAGCTCGTAGTCTCCGTCGTCGAGCGTTGTTGATTCTACATGGTATGCAAGGATTTAAGTGAGATGGTGCTTGAATTAAGATTTTTATTTCACGATAAAGTTCCAATCCAATAAATTAGTGCACATAAACTCATGTAACAAGGGGGGTGGGATTTTAAATTACTATCTATATTTAAGTTATGTCATTTTATTGGAATTACTTTAAAGTAATTCAACCAATTTAATTTTTTTTATTTTAAATACTAATAAGATTCTGACCTTGAATTTTTATGGTTAAGTTTATTTTCAACAAATAAGCTTATGGTGAATTTTTCATAATTTTCTGGAAACAGAAACTAAAACATTTGAATTTGATTTCAAACTTTAAGTTTGAATTCAAATCCTGAGTAAATAGAACTATAAATTCTTGAGAAATTTAATTATGAACTAATTATCAACCTATTAAGTTATGGTAAAAAGATCTAATCATAGAAGTCTTAGGAACATGCTTAATTAATATTCAAACTATTTCAAATTTGAATTGCCCAAGTTCAAAAGAACTTAAACTACAAACAGTACTAAGCTTGAAACTTTTACACAAGCTCACATATGACCTAATGAAGCTACATACCAATAATTATAAGAAAATAAGTTAGTATGCAAAAGTTATGTGTAAGACACTCTTTTACTTTGAGTTTAAAATAGATCAAAATGCAGTTAGTTTCATACCGAACTTTATTAACAAAAGTTGTAGATCTTGATTTCCAGTTTCTAACAAAACTAGTTTGACAATTTTTGGAATTTTCTACAATTTCTATCAATTTTACAAACCGACAGCTTGCTCACATGAAATAATAAGAAGTTTACACGGGGGTACTCGGTTACTTGCACAGAGACCCCTAGAACAGAAAAATAAATCACAAATATGCCCTTGCCTGCTCTCGATGGCGACCGGCGGCTCTGTCCACGGCGTTCTCGCCGGCGGCGAGGGTTTGGCCGGGGATGATCTGGTCCTACGTGACCTACGTGATCTACTGGGTTCACGGGTGGGTGATGTGCACCAAGACAAGCAACGGAGCATGGCCGGCAGCGATGGATCGTAGCGGCCGTGTCGGGGTGCTCACGGTCCCGGCGAGGGGCAAGCGAACATTGAGGGACAAGGCGCGCATGAGCACCGGGAGAGAGTGGGGATGCTATTCCCGTACTCAATTTAGTCAGAGACAGGGCAGAGGGTGGTGCTCGACTGTGGGGTGGACGTCGGGTTCTTACCGGCGGCGATGGCGGCTGGTGTTCTGCGAGCTAGGGCAACGGAGGGCAGTGAAGGAGGGGCGGGATCGCTTCAGGGGGATGATGTGGTGCTGATGGTGCCTTTGGTTGGGGTGGAGAGGCCTTGTACCGGCGGGTCGACGGGAGGCCGAGCGGCGGCGGAGCTGGAAGCTCACCGGCGCTGTGGGGAATGTCGCTCGGGTGCAAGAAAACGAAATTGGGTGGGTTGATGAGCTGCAGAGGGCCACGGTGGTGCTCTAGGAGCACTCGATCGGGGTCCGGGGGTGGTGTGGGTGTCGGTCGACGGTGGTCAGGAGGCGTGGCGGAGGTCCGGTGGAAGTGGAAGTCGGAGCAAGAGAAATTGAGCAAAAATGTGTGTGTGCAATGCAAGAACGAGTGTGCTAGGGGCTCCAGGATGTGCAACACAAGAACAAGATGTGGTCGAGCTGAAGCAGGAGCTGGCACATCGGCGGCGTGCGTGGCAACCGCGGCGGAGCTCGGGCAGAGGCAGTGCGATGTGGGGAACGCAGGGGCGAGACAGCACAAGGTCGGGAGGGTCGCGGCAAGGCCGGGGAGTGACACGTGGGATCGCCGGGAAGCAGGAGGTGGCGCTGGGGTTGCTGCGATGGCGAGCGGCGGCGAGGAGCAGCTCGGGCAGACAGCGGGCGACATGGTGAGGCAAGGAGAAGCCCGCGCGATGCTGGGGAGCGGCGGGGTAGGTGCTAGGGCGGCACGTGGCCTGCCTCAGGGCGGCTCTGGGGCGGGGAAGTGCACGGCACATGGCCGGCAGAGCGGCGGCGGCGCGCGGCAGAGAAACAGAGGAGAGGGGGAGAGAGGTAGACAAAGGAGGACTGGATTGCAATTTCCAGAAAGGATAGGGACCCTACTATAATGCCCAAACAACTTTCAAACCAGAGCTCAAATGAAGATGGGTCCAAAAGCAAAAATGTAAGGTTTTTCAAAATGTACAACTTTGCTTTAAGGTTCATCCACAGAAGAGCTAAGGATTTGGAGTTAGTATAAAACTTAGCAAAGTTTCCAAACTTTATACAAATCCTATTTAAAAACTACACTACATATACATCCAATGTGTAGTTTCATCTATATTTACGATTTAAACACAAGTTTTTGACTTTTGCCAAAACAACCTTTATGTATTTGAATTCCTCTTCCCATTCTTATCTATTTAACACTAAGGACCTTTATTAGTTTATAATTATATAAAACCAACCCTTTTTTTTAGCATTTAAATTTTTAAACATACTTTCACCACATTTTGCACATAACATCATACTAAAATTGAGGGTGTGACAATACTAATTACCTGAGTGTCACAGCCTTCCCCCTAAAAAGAATCTCATCCCAAGATTCCGGAACAGAATGAATTTGGATGATCAAGTTCGGAGGTTGGCTTGAAAGAAGTCTGGAAAATTATGCTGAAGATAAGATTCGGCTTCCCATGTTGCTTCTTCTTCCGTGTGATGGTTCCACTGAATCTTAAACATTCTAACGGTTTCTCTTCTAGTGCTTCTCTCTGTAGTGTCTAGCACTCTAAGTGGATGTTATGTATAGGTCAGATCAGGTTCGATTTCGATAGCTTGGGAATCGATGGTCTCAGTAGGAACCTTGACGCATTTCCTAAGTTGAGACACATGGAAGATGTTATGGATGGCCGCTAATTGAGAAGGAAGTTGAAGACTGTAAGCTACGGGTCCACAGATTTCAAGAATTTCGAAGGGTCCGATGTATCGAGGAGCAAGTTTCCCTTTTACGCCGAACCTTTGAACACCTCGGGCAGGGGATACTCGAAGATTGACGAAATCTCCAATTTGAAACTATAATGGTCTTCTTCGTATATCAGTGTAGCTTTTCTGCCGGGCTTGGGCTGCCTTTAGATTGCTTTGAATAGTCTTTACCTTTTCCTCTGCTTCAGTGACAAGGTCCGGTCCAAAGATTTTACGCTCGCCGGTTTGTGACCAACTCAAAGGAGTTCGACATCAGCAACCGTACAATGCTTCAAACGGAGCCATCTTAATGCTTATCTGATAACTATTGTTGTAAGAGAATTCTGCCAGCGACAAACATTTGTCCCAATTCTTGTCATACTGAAGGACACAGGCTCTAAGCAAATCTTCCAAAATCTTATTTACTCTTTCAGTCTGTCCGTCGGTCTGAGGGTGATATGCGGAGCTTCGAATTAACTTAGTTCCAAGAGCATATTGAAGTTGCTCCCAGAACCGAGCACTAAACTGTGCTCCACGATCAGAAATGATCATCTTAGGTACTCCATGGAGACGAACGATTTGATCTAGGTAGATCTCGGCGTACTTTTTGGCATTATACGTAGTATGCACAGGAAGGAAATGTGCAGTCTTGGTCAATCGATCAACCATTACCCAAATGGAGTCATGCCTTAGAGAAGTGTTGGGTAGGCCAACAATAAAGTCCATACTGAAATCCTCCCACTTCCAAGAGGGAATAGTTAGAGGTTGAAGGATACCAGCAGTCTGCAGGTGACTGGCTTTGACTCTTTGACAGATATCACATTCTGAGACATACTTGGCAATTTCTCATTTCATACGAGTCCACCAGAAATTCTGTTTCAGATCCTGGTACATCTTCGTACTGCCAGGGTGCATAGAGAATTTGGATAGATGGGCTTCATCCAATATCTGTTTACGGAGCTTATGGTCCTTAGGTACAACAATACGTTCGTTGAACCATACAACTCCTTCTGGATCTACTCGGAAGCACTTATACTTTCCTTCTCCTTATGTTATCTTCTGCTTAATAATTCTGACTCCTTTATTGCGCTGTTGAGCTAGAATAATACTATCTCTAAGCGTGGCTTCAACTGAGAGATGGTTCAAGTCACCTTGGAGAATGATTTCTAGATTAAGTTTTCCCATTTCCCAACAAAGACTCTCGTTGAAAGCTTCTATAGATAAACAAGAACAATGTGCCTTGCGACTAAGTGCATCCGCAACGACATTGGCCTTGCCGGGATGATAATGTACTTCCAAGTCATAGTCTTTGATAAGTTCTAACCAACATCTTTGCCTCATATTCAGGTCTGCTTGTGTAAAGATGTACTTGAGGCTTTTGTGGTCAGTATAAATATGACATTTCGTACCCATCAAATGATGTCTCCAGATCTTCAGGGCATGAATGACAGCTATGAGTTCAAGATCATGGGTTGGGTAGTTCTGTTCATGAACCCTGAGTGCTCATGATGCATATGCAATTACTCGGTTGTCCTGCATAAGCACACAACCAAGTCCGGTTCCTGAAGCATCACAATAGATGTTGAAAGGTTTTGACACATCTAGTTGAGCTAGGACTAGGGCAGTTGTAAGATGGTCTTGGAGAGTGTGGAATGCATCTTCGCATTTTTGATCCCAAGAGAATTTGACACCCTTCTTTAGTAGTTCAGTCATAGGTTTGGCTATTCTGGAGAAGTCAGGAATGAAGCAACGATAATAGCCAGCTAGACCAAGAAAACTACAGATCTGATGGACTGATGTGGGAGGTTTCCAATCCATCACTTCTTGTACTTTACTGGGGTCAACGGATATACCGTCACCAGAGATGGTATGGCCTAGAAATTTCACAGTATCTAACTAGAACTCACACTTGGAGAATTTGACGTATAAGTGGTGGTCTCTTAATCGCAGAAGAATAACATGAAGATGTTTTGCATGATCTTCTGGATTATTAGAGTAGATCAGAATGTCATCAATGAAAACCACAACAAATTTGTCGAGTTCTTGCATGAAGACGAAATTCATGAGATACAAGAAATATGCTGGAGCATTGGTAAGACCAAATGACATGACGAGATATTCATATAGACCATATCGGGTAGAGAAGGCCGTTTTTGGAATGTCACTTGGCCGGATTTTAATTTGATGATAGCCGGAACGAAGATCAATCTTGGAGAATACTTTAGCTCCGGCTAGCTAATCGAAGAGAATATCAATGCGGGGTAGGGGATATTTGTTTTTAATAGTCACCGCATTGAGAGGATGATAATCTACACATAGCCTTAAGCTATTATCTTTCTTTTTCACGAATAGAGCTGGACAACCCCATGGTGATGCACTCGAATGAATGAAACCCTTATCAAGGAGGTCTTGGAGTTGGATTTTTAACTCGGCTACCTCGTTAGGAGGCATACGATAAGGTCTCTTAGAAATAGGGGCTGTGCCAGGTTGGAGTTCTATGATAAACTTGATATCTCGATCTGGGGTTATTCCAGACAAATCGTCTGGAAAGACGTTTGGGTATTCACAGACAATAGGGATATCCTTTAACTTAATCCCGGTTGCAGCATAGGTGCAGGAGTTAATGCACTCCCGTTGTGGAAGATAGAGAATAGTAGGTTCATACTCAGATGAATCTATCTCCACAGTTCGGGAAGAGATATCTAATGACACTTGATGCTGGGTCATCCAATTCATACCTAAGAGGACATCCATTCCTTCTAGGTCTAGTAGAAGCAAATCTGTTTTTATCAATTGACTACCAGCTGAAGCGGTACCTTCCTACAGATTTGATTTGATAAGATTTTTCCACCAGGAGTTGTTATCTTATAATCTCCATTAGTAGGATAGATATCCAAGCCTATTTTAGTCCCAGACTTTGCACTGACAAAGCTATGGGTGGCACCAGAGTCAAAAAGAACAATTACTGGGTGATGGTTGATAGAAAAAGTACCCGTCATTATTGGTGTCCCTTCGGAGAGTTCGGAGAGAGTGGTGAGGTTCACCCTTCCCTGGTGGATCTGGACCACTTGCCTCTTGCCCTTGCCCTTGCTGGTTGGATTGGATGTTTGCCCTTGGAAAGATTTCCTAGGTTGAGGGCAATCTTTGATAAAGTGGGACGGGCTTCCGCAATTGAAACAATGATAGTTGTTGCTTCCTTGGTTGACTGGTGGAAAACTCGGCCGCGGACCCTGTTGTTGTTGCTGCTGAGGTTGAGGTGTCGGTGGTCGGTTAAATCGTGCTTGCTGGGGTGGTCTGGCTACCCATCTGCCAGGCAAGTTACTTCGAGGCGGTGCTCGGGTAGCAGTGCTCGGGACCAACCGATACCTTGACGGTTGTGTAGCTAAAGGCCCTGTGGGTGTCTTCCTTTTCTTCTCTGCTCTGTGGGCTGAGATGCAGTCTTCCTGAGTGATGGCCATATTGACCAGCTCATTGAAATTCTCAGCCTTTACCAAATTCAGTCGTTCTTTAAGTTTGGTGTTCAGGCCTCGACGAAAACGATCTTGTTTGCGGGCATCATTGTCCGCATGGTATCCCGCATACTGGCACAAGTGGTTAAAGACTTGTGCATATTGCAGAACGGTGCGGGTTCCCTGAGTCAAATTCAGAAATTCATTGAGCTTCTGCTCAATGAGTCCTTCGGGGATGTAGTGCGCTCGAAAAGCAGTCCGAAACTTGTCCCAAGTGACGACATGATCGGCAGGCTGCATGGCATGATAATTATCCCACCAGATGCGGGCAGTGCCCTGGAGTTGTTGGGCTGCAAAGAGTGCCTTGTTCTCATCTGAACATGGGGCAGGCAGTAAGGCGAACTTAGACTCGATGGTGCGGAGCCAAGCGTCAGCGTAAAGAGGCTCATCCGCCTTATGGAACAGTGGAGGCTGGGTGCTGAGGAAGTCTTGATAATTTGCCATCTTGGGGTGAGGATCATCACGACCTCCCCATGATTGCTGGCGGTGTTGGTTCTGCTTCACCTGCACTAGCAGGTTTAAAAGTTCTGTTTGCTGAGCCATAACCTCGGCTAGATTTGGAGGTGGTGGTGGCGGTTGCTGGGAACCGCTGGCCTGATCTGCCCGGAAACCTTCCGGGGTTCTGCGAGTAGCTCCAACCATCTGAAACAAAGGAGATATCCATTATCAATCATATCCTTACTCCAATTTCAGATGATATACAATTACCAAATAGAAATGTAATTCATATGCTCCATTCAATCGACTCATTTCAGATGCAAGGAGATTAAGTAAGATAGTAGAACACGGGGTTTAGATTACTACACGAACACTGGTGGTCTTTATATCTTACATCAGGGCACTTTCACTACTACAAGCCACCACATAAGTACACATGCCACATATAACACAACAAGTGGCTCTAGATCTAGGTAGACTACGCACTACCTAAGTCACATTTTTCTACACTAATTACAGCTAGGATGTTACCAACTTAAACAAGACTAAAAGTCATCGTAGTTGCCCACGGATGACTGACTGCCTGAAGTGGAGTGATGAGGACTCAAGACAGGATCTCCATGCTCAGAATTGAGGTCTGAAACTCCCTCGATTTCCTCTGGATCTTCTTCTTCGGCTTCGGGTGCTGGTACAGCAGGAGGTGCTGGCTGCTGTTGGAGTTCATTGATTTGGGCTTGAGCATCATCAACCTCGAGGATGAGGTCATGGATTTGTTCCTGAAGAAACTCAATGATCGTGTTGCGTTGGGTGATCATTGCGTCACTCTCGTTGATTTGATCTTCCCGGTGATGAATAGTCTCCTCTCGAGCAGCAATGATTTCATCTTTCTCTGTCACCAAGGCTTGAAGCTGCGCAATTTGGGTGACTTGTCGGTCAGTATTTCGGAAGTGACCTTGCGCGATGTTGATCAACTGACCCATACCGCGATGTAGCAGAAGTTGATAATGATGCTGAACATTCATGAACCGCATAGTACCCTGAAGCGCTTCTTTCATTGAGCCTTCCAACCTGTGACTTTCAGGGACTACCTTGAGATTCCACTCAGGATCGTTGGGATCTGTTGTAGGGAATAGTCTGATAGGCTGTCCTGCAACTTCCCTTGGATGCTGGTTGCAGAAAAGGTAGATGGCTTCCAGAGCTGCTCCCTCAATAGTATCGACTATACGATAACCTACGGCTCTGATACCAGCTATGGCAGAACCACCTGAATTATTTCAGCTCAAGTGCGCTAGTCATCGCTAAGTAGTCGATACTAACTCAACGCACTTCAAACGGAACAACTCATTGGTCTGTCGGGTCTCCGCCCGATACAACCACGGTTCAACAGGATCGAAGTAGGTTTACCTCGCACGAAGGTGAGTTTATAATCACAATACAGCTCATCAACTTTTAATTTATAGAAATGCAAATATTATTACAAACCCTGTTCAAGTTTAATGTAAACTTATACAAACAGTGTTTAACACTGCAAGCTACATAGCTTGTCTAAGTTCACAGTGGAAGAAAAATAAACACGCGACTACGCACGTCATGGAGGTTGACACCGTACTCAGCCCAAAGCTTGGTGTCACTCAGGAGGGTCACTGCCAGCCGGGGACGGATCCCACTCCACGGACCAGCCAAAAGAAACAGAAGTTGGCCATGCAGGGTTATCCGTAGGGTTCTCGAAGGTTATACCTGAAAGATTCACTAGTAAGACTGAGTATACTAATACTCAGCAAGGCTTATCCGGAATTGGGTATACTTAGCCCTTAATTAGACTCATGAAGGCATTGAAAGGTTCTGGGTTTAATTTCAGCTGAAAAGCAACAAAGAGTATGATCTATTTTCAGATTTTAGCTTTCAAATTCTATTTGATTAGCCATTCTAGGTAAGCACCTACACTAGGCAAGCAAGGTAGAGATTATCATTCATCAAGATTATTCCATCAATAGTTACACTTCTTACTCTATGTGGCAGAACGAATAAACAGTCTCAATCTCCGCGAGAAACGGACGATTCTGAATCGATTTTCAAACCTTGCAAGGCAAACCTAACACACACGCTTGGAACACCATAAGGTCGTTCCAAAGGAACCGTTTGCCTTTCATTCCGGGTTGTGGAACAGGGCCACCACAAGCGACTGTAGGACCGTACGCACACCAATTGTGCAGGACATACGTCTGTAGCACGACTACATGACCGTACTCCTGTCCGCTGTGCGGAACGTACTCCCGCACGTCGGTGCGTGAGAAAAACCAAATTACGGGTGGTTGGAGGTATGTCCACTTGCCGGGCCGATCGGTTACTAGGCTTGCCACTTTACCATATTTCGCGGTATGTGGCTAGTACTTTCAAACGCTTAGCCACCACTACCACACACTGCGACCTTAATAACTTTTATCAAAATAGACAGGGTAAACCTCCAGGTCATGATACTGTACATGACCCTGTCCATTATCCTTATAGTGATTGCAGAATAGTAAACATGCAACTCCTATATCGCGCGAGTGATAGGAAATCACTCGACTTTTACCTATCCTATTTAGCAGAGCGTCTATGCGATAAGGACTCGGGTACAATACATTGGATTCCTAGGATTTATGCAACTATGGTATCATTTCAACTGTTAGACGTAATGCAAGATATATAATATATATATAAGTAAATTGGTAATAAATTGAAATATTGGGGTATGCATCGGGGGTTGCCTTCTTGAGTGGGGTTGGGGGCAGGAATGTGAGAGACTTCCGAACTTTGGTTCGGGGCTTCAGTTAGAGTCTCGGCGACGTTTGTTGGGTCTTCAGAAAACCCTGGGTCTTGTTCCAGAACTAGCTTGTAGTCTTCGTCGTCGAGCGTCGTTGATTCTACATGGTATGCAAGGATTTAAGTGAGATGGTTCTTGAATTAAGATTTTTATTTCATGATCAAGTTGCAATCCAATAAATTAGTGCACATAAACTCATGTAACAAGGGGGGTGGGATTTTAAATTACTATCTATATTTAAGTTATGTCATTTTATTAGAATTACTTTAAAGTAATTCAACCAATTTAAATTTTTTTATTTTAAATACTAATAAGATTCTGACCTTGAATTTTTATGGTTAAGTTTATTTTCAACAAATAAGCTTATGGTGAATTTTTCATAATTTTCTGGAAACAGAAACTAAAACATTTGAATTTGATTTCAAACTTTAAGTTTGAATTCAAATCCTGAGTAAATAGAACTATAAAGTCTTGAAAAATTTAATTATGAACTAATTATCAACCTATTAAGTTATGGTAAAAAGATCTAATCATAGAAGTCTTAGGAACATGCTTAATTAATATTCAAACTATTTCAAATTTGAATTGCCCAAGTTCAAAAGAACTTAAACTACAAATAGTACTAAGCTTGAAACTTTTACACAAGCTCACACATGACCTAAAGAAGCTACATACCAAAAATCATAAGAAAATAAGTTAGTATGCAAAAGTTATGTATAAGACACTCTTTTACTTTGAGTTTAAAATAGATCAAAATTCAGTTAGTTTCACACTAAACTTTATTTACAAAAGTTGTAGATCTTGATTTCTAATTTCTAACAAAACTGGTTTCACAATTTTTGGAATTTTCTACAATTTCCTATCGATTTTACAAGCTGGCAGCTTGCTCACATGAAATAATAAGAAGTTTACACGGGGGTCCTCGGTTACTTGCACAGAGACCCCTAGAACAGAAAAATAAATCACAAATACGCCCTAGCCGGCTCTCGACGGCGACCGGCGGCTCTGTCCACGGCGTTCTCGCCGGCGGCGAGGGTTTGGCCGAGGATGATACGGTCCTACGTGACCTACGTGATCTACTGGGTTCACGGGTGGGTGATGTGCACCAAGACATGCGACGGAGCATGGCCGGCAGCGATGGATCGCGGCGGCCGTGTCGGGGTGCTCACGGTCCCGGCGAGGGGCCGGCGAACATGGAGGGACAAGGCGCGCATGAGCACCGGGAGAGGGTGGGGATGCTATTCCCATACTCAATTTGGTCGGAGACAGGGCAGAGGGTGGTGCTCGACGGTGGGGTGGACGTCGGGTTCTTACCGGCGGCGATGGCGGCCGGTGTTCTGCGGGCTAGGGCGACGGAGGGCGGTGAAGGAGGGGCGGGATCGCTTCAGGGGGATGATATGGTGCTGATGGTGTCGGTGTTTAACCGGCTGCCCACCGTGGGATATACCCAAGGTGGTAAGTTTTGGGTGAGGAGACGCCGAGATCAGGAACTCGAAGGTGCAAGGAACACAAGACTTAGACAGGTTCGGGCCGCACGGAGTGTAACACCCTACGTCCTGTATGGCTTGTATTGCCTTCTGTATAGAATGACCTAATGATCTTCTGTTTTTAGGGGGGTCCCTGACCTCCCTTATATATCCGAGAGGCCAGGGTTACAAAGATGCTAACCAACCCCCTCCGAGGGATCACACCCAAACTGATCTCGAGTAGATCCTCTCCGTGTTGGTTAACTCTATCTCCTATTTAAACGGGATAAACAAGAGATAAACAAAACAAATAAGAGACAAGACGGGCTTAATCTCTTAAACTTCGTAACGTGCCCAGCCCGGTGGCCCCGGGTTTGACAAGCCCCCGAGCTCTTCGTAGCTGAGCACTGCAGGCTTATCGAGTACTTTCGAAGCAGTCTTCGACTTCTTCCTGACGATTCGTCCTGAAGTCCTTCTTTGAGTACTTGCTTAGCTGCATCGAAGCTATGAGGTGCTCATGCCCTGAATTTTATTTCTGATATGGCGTGCGATTGCAAAATCGCACTCCATATGGAGTAGCCCCCGAGCCTTAGGTTGAATCGGAGAATCAGGCTGGGGATCCCGCTTGTCAGTAGTCTTCCTTACCCTTCAAAGAAATTTGAAAAATAAGTAGTCGATGCCACGTACCCCGCAGCCCCCGAGCCTTGAATCCAAATCCCACAAAGTTTGGAGATAAGGGTCCAAAAATCGTGGCATACAGGCTAAACAATGACACGTTAACGAGGAAAACAAAGGGACGGTACAAATGATGTAACTAGACCAAAGATTCGAAAAACCCCTTTTTCCGGGCTTATTAGCCCTGAAAAAATGATTAATCAAATATGCCATCTAATCAAATCACCAAATGACCCCTCATCTTCGGATTAGTCCATGAAACGGCGCTTGACCTTCAGAACAGTAATTTTCCCCCACTCCGCTGGTTATTTAACCCCGCGATAACTGGAGGGAAAAACCACGCTTTCAATCTGCATTCCATCGAGAACCACCAAATTCCCCAATCCAAACCAAGCGCCGCCGCCTTCCCCCAAGAAGAGCTCCCACCCCGACCTCACCGCCCCTCTCCCCGCAGCCCCCGAGCATCTCGTGGCCGGCGCATCGGAGATGACGTCCAAGAAGTCGGAGATCGAGGGAGTGAAGAAGGATGCGGAACCAACAACCGCGGAGTGGACACACAGTAAGTGCTCCCTCAACAATCTGAAAAAACTTGTTTCCGAGGGGTTGCTGCAAGAGAAAAATCTCGTCAACTGGCGCCCCTCTTTCCGTGAACCGTTCCCCATGGAGAATGTCGACGAAATCGTCACATTCTACCATTTTGCCGAACGGGGATTGGCCCTCCCCACTTGTTCTTTCTTCCGCGGCCTTCTTTACTACTACGGGCTTGAGCTCCATCACCTCAACCCGAATTCCATCTGCCACATCTCCATTTTCATCCACTTTTGTGAAGCATTTCTCGGAATTGAGCCCCACTGGGATCTATTCTGCTTCCTTTTCCGCTTGAAACCCCAACCGACCACGAAAAAACTCGCTGTGGTAGGGGGCGCCGGCATCCAACTGCGACAGCAGGCCGGCGAAAAATACCTTGCATATAAATTCCCCTCCAACCTTCCTGGGTGGAAATCCCTCTGGTTCTACATCAAGAACCATGCGCCCCCCCTGCCGACGAAGTCGAGCAAACCGCCCGTGGTGAGGGGGGAATGGAACCTTGAACCCTCCGGTATGGAAATGATCCAAGTCAAGGAGCTGCTGGAGGCCATCGACGCACTGAAGAGGGAGGGGGTGACCGGCGCCTCCGTCATGTTCTCCTTTTACAAGCGCCGCGTCCAACCCATCCAACAGAGATGTTGCCTGGGCTTCGAGTACACCGGCCCTGCTGACCCTTCTCGCATGTGCACAGAAGAGGTGCCAGATGAGGTCGCGCTCCAGCGGGTTCAGCGGGTGCTGCTGGACGTGAACGCCGTGCCGTACGTGCCCACCCTGTACTCCGCGCAACATCCGCCCCCGCCGGTAAGTGCTCGACTCCTTGTTGCCGAAGAAATCGACTACTGCGCCGATACTGAACTGAGGGACTTTCCGCAGGGACACTCGGAACTGTACTGCAGCTACCCGCCGCAGCCGGACCTCCCCCGAGCGTATCACCTCCTTCCTTCTGCAGTTACGGCGGCCAAGAGAGCTCGCCTTGCTGCGATCCAGAACCGCAACGATGCCACCGAACGCGGGGTCTCGCCAGCGGGGGAAGAAGCCGAGGGAGGCCCGCGCCCTGTTGCCGCCGTTGCCACCAAGGCGGCTCGCCATGCTGCAGTTCAAGGCAGCAGCGAGTCTACCGGGTGCGTGGGCTCGCAGGCGAGTGAAGGGACCGTGGAGGAACCGCACGGGGACAACTCCTCCGATCAGAGCGTGGAGTTGACCAACGCTCTGCCACCGGTGCCGAAGGGCCAGCGCCAGGTGCGCAAACGCAAGGCTCAAGAAGTCGAGTCCTCCAGGTACGGAATTACTGTGTTGGCCAATTCCAAAGTTTCCATGGTGCTGAGAACTGACAGCGTCCCCTTGCAGCCTCCCTGCACCGCCGCCCGGGACGGAGCCCGAAGGGGTGGAGGCGGGCCCTTCTGCCGCCACGACGGTGACCATCGCCGTGTCGGGGACCCCTCCATCGGCCGATCAGACCCCTCCGTCCGCGGCGGGCGTCCCCCGTCGGGCCTGGCGAGTGAAGAAGGCTGCTAAGAAGAAGTCGACACTGTGAGTTTTGCTTCGATCGCTTGAAAAGCTTGGCCGCGCCTGCGTGAATAACCATGTTGTCGATGTCGCCAGGGCTGCAAGTGCGGTGCGACTCCAGCTGGAACCAGGCAGGGCTGCGGCGCCTGCCTCAGCTGCAGCAGCCCCCGAGCCCTCGGCGCCTGGGGGACCTGTACTCGCAGAGGCGGCCCCTGAAGCGGATGCGGGGCTCCCCGACTTGCCGCCTCCCGAGTCCCAACAAGGTGGGGCCGGGCCCGGTGGCGATGAACAAGTCGTGGCCCCGGAAGCGGATGCGGGGCTCCCCGACTCGCCGCCTCCCGGGTCCAAGCGAGAGGGAGCCGGGCCCAGTGGCGGGGAACAAGTCGTGGCCCCTGGTGCCGCTCCTACCAGTGGTACAGGTACGCGCTTACCCGCCCGCGGCTTGATGTCAGGGTCCGAGGGCAATATGGTGACTACTTTGGATGCTTGCAGGTGTCCAACCGCCGCCGACCGGGGATGCCGCCGGGCCCTCGGAGAGTCCCCGTGAGGTGCTGAGGACCGGGCCAGGGTACCAGCACATCATCACCACCGACCTGGTGGATGATCTTCTGCTAACGGCCAAGAACCTGGAGACCTTCAAGAGCACCTTCAAGGAGTTATACAACTTCTCCATGGTAGTACTCGCGTAAAGTTCCGGGTGTGTGCATTGGTGAGTTGTTTAGTACTCATTCTCCTCCTTTGGCGCAGCATGTGATTACCAAATCCCAGAAGAAGTCGGAGAAACTCCGCGCGGTTGTGAGCGACGCGCGGGAGTTAGGTGCCCTGCACAAGCGCATCTCCGAGGAGAAGACGAAGAACTGCTATCTGCAGCGCGAGCTGGACATGCTGAAGCAGGAAAGGACTCGAGAGACCTGGCTGCTCAAGAATGACCTGAAGAACCTTGAAGCGGCCAACTCCGAGCTCCACCAACGGGTCAAGGAGCAACAAGCAGAGTACCAGGAGCAGCTCAAGGCGGAAAAGAAGGCGCACCAAGGTAGGCCCCCGCTTCCCTCGAGTACTTTTCCTTAGTGATTTCACTTGCTTGCTGAAACATCTTCACCACAGAGCTTAGGAAAGTAATAAAACACAAAGAGGAGCTGCTTACTGACGTGAAGAATATGCTGTATCGTCGTACAGATGAAGTCGAAAAGCTGCAGAAGGTGATCGACGACACTGAACGGCAGTTCGTCGACTGCCTTCAGCAAGTCAAAGCGCTGGGCGAGAGGGACGGGCAGCGGCGCAAGGAGCTGGAGGATCTCCAGGGAGCCGCCCAGGAACTGGTGGACATGGTGGACCCGCCCGAAGAAGGCGAGGCCGGCCCGCGGCCCCTGCTGGGACGGCTCCGTGAGGCCCCGAAAAAGATGCTCAAGTTCTTATCCGAAGCTCCAGTCGCTTGCGTAAGCAACGCCCTTGCGTACGTCAAGTCCTTCGTGCCGACCGCGCAGCTGAGCATCTTCGCGCAAGGGATGGCGGCGGACTGCTCGGACGAGCGGTTCGAGGAGTACCTTTGACTCGGAGAGGACCTCGCTGACGAAGTAGACGGGCCTCTGCACTCCAAACGCATGGCCTTCTTCGCCTCGCTCGACTACAATAGCGCTGCTGACAACATGGGTTGTTGCCGCAATGTAGAGTAGTAGGTCCTCTTCTGGTAGCGGAGCGGTGAGGATCGGAGGCGACTGGAGATGAATTTTCAGGTCTTGTAGGGCTCACTCGGCCTCCTCCGTCCATTGGAATCTGTCTTGGCGTTTTAGGAGCTTGAAGAAAGGTAGTCCTCTCTCCCCGAGTCGGGAGATGAACCTGTTCAAGGCCGCCATACAACCTGTCAGCTTCTGCACATCCTTGACTGTGGCCGGAGCCTCCATATCAGTGATGGCCGTGATCTTTACAGGGTTGGCTTCGATGCCCCGGTTGCTGACAATGAACCCGAGCAGTTTCCCTGAAGGTACTCCAAAAACGCATTTGGTGGGATTGAGTTTCCACCGATATCTGCGTAGACTGCTAAAAGTTTCTTCCAGATCTGTGATCAAGTTATCGGACTCCCTGGTCTTGATGACCACGTCGTCCACGTAGGCCTCGACGTTCCGGTGCAACTGATCCGCGAAACACATCTGGATCGCGCGTTGGTAAGTTGCTCCCGCATTCTTCAACCCGAAGGACATTGTTTTGTAAGCGTAGGTCCCGTACGGGGTGATGAAGGCAGTCTTGATTTGGTCCTCCTCCTTAAGCGCGATCTGGTGATAGCCTGAGTAACAATCGAGGAAACAAAGAAGGACGCAGCCGGCTGTTGAGTCGACAACTTGGTCAATACGCGGCAGCCCAAAATGATCTTTTGGGCAATGCTTGTTGAGATCAGTGTAGTCGACACACATTCTCCATTCATTATTTTTTTTCTTTACAAGAACGGGATTCGCTACCCACTCTGGATGGATTACTTCTTTAATGAATCCAGCCGCGAGAAGTTTAGCGATCTCTCGTTTGATGGCCTCACGCTTGTCGTGGGCAAACCTCCGGAGGCGTTGCTTTTTGGGCGTGGCCTTCGGGTCTACATTCAAAGCATGCTCAATCAACTCCCTGGGCACCCCTGGCATGTCCGCAGGTTTCCATGCGAATATGTCTCGGTTAGCCTGAAGAAAGCTGACGAGCGCGAGTTCCTATTTGTCGCCTAAGCCCGCGCCAATGACGGCGGTCTTAGACGGATCTCCCTCCTGGAGTTGGATCGACTTGAGGGCCACGCCATCAGTCGACTGGATGCTCGACTTGCTGGCCTTCTTGGAGGGAATTTCCAGCCCAGACTGGGAAAGCTGCTGCGCGGCCGCGAGTACTTCTCCCGAAGCATCTGGCACACGAGTAGTCGAAGCATATTGGATCGCCTCCTGGTTGCAGTCATATGACTTCTTCAAGTCGCCACGGAGGGTGAGAACTCCACCGAGCCCTGGCATCTTAAGAAGCAGATAAACATAGTGCGGCACTGCCATGAACTTAGCTAGTGCCGGACGACCCAATATTGCATGGTAAGAGGAATCAAAAGTAGCCACCTCAAACTTGATAAACTCGGTACGATAATTCTCCCGCGTGCCAAAGGTGACTGGGAGGACTACCGTGCCAAGCGGGTGCGCCGCATTACCTGGGACGATCCCGTAGAAGGGAGACTTGCTGGGCACCAGCATATCCTTGAAATCCAGGCCCATCTTCTTCAAAGTACTGACGAAGATGAGATTGAGCCCGCTTCCGCCATCGATGAGGACCTTGGTGAGCTTGACCTCCGCCACCACGGGATCCAGAACCAATGGGAACTTACCGGGATCCGAGAAGCTCGTCCATTGATCGTCGCGAGAGAACGAGATGGGGACCTCCGACCAACGGAGCGGCCGTGGTACCGCCGGCTCGACGGACAAGATTTCACGAAGAAGCAGCTTCTGGTCCCTCCTGGAACCGAAATCCTCATCACCGCCGAAGATAACGTTGACGACCTTCGAGGCATCCTGAAACTTCGGATTACGCCCCTGGTCGTCGTGATCATCATCCTCGGGTTCTTTGTCGGCAGGCTTCTTATTCTTCTTTCCACCACCGGTGTTACTGAACGTCCTCCGAAGGTGGTAGCAGTCAATGGTGGCGTGGCTAGCGCCCGGATGCCATGGGCACTTCTTCTGCAGGAGCTTCTCGAACTCCTCCTGCGTCGTCGACTTCTTGCCCCGCGAAGGACGATCGATAGCCGCGATAACATTATCTGGCTTTCGTTTTCGGAGTGAACCCGAAAAGTCCCGCTGGCTTGTGTCGTTGCGGTTGTCGTTTGAGCGCCGCAAATTATTATCTTGACGCCGCGGGAACCGCTCCCGCATCTTCTCCTCTTTTTCGGACCAATCGTGCATCATGTCACGAAGGCCCGCAACAGTCTTTGGCCTGTTCCGCCCGAAATCCCTGTAGATGCTGGGGTCGGTGATGCCGTTGTAGAAATAGTCGATGATGTCTTCTTCCGAGATGTTCGCGATAGTGGTGCGGACGTCGAAGAAGCGACGCGTGTAGGATCGCAGGAGCTCATTGCGTTCTTGCTTGCACTGGGCAAGATCATGTCGAGTTCCTGCACGAGCGATCGCTCCCTGGAAATTGTCGATGAAGACTTTCTTAAGCCGTTCCCAGGAGTCGATTGTGTTGCTGCCGAGGCTCTCCAGCCAAGTGAGCGGCGCAGGGTCCAAAGCCATCGGGAAGTAGACGACTTTGGTGATGTTTGAACCCCCTGCGACGTCAATGGCCGTAGAGTAGCAACGAAGCCACTGCTGGGGAGCCTGCTTGCCGTCGTACTTGGTGATGCCGATCGGCTTGAAGCCCTCCGGGTATTGTAGCTGCTGAAACGAGCGGAAAAAGCAGGAAATCGATCGCTACAATCAGTACCTTCATTCTCGACTTCTTCACGGGTCTTGCGCCTGGAAGAAATCACGGTGCGCGCATCGCGGCCTTCATTGATGTGTTGACGCAGATCCTCCAGAGGGAGTCGATGATGGGCTTGTCGTGGCTGACCCCCTTGCGGTGGCTGCTGCCTCCCGCCAGGGGTCTGGCTCCCGCAAGCGTTGTCGTTGCTGGGTTGACGTCGAGGACAGCCGCCGGCCGCTCGGCTGTGGTTCTGACTTCGACTTTCACCCGCACGCTCCTCCCTGATGGTAGGCGCCGGGTTGTGTTGATCCAACTGGATCCAAGCCCTCTGTGCGTACAAGAGTGCTTGACGTACCTCCGGGTCATGGCTGCGCTCGAGGATAGCCGTAACCCTGGCGATGTTGGCCACCGGAGTCCGAAACCCCCATTCGCTGACGGCGGCGAACTCAGGATCGAGCTCACGATGCATAGATCTCCTACGCTCGTTGGCCCTCCTCCGCCGGATTGTGCGGGCCCTGTTTCTGGCCCTCCGCGCTTCACGATCGGCGTCGTTTTCGTCGCCGACGTTGGCTGTGATCTCATCCTCGGAGATCGCTTCAAAGTTGTCGATGGGAAAATCCCCATCGTCCTCGCCTTCTTCGGCCATCAGCACCTGGCGGGATGAAAGCTCATGAGAACTTTCGTCGACTAGTTCGGTCGACCCCTCAGCCTCGGTGGCCAACGGCCTGCCTTCTTGAAAAGGCAAGGGCTCGAGGTTTGCCACGAGTCAGCCCTCTGCCTCGAGTAGTTTGGGGGGCGTCATGCCCCTCCAGTACACCACGTGCCCCTCCGGCAGGGGGGTGACCACCAGATCACCGGTACCGGGACAACCCGAAGCCCCCCGACACGCGGTGGCCTCAAGCTTTTCGGTCTGGAGTAACACGTCCAGGTCCTTCTCAGACATGGAGAAGGACCCAGAGTCGTGAGCCTCCCGAAGGTTAGTGGCCAAATCGCACAAACCGAGTTGATATCGGCTGTGCTGGTCCCTAGATTGGAACGAATCCAAACCAGGGGGAGTTGACACAATACCAGAAGAAGTCGAAGCTGGATCGGACTCCAACTCGATCTGTGCTGCGGAAGCGTGGAGCAGCAAGTTGTCGAGCCCGTCGACGAACTTGTCAAGGTTGCTGCGGAGATCCGCAGCGGAGGTTTTTGGCTTCATGTCGACGAGGAATCGCCGGAAACTGCCCGCACCATCTGCGATGCAGACCCATGAACCAAAAACGAACGTCGTGCCCTGAGAGGGAACTGATCTGATGAATCCGAACGATGCCATCGAGCTCGCCGGTGGATCTTCGACGTGCACCCCTACCTGGCGCGCCAGCTGTCGGTGTTTAACCGGCTGCCCACCGTGGGATATACCCAAGGTGGTAAGTTTTGGGTGAGGAGACGCCGAGATCAGGAACTCGAAGGTGCAAGGAACACAAGACTTAGACAGGTTCGGGCCGCACGGAGCGTAACACCCTACGTCCTGTATGGCTTGTATTGCCTTCTGTATAGAATGACCTAATGATCTTCTGTTTTTAGGGGGGTCCCTGACCTCCCTTATATATCCGAGAGGCCAGGGTTACAAAGATGCTAACCAACCCCCTCCGAGGGATCACACCCAAACTGATCTCGAGTAGATCCTCTCCGTGTTGGTTAACTCTATCTCCTATTTAAACGGGATAAACAAGAGATAAACAAAACAAATAAGAGACAAGACGGGCTTAATCTCTTAAACTTCGTAACGTGCCCAGCCCGGTGGCCCCGGGTCTGACAGATGGTGCCTTTGGTTGGGGTGGAGAGGCCTTGTACGGGCGGGTCGACGGGAGGCCGAGCGGCGGCGGAGCTGGAAGCTCACCGGCGCTGTGGGGAATGTCGCTCGGGTGCAAGAAAACGAAATTGGGTGGGTTGATGAGCTGCAGACGGCCATGGTGGTGCCCTAGGAGCACTCGATCGGGGTCCGGGGGTGGTGTGGGTGTCGGTCGACGGTGGTCAGGAGGCGCGGCGGAGGTCCGGTGGGAGCGGTAGTCGGAGCAAGAGAAATTGAGCGAAAATGTGTGTGTGCAACGCAAGAACGAGTGTGCTAGGGGCTCCAGGATGTGCTCGGGATCAAGAACAAGACGGGGCCGAGCTGAAGCAGGAGCTGGCACATCGGCGGCGCGCGTGGCGACCGCGGCGCAGCTCGGGCAGAGGCAGTGCGACGTGGGGAACGCAGGGGCGAGACAGCACAAGGTCGGGAGGGCGGCGGCAAGGCCTGGGAGTGACGCGTGGGATCGCCGGGAAGCAGGAGGTGGCGCCGGGCAGACAGTGGGCGACGTGGCGAGGCAAGAAGAAGCCCGCGCGAGGCCGGGGAGCGGCGGGGCAGGTGCTGGGGCGGCACGTGGCCTGCCTCAGGGTGGCTCTGGAGCGGGGAAGTGCACGGCACATGGCCGGCAGAGCAACGGCGGCGCGCGGCAGAGAAACAGAGGAGAGGGGGAGAGAGGTAGACGAAGGAGGACTGGATTGCTATTTCCAGAAAGGGCAGGGACCCTACTGTAATGCCCAAATAACTTTCAAACCAGAGCTCAAATGAAGATGGGTCCAAAAGCGAAAAATGTAAGGTTTTTCAAAATGTACAACTTTGCTTTAAGGTTCATCCACAGAAGAGCTAAGGATTTGGAGTTAGTATAAAACTTAGCAAAGTTTCCAAACTTTATACAAATCCTATTTAAAAACTACACTACATATACATCCAATGTGTAGTTTCATCTATATTTACAATTTAAACACAAGTTTTTGACTTTTGCCAAAACAACCTTTATGTATTTGAATTCCTCTTCCCATTCTTATCTATTTAACACTAAGGACCTTTATTAGTTTATAATTATATAAAACCAACCTTTTTTCTTAGCATTTAAATTTTTAAACATACTTTCACCATATTTTGCCCATAACATCATACTAAAATTGAGGGTGTGATAATACTAATTACCTGAGTGTCACATGATGTTTACTGTATATGCGCTACATCTCACTTCTGTTGGAAAACAACAACTTTATTTAACATAATGCACAAAAATTTAGCTAAATTAGCAGAAGATTTATTTTACTTCCTAATCTAAACTCACCAACACACGATGAATGGCTATCCTTTGCCTTCCTCCTCTTGCTGTCGCGCAAGTTTTTAATTAAATTGAAACTACAAATGACATAAATTTCTTGAATCCTTTCTGCCACTCATCTGTTTATTCTGCAGGCGCATCCAAGACCTATAATCATGCAACGACATGCTTCCAAATCTTTTTTCAATGAAAGTGACACGAATTAAAGTGATCTATGGCCTACATGTATGACAAAGAAAAAGGCACATAATTAAATTAATCTGTAATAGAAACAGATAACTAGAATGGGCTTCGTCCAGCAAAACAAAAAAAAAGAATTTTATGCAAAATTACTATGAAATCTTCACTGCAGAGGGGCCTAAGAGACAACATCGAGTCCTCTGACTTTTTGGCCATCGGACAAGCAGTTAAAAAATTATATGTATAAATTTCCAATTAGATGTTCTCTTTAACCAGGGCCCTTTGCCGGAACTTTTGTTTGGTCATCTTTACCCTATTGTACTACATCTCAATTCTTTAAAAAAAGCAACTTATTTAACACAAAGCACACAAATAGTCCTAGTAGGTTTGCAGCAGATTTAATTTACTTCCTAATCTAAACTCACCTACACACGACGAACAACGTCTATTCTTTGCCTTTCTCCTGCTGCCGCTCAAGCTATAATGTTTAACGAAAACTGCAAACGACAGAGAAAAGCAGCATATTTAATTTACAATACCTAATCTAAACTCACCTGCAGGTAGTATGTCCGTCGTCGATCTACTGCGGGGCAAATTGATCAGCTGCATTCGCAAAGGCACACCGGCAAGGCGCCCGCCGGCCGGCCAGCCGCACTAGCTGCTTTGCTCACGATGGCGCGTTGCCTAGTCTCCCCTCCTCCGTCTGCCGCCCGTCTCGACCACGGCGCCACTGCAGTATACTAGATCAATATCGTGAAATCGAACAAGTCCCGATCAATCTATTCTTTTCTTTGCAGGCCCAGGTGCTGGTTATTTGGGTCCACCTACATATTGAGCCAGCGAAATATATCTTGTTGCAATACAATGATTTATTGCCACAAATTAAATTAGCATATACCAAAAAGTATAATCGGTAGCAATAGCATCATCTTCATGCAACCACTAAATTTTTTGTTGCAATATAGATAAATGTATTGCAATGCACGTGAGGATTTAATGCAATGCAACAAATTCGTAGCAATATCATTTACTACTCGCAACCACTTTGAATTTGGTGGCAATAACCCTTACATATTGCAACAAAAATAAAAACTATAACAACGGATAATAAATGTTGCAAAATTATCAGCTACTCACAACCATATTTCAAATGGTTGCAATTGCATCAATCATTTGCAACGGAATTACAAAATGGTTGCAATAACACATATCTAATGTAATATATTTTGTGTTGTTGCAATGTGCTCCGTGGCATTAGCCCTAAAATCTAGTAGTGAGTTGTCTGATCATATTTTTTAGAATCTCCTTCCTGTCAAATGACTGGAATACAGTGACCCAAGCACAGCAAGAGAAGTAGCTTGGGATATCTTCCTTGCTTTCGTAGGTCTTCCTTGCCAGAGTAGTCTTGCCTAAACCACCCATACCAACAACACAGATTACCTTAGTAGGACCATCGTCAGAGCTGACATCTATCAGCCTAAGCAACTCCTTTTTAGGAGTGGCAAAGCCCACGAGTCCTGATTCATCTATGTTGTTAGCTGTTTGGTTGCGAATGTCTTCCGTGTAGGAATCCCTCTCAACTGCACTGCTAGAGGAAATGGGCTTCATTAGGCTGTACCGTGTGTTCCTGCTGCTCACTTCTTCAACTCTTGATTTGAGGTTGCGAATCTGGACAGCAATCCGATGGCGATCACCAAGCTTCAGCAGTTGGCCAGACAGGCTTTGGCTCTTTACATGAACTTTAAACTCATCTAGACAATCTTCAATGTCATACGATAGATCTTGTACTTGCTCGGCCCATACCTTTAGGGGGTGTTTGGCAGGGCTCTGCTCCGTCCCGGAGATGCTCTGCTCCAGAACTCCATAGTGGAGCAACTCTGCTCCAGAGTTTTTGTGGTGTTTGGCAAGATTGGTGTCCACAACTCCAGAAAATAGGTTTTTGAGTGTCGAAAGACATTCTTACCTCTGTTTATTGAATGTATGTTTGTTGAGCATAATGAAGCATATGTAATTGTTTTTGCCGTTAATTCATGAAAGGAAATTAAAATATTCGCCCAAGTTACTGAGAAATGAGTCATTGTACTCATCAAAATTACTAAAATATTACAAGGCCATTATCTTCATCTAACCATTATTAGATTCTAATTCCAAGCTAGAGAAAGAGATGTTGCTATTCTATCACGAAATCCATCCATGGTAAGAAAGCTTGCTTCAGTTGTTGAATCATCAGAGGCATGTGGTGACACTGCATACTTGTTGTACCTATCAGGGATTGTAGGCACAAAGTCAGGATCTCGATCAAAGTTAGCAAAATCCACATCACCACTTGAGTGCTCACGAATGAAATTGTGGAGGACCATAGTGGCAGCAACAATCTTTTTTTGTGTGTGCATGGCATATTTAGGCATTTTGTACAAGATTTGCCATTTCATCTTCCATAGTCCAAATGTCCGCTCAATAATGTTACGAACAGACGAGTGCACCCGATTGAACTTCTCTTTTGGACTATTAGGTTCCATACCTCTATGCCACTCGGGCAAATGATATCTTTCACCTTTGTATGGAGTCAAGTATCCCGGGCGGTTAGGATAGCCCGCATCTACAATATAGTACTTCCCTTCTGGAGCATGTGGAAAGTGATCTTCATCTACCTCAAATGCATGGTACAATACACTTGTGTCATGGTAAGACCCCGGTTGACCAGCAGCCACATAGGTGAAACGCAAATCAAAATCACAAACAGCAAGCACATTTTGAGTAGGAATGCCCGTCATTCCAATGTACCTGACTTGTTCATCAGGTGAAAGAGAGACACGAATATGAGTGCCATCAAGTGCACCAATGCAATCCTTGAAGTGTGGATATGCTCTTTTATCATTCCGAATCCTCTTGTGGACGGTGGGAAAATTAGGATTGGTTGGTCTCAAGTAGTGTTCAGCCATCGCCACCAGACAATCTAGCACCTCATGGAATTTTCTACTAATAGTTTCACCTGAGTGTTTGAACCTGTTTTGGCCCCTCCTATTGGAGTCACAACCGGAACAAATGAAGAGGAAAATTGCAAGCATCTCATAAGTATTCATATGTTTGGATGGTTGTAGCCCGTACCTCTCAACCAATACATCATGAAGATCAATGAATATTTCTTTGTTCATCCAAAACATTTTGTGACACTCTCCTGGTGTATTCATGGTCTCTTGTAACCATCCAATTCCAGTTTGAATTGATACTCTTGGTGGAGCCTTGTGCAAATACTAATCACAATAAATCTCAGCAAGTTTAGCACCTTTGCTGATTATGTCAAAAAATTGGTCACCATCATCACTAGAATTGTCACTCTCACTTTCTGACATCTGAAAATATAAGAAATTATTAAGTGATATAAGCTGAATTAATAGATAAGGGAACACATAGGCAACAATCTGGAAAAAGAACATGATACATGTTTAACAATCTAAAAAAACATGAATGTTTAACAATCTGAAAAAAAACATAGGAGCCCCACAATCTGGAAAAAACACATGACACAAGTCATACCATGAAATGGGAAAAAAATATAGGAGCCCCACAATCACTACTTTCTATACTTGCCCATATACTTCCTAGTAAGCCAGCTGAACCTAAGCTCATTAGAAGGAAACCTCATGAACATTTCTCTCTGTTCCTTTTTCACAAATAATTCAGATGCAATTAAATAATTCACAAATAATCGGCACCACAAGCAAGAACGTGGCCCATCACTTCATCAATAGAATATTTTCCTTCTTTCTTGGAAGCATAAGAGCTAGCTGAAGTAGCCATGGATGTCACTGCCTCTTGAATGAGTAGTGCAGTCCCTGTTTTCAGCTTCTTGCCTTTATCTTGGATAAACCTTGGTGCTCTTTTGCCATTTACATTGACAGGAGATGCATCGTCTTGTGTGTCTTCTTCATTGGTGCTATTTTGCCCAACATCAGCTGCATCCTCTTCTGTGTCTTCTTCATTGGTGCCATTTTGTCCTTCCTCAGCACTCGCCATATGCGGAGACCAATGATCTATACCAATACTAATGATGCTACCAAAACACACTTGGAGTTCCTCCTCATTTTGGAGTCCTTGTTTCCTGAATTTTCCACAACCTGGAATGTCCTGAAAGATGCAACAAAAAACCACATAAATACAACCTGAAATGTACACAAAGATGCAACATGTAAGCAACAGCTCAACACTTACCGCTCTAGCTTTCTTCCACCATTCATTGTCCATAACGATGGTGCCCTTTATAGGACACCAACCTGTTCCTGTTTGCCTCAACAACAATTTTTTCCATGCCCTGAAATCTTCTTTCAGCTTGTCCCATTTGTTTTTTATTTGCAGCTTGCTCACCTCAATACCGAGTCTATCTTTCATCCCTTTCTCAACTTCAGCATACCTAACCGAATTCAAATACGTGTTGGGATGATTCCCTCTACGAACTTGTTCAGCAAACAATTTGCAAAGTTCCCGAGTGTTCACAGCATTCCAATCAATTCAACCATCTAAAACAACTCAGAAATCATCAATTTCTATCCTCTAAAACATCCCCAATCCATTCAACACATCACAGTGTACAAATCAATAAAAGAGGGAAACTGAAGCGCCCCAACCCGAAGATCAAGGCTAAACCATGTATTAATTACCGAACAAAGTCTCCGGCATAATACATGTTACATCAAGTGGAGTCCAGAGTCATACAGAGCTTTATTCACAAGTACACGAGGAGTAATGCGACAACACAGAGCTACACAACTCAAAACATAGGATAGTGACTATCACGACGGCGTGGAGGACTAGCTCTTCATCCATCACGACTCCACTCGACCAGCTTGGGTGCGGACACGATCTACTCACAGTCTTCTGGAAACAAAGTCGGGATCCTCTGGAGAAAAATCAACAAGGGTTGAGTACAAGAGTACTCAGCAAGTTCCACCTCACCCTACGGGAGGGGAATGTCATGCATGACTCACATTAACCACAATGCATATGCAATGCAACTCATTGTACGCCCTTCTTCCCGACACAACCCACAGTAGGTAGCTCATTAGTTGTTAGGACCACACCGTAGCTTGTCCATTCCGTGGACACGAACCATTCGAATGGATTCTACACTCTGCAGAGGTCATACACTGTACCCACAAGCTCGACTGCCCGCCACGGACAATCGACATAGCCGACACCCAGCCGTGGTCACGCCCCAGCCCGGCCGCACAAACCCTCGGGCCCTGACCACAATAGTCTATACCCATGAAACATCCCCGCGACCGTCAGGCTAACCAGTGGGATTAGGCTAAGTCCGCCCATAACGGAACCTGTGGTCGTACTAAGGTAAGCTAGGTGAGATGTCAAAACAACTCGGTCCGTATGGTTCGCCAGGGCAGCAGCCATCCCTCAACACATCAACTCGAGCCTACCTCCACGGTAGCACTCACCTGCCAGTCTACCACCACGGTAGCGCCGGCTTCCAGCATACCTAGCTGCCCTAGCCTCAGCCAAATTCCTTCATAACCTAGCCTCAACTCTGGATATGCATAACTACTCATATGTAGGTATGAGCACACTCGATCACTCAAGTACGGTACATGTAATCGATCCTAAATCAGGCTACAACTAAACGTCCTCACATGGATGCAATCGCTCACGTAAGGGTCGATGAAACTTGCCTTCGCTTACGTATGCGTCATTGGCGGCGGCTTCCTGCTCGCGGTATGGGTCTTCTGGCTCCTTGGCAGGCTCCTCCTCGGTCACTCCGTGATCTACGGGCGGAAACGGCACAACCGGCAAAACAAACACAAGCAAGCTATAAAATAAGCTCAAATGGAAATGACAATAGGAGTTGATATGAAGGAGATATTAGGTTTATAGTTTTGGTTGGTACTTAAATAGAATGATTTGGGTTAGGTGCTCACGGCCTGGTGGATGTTTTGGCCTTTATTAGTATTGCGGAGTTAATGATCGGGGCTGCCTGCCATCTCACCTTAGCGTGCAACAGCTCGAGGAATAGGGTCCACTGTTGGGGCTTCGTCTCGTGAGTGAGCTGGGCTCGTGAGGAGTGGTTCAGCTAGCGGAGTGAAGCAGCTCGGTGTGCTTTGGCTGGTGATGGAGTTCGTCACGGCCTCGCTCCTTTTATAGGCGAGGGGAGTAGCAGTGGCGTCGCACGGGGACGGGCGACAGTGTGGGCTGCGGCAGCTCGCCGTCCACTCAAACAGTGACGGTGCTGAAGGCGCGAGCGTCGAGGCGGCAAAGCCGGCGAGGACGCTGCGGTGGCGTGGGCGAGGTGGGGACACGGAGGTGGGCGGCACGGCGCGGTGCCGGCGGCAGTGTGCGGTCCCGTCGTGGGGCCACGGAGGTGGGCGGCACGGCGCGGTGCCGGCGGCAGTGCGCGGTCCCGTCGTGGGGCCGGCGTGTCGCGCGTGCGCGGACGAGAGCGAGCGTGCGCGGCGGAAAAATATCTCGGTCGGCACTGTGCATGACGGTTTATTCCAAGGTCAATGGTGTGAGTACTTTGTGGTTTCCAGGGATGATGAAGTTATTGTGAAGGAAGTAGGCGCTGTTATGATTATCTGAGAATTAGGGCGTGGTGCGGTGACTTGAGAGGCTTCTGGTTACTTAGTGTACCGGGTCCTTTTGAATCACAACTTATATACTAAGTACTTAAGTTTAACTAGGAGGCTAACGCTTATAAAAACACTTACCTTATTGGAGCGGCAAAGTCCCGAAGGAACACGCGCCTTTAAGTGGCTAGTCCAGCACTAACCCTCCTAGCCCTACCACAACCTATCTACCTTGCTCATGGGTGGATGTCATGGCAAGGAGGGGCTCTATTTATAGGTCAAGGGAAGCCATGGTATTAGGACAAGTGTCCTCCTTCTAGAGAATTCCAAAATATCTTAACATTTTCAAAATTTTATTTATTACTATTTCTAGAGTCTTCCATGGAAAATATCTCCCCCCTTGCTTAGTGGAGAAGGATCCTTGAGAATATTTATTCTTGCTTAGGGGCTAAGGATCTAGAGAGTTGCCTTGAAAATATCTCACTATTGCTTAGTGGCTAAGGATCTAGAGAGTTGTCTTGAAAATATCTCACTATGGCTTAGTGGCTAAGGATCTAGAGAGTTGCCTTGAAAATATCTCGCTTTTGCTTAATGGAGAAGGTCTTAGAGAGTTGCCTTGCATCTTCTTCAAAGTGATGAAAATTGGGATGTTACAAACCTACCCCACTTAGGTTGAATCTCGTCCTCGAGATTCGGGTGGGTCCTGAAAAAGGTGGGGAAACTCGGCTCTCAGCGCTTCCTCTCTCTCCCATGTCGCTTCCGCTTCTGAGTGCCTGCTCCACTGGACTCGGCAAAGCTTGACGGTGGACGTCCTGGTCTTACGAGTCACAGTGTCCAAAATCTTAACGGGCACCTCTTGATACCTCAAGTCATCTTGCAGATCAATGGTGTCCTGTACCACTTGTTCTTCTGGCACTCTTAAACATTTTCTCAGCTGGGACACATGAAAGACATTGTGCACATCTGACATCTCCTCCGGCAATTGGATCTTATAAGCTACGGCTCCCACTTTCTTCAAGATCGGGAAAGGACCGATAAATCTTGGGGCCAGCTTCCCACGCACTTGGAATCTGCGCGTGCCACGGATTGGAGAGACTTTAAGGTACACATGATCTCCAACCTCAAAGCTGAGCTCACGCCTTCTCTTATCCGCATAGCTTTTCTTGCGCGATTGAGCTGCCTTCAAATTTGCTCTTATCTCGGCCACTTTGTCTTCTGCTGCTTCAATAAAATCCGGTCGCTCCACGATGCGATCCCCAACTTCAGACCACATCAGCGGAGTCCGACACTTCCTTCCATAGAGGGCTTCGAACGGCGACATTTTGAGGCTGGTTTGATAGCTATTATTATAGGAAAACTCGGCATATGGCAGACTATCTTCCCAGTCCTTACCATAAGTGAGGACACAAGCTCTCAGCATATCTTCTAGGATCTGGTTGATCCTCTCAGTTTGGCCATCTGTTTGAGGATGATAAGCCGAACTAAAATCCAACTTAGTGCCGAGTGCTTCATGCAGACTCCTCCAAAACCTTGAGGTGAACTGGGTCCCTCGATCTGAGACTATACGCTTGGGCACTCCATGTAACTTCACTATACGGTCGATGTACAGCTTAGCTAGTTTGTCACCTCCGTAAGTGGTGCGCACAGGTATGAAGTGGGCAACTTTTGTGAGGCGGTCAACCACTACCCAGACGGAATCATTACACTCTTGGTTCTGGGCAGGCCAATAATGAAGTCCATACCAACTTCATCCCATTTCCAAACTGGAATTGGCAACGGTTGGAGTAATCCACTAGGCTTCTGATGCTCAGCCTTTATCCGTCGACATACATCATAGTATGCCACAAACTTAGCTATATCGCCTTTCATTCCATTCCACCAGTACTTTTCCTTAAGGTCCAAGTACATTTTGGTGGCACCAGGGTGAATAGAGTAAGCTGAGTTGTGTGCCTCATCCAAAATGGTTTGACGGTAATGACCTTGCTTTGGCACACACAGCCGCTTCTTAAACCATAGAACTCCATCCTTATCCACCCTAAAATCCGAGGCCTTGTTTTCTCCGGTTTGGGCCTTGATCTCCATTAGCTTCTCATCATCCTTTTGAGCCTCTTTGATTTGGTCATCCAGGACTGGTCGAACACTAAGGTTGTAATTATAGGAATGGGGTACAACACTTAGGTTCAACTTCTCCATTTCCTCACGTAACCGTGGCTCCTGGGTAACCAAGTGGTGGCAATAAGCTTTTCTGCTTAAGGCATCTGCCACTACATTTGCTTTACCCGGATGATAATGAATCTCCAGATCATAATCCTTAATTAACTCCAACCATCTCCTTTGCCTGAGATTAAGGTCCGGTTGGGTGAAGATATACTTAAGGCTCTTATGATCCGTATAGATCTCACACTTATTCCCAATCAGATAGTGCCTCCAAATCTTCAGAGCATGCACTACCGCTGCTAACTCCAAATCATGAGTTGGATAGTTCTGCTCATGGGACCTTAATTGACGAGAGGCATAGGCTACAACTCTCCCTTCTTGCATAAGCACACAGCCTAAGCCTTGTCTGGAAGCATGACAGAAAATAACAAAGTCCTTGCGAATGTCAGGTAAGACCAACACGGGTGCGGTAGTTAGTCTTTCCTTTAGTTCATGGAAACTCCGCTCACAAGCTTCTGTCCAGACAAACTTCTTGTCCTTCTTGAGCAGCTCCGTCATTGGTCTGGCTATCTTAGAAAATCCTTCAATGAATCTCCGATAATAGCCAGCTAATCTAAGGAAACTTCGGATTTCTGAGACGGAGGTTGGCTGTTTCCACTCTGACACCGCAGTTACTTTCTCCGAGTCCACTGCTACTCCTTCAGCAGTCAGGACATGCCCAAGGAAGCTTACCTTCTGTAGCCAGAATTCACACTTACTGAACTTGGCATACAGTTGGTGGCTCCTAAGCTTGCCCAAACTACTCTAAGGTGCTGCTCGTGCTCTTCGGCACTCCGAGAGTAGACTAGTATGTCGTCGATAAAAACAATGACAAACTGGTCCAACTCCTCCATGAACACTTTATTCATGAGGTTCATGAAGTAAGCAGGAGCATTGGTTAAACCGAACGGCATTACCGTGAACTCGTATTGACCATAACGAGTCACAAAAGCCGTCTTAGGCACATCTTCTGGCCTAATCCTCAACTGGTAATAGCCTAACCTCAGGTCTATCTTGGAAAAGAACTTGGCTCCTTTCAGCTAATCAAACAGATCATCTATCCGAGGCAATGGGTACTTGTTCTTGATGGTGACCTCATTCAGGGCTCTATAATCCACACATAGCCTCATGCTTCCATCCTTCTTCTTGACAAAAAGGACAGGTGCTCCCCACGGCGATGAGCTAGGTCTTATATAACCTTTTTGCAAAAGCTCATCTAATTGCTTTTTCAACTCGGCTAGCTCTGGGGCTGCCATCCTATAGGGTCTCTTAGCAATAGGGGCTGTACCGGGGACTAGGTCAATGGCGAATTCCACTTCACGCTCTGGAGGCATACCCGGTAATTCTTCAGGGAACATATCCATATACTCCGCTACTACCGGTACCTCCTTCGGTGTTTCAGCCTTTAGGTTGTGCAGCATGGGGCCTGGTCTACTGACCTTAACATGGCAAGTGACCGTTTCTCCATGATGATTGGTCACGGTCACAGTCCTTTCTGCACACGCTATGCTTCCTCGGTGCTTGGTTAACCAATCCATCCCGAGGATAACATCTATCCCTTGGGAGTTGAGTACCACTAGGTTGGCTAAGAACACTACCCACTTAGGTTAATAGGGATGCCGATAACTCCTAAGTGGCAAGGTATGTGGCCTCCCGGGGACTGAGTTATTAATGGCCCCTTAAGGGCTACCGTATCAACATTATTAGCTTCCGCAAAGCTTGACGAGATAAAGGAATGCGATGCACCGGAGTCGAAAAGCACAGTTGCAAGAACTGATTGGACCAGGAACTCACCGAGTATCACTCCTGGGGCATCCTCAGCTTCTTCGGCGTAGACGTGGTTCACCTTCGCCTTTCCAAATGACTGTTGACTCTTTGCTGGTGCTCCACGGCTGGCTCCAGATGCTTGCTTTGGTCCATTCACTGAGTTGGAGAAGACAGACGGTGCTGGCTTGTTCTTATAGGGACAGTTGGCAATAAAGTGCCCTGTCTCACGGCAGTTAAAGCAAGCCTTCGGGTTGGTCAGCTGGCTCCCTCCGGCTGACTGAGTGTGGTTAATACCTTGAGTCTTAGCAGGTGCAGACTGAGATGGCTGCCTGAATGATGTAGTAGGCACCTTGTAAGACACCACACTATGACTCTTCGGTCCAGAATAAGCTGGGTGCTAAATTTTCTGGGCCTTCTCCTGGTGAAACACCTTCTTGCTTTCAAACTTCCTCTTTTTGTCCTTCATTTCTTCCTTCTTGTGCTTCGTACTAGTGATAGCCTTGTTAACTAGGGTGTTGAAATCCGGGTAAATAGAAACTCCAAGAAGGGTCCTTATCTCCGGATCCAAACCACGAAGGAAGGCATCTTGCTTCTGTTCATCTGTCTTCAGCACTTCTGAGGTATAACGGGACAGCTCCATGAATTTATGCAGATACTCTGTCACTGACAGATTCCCTTGCTGGAGACTCATGAACTCCTCCAACTTAAGCTTCATCACACTCCTAGGAATGTGATGCTCCTTAAACACTTTGACAAATCTATCCCAAAGCATGGCGTTAGCATCCTCATTCATCTCTCTGTAGCTTTGCCACCATGCTAAAGCTGGTCCTCTCAGTTGCTGGACGGCCAATAACACCTTATCACGGTCATCAGCATGAACAACTTCTAGCTTCATCTCGATTTCTCTGATCCAGTCATCAGCCTCAATCGGGTTGTCGGATCCTCCAAACTTAGGTGGCTGCAAGCGGTTGAAGTCTGCAATCCTGCTGCCATTGCCTTGATGCATTGCAGGTCTACTGTTGCCAAGATTGCCTTGAGCTTGAGCTGTGAGGGTGGTCACAAGAACTTGAAGGAGTTGGTTCTGTTGCTGTAGTATGGCTGCTAGGTCAATGGGTGCGGGGGCACGAGGAGGTAGCTGCGGTAGGTGTCCATTTTCTTCTAGAGCTACATTCGGAGGGGCCTGGTTCCTCGGATTGACCTCGTCACCGCCCTCCTGAGCATGGAGTCCCTGGACTCGGCTCGAACGATGGGACATCTGCGGTCAAGGAGGGATAGGATAAAATTAGGTGGCTCTCCCTATTTATTACTAGGGTAGATTTGCATGTATATAAATATATAATAGCACACAATATCAACAAGTCATTCAAGCACCACACAAGCATTCATTCAAACAAGCAGGGATACATGTCACGACGGATTACAATAACGAGGCTCGACTTTTAAGGGTCAGCCGGGATGACTCGACTACTGATCCCTACAACACGGTCCTCGGGATCACTGTTTCCAGGATCTCGGGGAGACGCGGGAGGCGTGGGCGGCACTGGTTCGCAAATCCTCCTGCGCGGTTGAGACAAAGGGTATAGTGGGATCCCCTCTAGGATGGTTGACTCAGTGGCAGTCCCAGGATGGTGTCCCTTACGCTTGGCGCGATCTACTAGGTAGACACCTCTAAGAAGCTGGCTATGGCGGTCTGCCTGCTCCCTAAGATTTTCTTCGGCCATGGCGAGGCGGCTCTCTGCTTCAGCTGCTCGGGCTTCTGCCTGCGCTAAGGCCAGCTTAGCCTTATGCCAACGGGACTCCGCTCTCTCAGCACGTTGGATCAAATTTCTCACGCGTTGATGCAGTTGGTCGCACAAATCATCGAGGCTAAGCAAATAGCCCGACATAGCGACAACTGTGGGGTTCTTCTCTGTCCCAGCAGGACTTTCTAGGTTGCGGATCCTTGCCGCCCAAGCAGGACGGTTACGATCCAACAGTGGAAAGTACTTCATGGGAGTGGAACCCAAGTGCCATTCGAACATCTGGCACAGGTGCCGCAGTGCCTTGCGAGCTGCAAGTTGAATGGTGTCAGGCATACGGGCTCCAGTGGCGGTGACACTCCAGGGTTGCATCTCCAAGTATTTATCGCTGGCGCCAATATGGACGGTGACCTCACAGCTTTCGGTGCCATGCTCCATGAACTCGCGACCCACGTACTCCGATCGTTCCGGAATATCTAGTCACACCGTGGCAGCATAAAGCACCCTGGGGAATCCATCCTCGTTGATGCAGTAGGTGGTGGTCCAGTCATCCGCCATCTAACTTACAAAGGTAGGGTTAGCATAATAAGGATAAAGTTATAAGGAGTAATAGGGTTTCAAGAATTGACCATCCTAGGGCTCCTACGGTCCTCGTTACTACCGATTCGTGTCCTACAGCCAAGCATGGCTCTGATACCACCTGAAGCGCCCCGACCCGAAGATCAAGGCTAAACCATGTATTAATTACCGAACAAAGTCTCCGGCATAATACATGTTACATCAAGTGGAGTCCAGAGTCATACAGAGCTTTATTCTACAAGTACACGAGGAGTAATGCGACAACACAGAGCTACACAACTCAAACATAGGATAGTGACTATCATGACGGCGTGGAGGACTAGCTCTTCATCCATCATGACTCCACTCGACCAGCTTGGGTGCGGACACGATCTACTCACAGTCTTTTGGAACAACGTCGGGATCCTCTAGAGAAAAATCAACAAGGGTTGAGTACAAGAGTACTCAGCAAGTTCCACCTCACCCTACGGGAGGGGAATGTCATGCATGACTCACATTAACCACAATGCATATGCAATGCAACTCATGGTACGCCCTTCTTCCCGACACAACCCACAGTAGGTAGCTCACTAGTTGTTAGGACCACACCGTAGCTTGTCCATTCCGTGGACACGGACCATTTGAATGGATTCTACACTCTGCAGAGGTCGTACACTGTACCCACAAGCTCGACTGCCCGCATGGACAATCGACATAGCTGACACCCAGCCGTGGTCACGCCCCAGCCCGGCTGCACAAACCCTCGGGCCCTGACCACAATAGTCTATACCCATGAAACATCCCCGCGACCGTCAGGCTAACCAGTGGGATTAGGCTAAGTCCGCCCCATAACGGAACCTGTGGTCGTACTAAGGTAAGCTAGGTGAGATGTCAAAACAACTCGGTCCTTATGGTTCGCCAGGGCAGCAGCCATCCCTCAACACATCAACTCGAGCCTACCTCCACGGTAGCACTCACCTGCCAGTCTACCACCACGGTAGCGCCGGCTTCCAGCATACCCAGCTGCCCTAGCCTCAGCCAAATTCCTTCATAACCTAGCCTCAACTCTGGATATGCATAACTACTCATATGTAGGTATGAGCACACTCGATCACTCAAGTACCGGTACATGTAATCGATCCTAAATCAGGCTACAACTAAACGTCCTCACATGGATGCAATCGCTCACGTAAGGGTCAATGAAACTTGCCTTCGCTTACGTATGCGTCGTTGGCGGCGGCTTCCTGCTCGCGGTATGGGTCTTCTGGCTCCTTGGCAGGCTCCTCCTCGGTCACTGCGTGATCTACGGGCGGAAACGGCACAACCGGCAAACAAACACAAGCAAGCTATAAAATAAGCTCAAATGGAAATGACAATAGGAGTTGATATGAAGGAGATATTGGGTTTATAGTTTTGGTTGGTACTTAAATAGTATGATTTGGGTTAGGTGCTCACGGCCTGGTGGATGTTTTGGGCCTTTATTAGTATTGCGGAGTTAATGATCGGGGCTGCCTGCCATCTCACCTTGGCGTGCAACAGCTCGAGGAATAGGGTCCACTGTTGGGGCTTCGTCTCGTGAGTGAGCTGGGCTCGTGAGGAGTGGTTCAGCTAGCGGAGTGAAGCGGCTCGGTGTACTTGGGCTGGTGATGGAGTTCGTCACGGCCTCGCTCCTTTTATAGGCGAGGGGAGTAGCAGTGGCGTCGCACGGGGACGGGCGACGGCGTGGGCTGCGGCAGCTCGCCGTCAACTCAAACAGTGACGGTGCTGAAGGCGCGAGCATCGAGGCGGCAAAGCCGGCAAGGACGCTGCGGTGGCGTGGGCGACGTGGGGACACGGAGGTGGGCGGCACGACGCGGTGCCGGCGGCAGTGTGCGGTCCCGTCGTGGGGCCACGGAGGTGGGCGGCACGGCGTGGTGCCGGCGGCAGTGCGCGGTCCCGTCGTGGGGCCGACGTGTTGCACGTGCGCGGGCGAGAGCGAGCGTGCGCGGCGGAAAAATATCTTGGCCGGCACTGTGCATGACGGTTTATTCCAAGGTCAATGGTGTGAGTACTTTGTGGTTTCCAGGGGATGATGAAGTTATTGTGAAGGAAGTAGGCGATGTTATGATTATCTGAGAATTAGGGCGTGGTGCGGTGACTTGAGAGGCTTCTGGTTACTTAGTGTACCGGGTCCTTTTGAATCACAACTTATATACTAAGTACTTAAGATTAACTAGGAGGCTAACGCTTATAAAAACACTTACCTTATTGGAGCGGCAAAGTCCCGAAGGAACACGCGCCTTTAAGTGGCTAGTCCAGCACTAACCCTCCTAGCCCTACCACAACCTATCTACCTTGCTCATGGGTGGATGTCATGGCAAGGAGGGGGCTCTATTTATAGGTCAAGGGAAGCCATGGTATTAGGACAAGTGTCCTCCTTCTAGAGAATTCCAAAATATCTTAACATTTTCAAAATTTTATTTATTACTATTTCTAGAGTCTTCCATGGAAAATATCTCCCCCCTTGCTTAGTGGAGAAGGATCCTTGAGAATATTTTATTCTTGCTTAGGGGCTAAGGATCTAGAGAGTTGCCTTGAAAATATCTCACTATTGCTTAGTGGCTAAGAATCTAGAGAGTTGTCTTGAAAATATCTCACTATGGCTTAGTGGCTAAGGATCTAGAGAGTTGCCTTGAAAATATCTCGCTTTTGCTTAATGGAGAAGGTCTTAGAGAGTTGTCTTGCATCTTCTTCAAAGTGATGAAAATTGGGATGTTACAGAAACAAATGAACTCACATTGGGCAGGGGCAGCGGAGGGAGATAGGGGCGACGCAGTGCCGGTCTGTGGAGGGGCGGAGAGTCGGCGGGGGGCCGGAGGAGGGGCGGCTCCTGGCCGGACGGGCGGCAGTGGCGGGTGGCCGGAGGACGGCAGCGGCGGTTGGCCGGACGGGCGGCGGTGGCGGGTGGCGGCTCCTGGTAGGACGGGCGGCGGAGGGTCGGCTGGGGGCCGGAGGAGGGGCGGCGGCGGGTGGCCGGACGGGCGGCTAGGGTTAGGGGAGAAGGGGCGGTGGAGAGTTGTGGGGAGCGGGAGAGACGAGTTCGGGAGAGAAGAAAAAAGAGAGAATTGAAACGTTTTCTTGTAACGAGTGGCAGTGGCGGGTAATTTCATCGGAACTCCACGACGAGGTTCGTAAGAGGAGCATTCGGAGCTGGAAACCAGGTGCTCCGAAACTCCGATCGAAAATGCACTACGGCTCCGGGAGCATTTTGCTCTGAAGTTGCGACATTTGGCTAGCTCTGGCCGGCTCCCCTTTGGAGTTGGACTCGAGAGTCATGCCAAACACGCCCTTAGTAACTCATCTTTCTTCTTCTCTACTTCGGCAGCTCTTAGGACTGCCTGGATTGTTTTTAACTCATCCTTGATGTACCTACCATACATTGGTTCATAGAAAATTAGATCAGTATTTTAACGCAAGTCCAAAATCCATTCAGAACTGCCTTTGAGAAACCCACAATCAGTGGCACAAGAATTAGATTTCAATGCAATAAATATTAAAGGAAATGAGTGTATTTTATAAACCAAAAAGTTTAATAATAGCATTCATTTTATCTATTTATACAGATATATTATAACAGTACTTAATTTCACACTGGTGTCAAATCCAAATACAACTCTTTTGTGTATGATCACCACTACATATTTTCAGGAACTAGTGCCAATGGTTCGCGCTTCACAATATTGAAATGGGGCAACCAAGCTCAACTAACAAGAAGTATTACTAGCGGGCACAAATCCCTGCCCTTGCTGTAGTTACGACACCAGTGTGTCTTAGTGAAATTCAACTGCTACTTCCCATGAATGAACACAATTAGCTTGGACCATATCTCTTGACTCTTCTCCTTCCTAAGTCTGCGTACACGAACATCCTTTCTATCCGTGTTTACTGCCTACAGGTGCAGGAATAGGAGATACACTATATTAGTTGATTTGTCCAAAGGATTGGGGCTTGGTCTCAGAAGTTTACTTGTAATTAATAACATAGATATATAGGAACCCGAGTTAATCTCTCAAAAACTGAACCAGCAAATGAACATTACATGTCCTCAAGGTCACTGGTAAACTGTGTCAAGCATACAAGGTCGTCAGTTGGTCTCTCAACTCTAGAATAACTGTGAAACAGCCGTGGTGGCTGTGCACCACACAGAGATTGCATAATCAAACACCTTGGCTAGATAATCAAACAAAGCAATCATAATTTCATAGAATCCATGAGACTGTGGAATTGCTAACCAGGAGATGAATCCCTGGCCATTTTGTTATGTTCAAGTGGAAGGGTCATGGAACAGAAGAGTATTCAGAGTGCTAAGGTCCCAGCTAAACAATTAAATCCGTTCATTCAAAACAAGCGGTTGAATGACAGTATGGCACTAAGGCATGCTGGTATTTTTACTACTTCAATGGCAGAGGGAGAAAATTTCATCAATAACCTAATAGCCCCAGATACGATGCCATACTTCTGCCTTAGGTGTTGTTTTATAGAGCTTGGGATCAACTGCTAACATAGGTAAAAGGGCCAGTAGAGATTATATGAAAATAGTGTCAGCACATGTATGCTACAAATCATTATATTAGTAAATGTACTATGGTTGGTACAGATAACTGGGATAAGCAAAAAATTTGGTCAGAGCAGTAATGCACTTAAGAACGAGAAAAGAATAAGAATTTGGTGCGGCCACAAATCGTTATCATGGAAGAGTTGAAATTGAACTAAGTTAACACTATTTGCAGTCAAGTTAACACTGTGAGCACGGTGTACACAACCATGAAAAAGTGGGGGGTTTCATCTTTGATACTGCAAATGACTTGAGTCATCAACAATGGATGCAGAGCTTGAAATTTTGTGATGGGATAAAATCATACAAGTCCCAAACTATTTAAAGGTGCAAATGTACTACGTATATAGGCATGTGCATGGCAGTCAAAGAACTAAGTAATAATAATGGTGTTATTTTCCAATAGGGAGAAATTGTGTGATTTCAACTAAACCTACATGGCTGCATTAGTCCTTAATTGAATAGGGAGGGAAATCCCTTCCAATCCATACATATTGAGATAGATCGAGGTGGAAACTAATTCGGTTTCCACTCTAATTCACATGTTCTGGGAAGGAACGGTGCTATCCTGATGGGCAGAGACACTATTTTGCTTGAAAATCAAGTATATGTCAAATATACACCCATGTGATCTTTGGAAGTGATTAAACTGTTATCTTTTTTGGAAGTGTTGTTATCTTAATTATGGATACTGTTTATCGTATCTAGATTTCACTGACAGATAGTCTAGATTTTAAATTATGGGTACTGTTATCTTAATTATCAGGATAATGTTTATTATATGTATGCACTGGAATGGTGCTTGAGACAAAAAAAGCTTCCTAGCTAGTGTCTTTGTTTTAGACTTTCAGTTCGTCAGAGTCCTGCTCAACTTCAGGTGTTGTCGTTGCTTTCAGAGTCCTGTTCAATCTTCCTAGCTAGTATCGATGTTCAACTCCTAGTTGGAGTCCCTTGTCTTTTGCTTTCTTTTCGGATCAGTTAGGCAATTAGGCATTGCACAGATCGTCAGGCCAGTATGCAATCAATCTTATTTTGGCAAGAATGTTTATCAGTTATGCAGCTTGAGATGGCCAGCGGCACAGCGTCGCGGGAGATCGCGAGGCGCGGCGGCGCGCGAAATCGCGAGGGGCGGCGCAGCGACGCTTCAGGAGATGACGTGGGCCTTTTTTGAATATGGAGAGTCCAGCTTTAGCTAGGCCGTTGGTTTACCCCATAGGAAGTATTTTATTTTTTAGCTGCCCTCCAAATCTCTATTTTTAACTAGGGATATATCTAGTCTTTTGGAGATGCTCTAACTTCCGTTTAAGATCCGTGTGCATGCATGAATCCAATATCTAGAAATCAGCCGCATTGCAACCAATCCCATCCAAGTGACCGAGCGCTTTCCCAGACCATGTGGAGGAAACGGAGGTACGTCCGTACGTAGCAAAGCCAAGTATAATTGCAGCTCTGGGTTGTAAAACTTTTAGAAACTGAACATTCAAAGGAACTTATCTTAAACCATGCACCTATTTTAGATTCCGTTTGAACCTAAATATTATTTAGAATTAATACAACAAAATGAGATCCAATTTGAATATACTTTTATATTATTTGTTCTTTAAAAAATCAACAAACTGAATATAACATTTTAAAATTGTGAATATATTGTTCCAATATTTTCGACATACTCTTTTCAACGTTACTATATAAAATGTAGAATTAGTTTATCTCAAATGTTGAGTTAGATCTGAAGAAATGTGGAAAGTGTTATTTCAAAATGTTGAACATATTGGCTTTGCTTTTACTCATGTTCTTTTCAAAAATTGAAGTGAACATCATCAGCTTAAAGTATACAATGAGATCGAGAGGGGGGAATCTAACATGCACATGTGATAATGGAGAGAGTTCATCTGGTTGTTGTTCATGATGCATCCTGCAGGGAACTCAGTGCTGAGAGTGACATGATCCAGCTGGTTAGAACCAGTAGCAGATCTTTTACTGCAGATATGTTAGAACCAGAACCAGTTAGAACACATGTTGTTTATGTAGTTATTGATGATGAGCAACAATAGGTAGCTAACCTGACAGAGTCGAAAGCTGTAGATGGTGTGCTTGTGCTCTTTTCCTTCTTTGCAGCTGCTGATGATGTGCTTGTGCTCCTCTTTTTCTTCTTATCGGTTGCTGATGATGTGTTTATGCTGTTCCTTTGGTTCCTAGAAGATGTTGTACTGGGCAATGCTGGGAAAACCATACTGGTTTGCATAGGGTCACAGACAGGCACAAGGCTTCTTTCAGTTGATGCTGATTGTGTCTTCTTCCTCTTCTTTGGGGGTCCCCTACATTGTAACAGATTGTGTTAGTAGATATGGTATAGAGTTGTAAAATATTCATAAGTTGCTGAGCAGACCTTTCAGCAAATATTGTTGCAATATCAGCAGGATCTACTTCTTTACAAGTGTACCAGTGATGGCCATAATCACGACAAATTGGACATTGGTGCTTGCCCTTGGTGCCAGTGCCACCTTCTGCACTTGATTTGTTCCTATTATGCCTTCTCCTACCAGTTGTTGCCTTCAGTAGAGCTGGATACATGAAAAACCCATGGTCTGACTTGGGCCACATGGTCTTGTCTGGTATAGTAGGAATGATGCCCTCATATGCTGCTCTGAACTTTTCAACTGAATAGAAATGGTCCACATGATCTTCAATTTTCTCTCTACTGATGCTTGTAAAGAAGGCAAGAGCATGCTTGCAAGGTAGCCCAAATACTTGCCAAGCCCTACATGAACAAGTCCTTTCATCTATATTAACAACAAACCTGTAACCTGAAGCTCCTCTTGCACTCACCTCTGCAATGGCATCACAATTGGATATGACATTGATATCTAAGTTCCTGCTTTGTTCCTTCAGCTTTCTCACAATATGCTCAAGAATCTTGCCATCCATGTTCCTTGCAATCTTCTTGCTGTGGTTCCACTTGATCAAAAGCTTCTACCTGATAGCATCCAACAAATCATCCAAATGCTTACTCTTGTCATGCTTGATCCAGTTGTTAAAGCTTTCAGCCAGATTATTTGTCACATAGTCCACCTTTGGGAGTGTGCAGAACTGACTCCTTGTCCATATCTTACTATGATTCTGCTGCAAGTACTGCATTTCTTTAGGCTTTGCTATAGCCATTGCTTCTCAAACAGATAAGAGTTCCAACTGTATGCTGATGCCCATAAATTATCATAAAAAACTTTACCTGAATACCTTTTCTTGAAATTCTATACAAGGTGTCGCATGCACTCTCTGTGCTCTGCATATGGAAAAACCTCACTGACCCATGCATAACAGCTTGACCACAATGAGTGCAGAATGTGAGACCATCTGGGTTTCCAATAGCCTCTTTTAAGTCTCTCCATGAACCATTCCTAATTCTCATTTGTTTCTGAATCTATTACTCTTACAGCAACCGGATACATCCAGTTGTGTCCATTTACTGCACAAGCTACACACAACTGGCCTTTGAACTTGCCAGTTAGAAATGTATTGTCTACTGTCAAATATGGCCTATAACCTTGAAGAAACCCATCTATGCATGGTTTTAGTGCAAAGAATAGTCTGTTAAACCTAATCTTATTATTGATTGTATGATGATCTATCACTACAAAGCTCCCAGGGTAAGACTGCTCAATTTGAAGCTTGAATCTATACAAGTTGTCAAAACTCTCTTTCCAATCACCAAACAACTCAGTAAGTGCAAGCTTAGTGAACCCTGCAAGCTCTCTACTATGATAAACTCTCTTGTAGTGCACAAGTACATTGTATTCATCATTTATCCTCCTCTGCAGTTTCTTAGCAGTCACCTTTGGATTCTCTAAGACCTAGTCCTTTACCTTCTCACATACCCACTACTTTGTTGCACATTTCACCTTTCCACTTCTTCTGGTGCTATGGCAGTCATGTTCATGAGGGTTCTTCTTCACCTGCATATGTCAAATGAACAAATTAACAGCAACACATTCATAATTAAAATTAAAAAAATAAAACAACAAACATTTACCTTCACTATCAAATTGTCTCCCATTGTAGAAGCATGAATCCTCCATCTACAACCATCAGCTCTCCCACTGCAATATGCCCTGTACCTCCCTGGTTCACTCTTCTGAATGTTAAACTCAAACTCATTCCTTATTGCATGGGTTGCTAAAGCTAACTTAAAAGCATTTATATCAGGATATATGCTTTCTGCAGCCATAGGGGATCAACTTTATCATACACTATTTTAGGATTATGAGGTGGCAATTTATCTTTCACCATCTCATCAACCTCATCCTCCACATAGTCAGAATTAGAGTCAGAGTCATCCTCAGAGTCAGAAAGCCCTTTATAGCCAAGGTCAATCTCAGCCTTACCATCTTCAGCCCAATCAGCAGCATTACCATCTTCAATGTCAATGTACAAGCCTTCCCTATCTACACCAACATGTTCATTTTCTGGTTTAGGGTTTTCTAGGAACTTGTCCTCAGCATTTATCTCACTACAAGCTGGTGTCTGTGTGAAGTGGCTATGGCTTCCATCTATTGCCAAAGGAACTGGTATAGAAGGGGTATATAGGAAATCAACACAATCATCCCATATTAGTATGGGTGGTGGCTCAAGACTAGGAGTATGATAAGCAATGGACAGGTAGCATTTTTTAGTACTGATATGTTTGTCAAACATATCAAGTAATTCCTGGTCAGATGTCACTTCAATGTTGGACTTTGTGTCAGTGGCATAGTAGAATAATTTCACTACATCACCATACCCACAGGGGTACTTATCCTCAATTTTCTCCACCAGATCTTTAAAATTTATTGTGTAAGCATCAACAACCTTTGAAAAGCTATACCATTTGCTTTGGGTATTGTAGGCAATAATCCTTATTTCTAAGTTGTAGCTCGTTTTTGGGTCCATCCTACAGATGAACACACACCAATGGAGGCATTACTACCGATTTCCACATACCACACTACACTAACCCTAGCATCTACAAGAACACCATGAAATGCTTGAAAATGAAGGAAAGAAAAGGAACACTCACCCTTCTGGAAGCCATGCAGGTCTCTCATCCGCTCCAGCCATTGCGAATCGGCGAGCCTTCGCACAGGATGCGCGATCACAGATCCAGCATCTTGCTTCCTCCCTCCCTAACCCATCTATGCCCCCTTTTTCTTGTTGCTAGATTAAAGGGATTGGATGGGGTCTTCAACGCCCTTGCCGCGCCCGCCACTTCCGCCGACACTATTGTTAGGGTTTCGAGTGGGAATGGAGACCGGGCCGGAGGAGAGAAGAGAAAGAGTAGGCAAATGAGACTTGGGTTTGGTCAAGGATAGGGTCAAGGTCAGTTCACAGGACACAAAGGGGTAAAACAGGCACTTCCTCATCCTCTGCTGGTTCATATTCAGTCAAACAAAGAGTCAACGTGACTGATATAGACGGCGAGGGTTCCGGAGTCCAGACAAAGTTGGATTAGTAGCTGGGTGGGAGCGAGTATTTTTTTCAGTGGCACATATGGAATTGAGAATTTTTATAATGGCTCACAGAGAATTGTCTCAAGAATTAGCCATGGCCACACTTAACCTGGTAGTAGTAAAGAATACTGTGTTTGGTTGTCGTGTAAGGTTATCCTGGCTCTCTAAGATCGTGTTTGGTTGTGTAACTTGCATTGTATGCGCTCACCTTTTCTTGCATACGGTGAGTTTACCATCAATTTCATTCTTCTTCCCCAGGGAGCAGCAGCTATCAAAGCCATCAATCTCATTCGTTTAAAAAAAAATCAATCTCTAGTTTTAAAACTCCAGCCTTCAGTAACCAGGTCAATCTCCCCGTCTGACTCCTTCAATTCGGCCAAAATTAGAGCACCGCTGACCTAAATTTTCCTCCGAATTTATGTCGTCTCCTCCCGTCCTCCGTGTACATGGCAAGCAGTTCATGGCGCCATCTCCTCTGCTCTTTTCTCCCTATCGAGCAAGCTAGCAAGCAGAGCAGCACCTAGTGCTGCATCCAATCTCTGCTCCTCTCTCCCTTTGCTCCCCTCTCGGCCTCTCCAATCGGCAGCAAACAGCTGCAGCACACAACTATCTCCCTCTTCTGAATTTCCTTCAATCCAAGCAGCTTGAGCTCCTCCACCAATCCCTTGCTGCTGTTCCTCTCTCAATCCAGCGATTGGAGGTGGAGGATGGTGGAGGAGCACTGGAGCAGGGCCGGCGCTGCTGCATGCCATCCGCGGCCAGGGCCTCCGCCGTGCGGGCATGGGCGGCAGCGGCGGCACCTTCACTTGGAGAGATGGAGGCGATGTACCCAAATAGCCGCGGCTTCGGCGACGCCGATGCCGGCGTGGTAGGGGTATGCGGATTGGAAGCATGGACAGAGGTGACCGCATCACGCCGCTTGGCCAACATGAGCCAGCGCAAGCCTGGCTTACTGCTTACCTAGCACGGCCGATATTTCCATTCTAGCTAAGCCAGGATATCTCCTCTCTTTTGCATTAGCTCATGTTGGCCAAAGTTGCATTACATAAGCCTGGCTAGGGGCTAAGCCACCCAACCAATCACACTCTAAGACGTCTGTGTTTTCGTTGGAGCAGCGCATCAGACTAAAAGAAGGCAACGACCAGCTTTCGCGGGCTGTTTTGGGCTGCTTACTGGGCTTCTAGTGGATTATAGATATACAAGCTATCTATCTACCGGAAGGCAGATGGGAGCCCCGGGGGGTGGGGGTGTACAGAACCGCGTGAGCTGCTGTCGTTAATAAAATGATGTGGGCATCGATCATGGTAATATTTTTTTACTCGCTTTCGTTATATCTTACTTATCTTTTGGCAAAAGAAAATAGAATAAACGCTGAGCTAGTATATTCAACATTCAAAATACTAGATTCAACGTTTTTGCAGATGCAATTCAACATTTTAAATAAACGAGTTCAACATTTTATCAGGTAATATTGAAATAGTATACCTAAAATGTTGAAGTGTTATATTTAAAATGTTGACATTTGAATTACGAATCATTTTGTTAACCTGTCTGCACCTGTCCCCGCTGACCTTCTACCAAGGTTTTAAATATCCTGCTAAGATCCTTAGCGGTTACCTTTTCAAAAGCTAAGAAAAGACTATATCCAGCTATAGCCTTAGCTAACCTATTTAGCTATTTTGCAAATCAAGTTCACATTTTCAGAATATTCAGTACATCATCAATTCATCATGTAGAGAAACAACATAGGACTTCAACTTCATGCTTTCACAAATCTAACACAAAGTTCAGATGATGCAACAACCATAAGTTAGCGGCCTAAATGATGCACTGCGTTTAGCAGGCGGGCCAGCGACAGCGACCCATTCGATCTCCAGTCAAAATTTAGCGGGCTAAGAGATGGTAATTTAGCTGATTTAGCTGGCTATAGCAGGTTATTAGCGGGCTATCCTGCTTAGCACCAAATGGACCTTCTCCTAGCGTCTATGCTCCCAAAAAGCTAAATCCGGCTATAGCGGCGGCTATAGCCGGTTATTTAAAACCTTGCCCTCTAGTCCTAGCTAGCATGCTCGCACGTTCATTGATGGGCCAACCCGATCTGCCTCAGCCCATCTCCGAAACATGCATGCGTGGTTCCCGAGCTTTATTTTAAACCCTGAAAGATATTTGATGCTAATTAGAAGTATTAAATATAGATTAATAATAAAATAAATTTCATAACCTCTAGGATTATTCACGAGATGAATCTATTAAACCTAATTAGTCCATGATTAGTTCATGTGATGCTATAGTAAATATGTACTGATCATAAATTAATTAGCCTTAATAGATTTGTCTCGAAAATAAGCTCTAAACTTATGCACTTACTTTTATAATTAACTTATATTTAGTCTTTTTAACTGGTATTGAAACGTTCGATGTGACAGGACTTAAAATAAACCTTGAAACCAAACACCCTCTTAAAATGAAAGGTATGTAAGCAACTTTGTTAAAATGAAAGGTATGTAAGCAACTTTGGAAGAGGATATATATCGCCCCCCCCCCCCCCCCCCCAATTTCTACGGGTAGTGAAGGGTCTAAAAGTTTTAAAGTTTAGGCTCAAAATTTAATTAAATTGTGAGAACATGAGGTCATAATATGTTACCACTCTTACCTATTTATCTTTTACATTTATTTGGAAAACATTTTTCTGTTGCTACGAGCTAAACTAGAGAAGACACATCGATATGTGCTCTCAGATTTCTCGGGGCCGGGGGATAGCATATCTGTCCTGCCACATAGATACGAGATATCAGCAGTTAATCACTACGAGCCCCCACGTGAAATGTAACAAGATTGAATGCGTCTAATAGAACTACCGCTCCCGGCTCCCTGCTGCATCGACACCGTCTCTACCAATCCACATATCCTAGGGCAAAGTCAGCAACCATTCGCATCACTCAGGCAGCGAAACCAACAAAAATAAGACAGACGGGGGACTACAATTACAATCAGAACTCAGAAGTCCACTTTGCAAATGTGCGTCGACAACCCTCACACACACATACATACACGCACTCCAGAGTTTTACGAGGTACCCATCCTGGAGCCCGAGAGCCCTGGGTACCTCTACACTGTCTTATGGATAGTATGTATAGAAAAATTAAAGGGGCAGTATTCCCGCAAGGGGGCGATTGTCTTCCTCAGGATTGTGTGGGGCTGGCTGTCACGCAGCAAAACCATTTCTTCTGCAAGTGCAAAGAATACCATTAACGATAACTGGAAAGATCATGAGCATGCGAGTGTTGACATCAGGTGGAGTTCAAAGATGAGCACTGATCCAAGTCATGAAGAAACATACCGAGTTCGGCTTGGCAGCATAAGATTCCACCCTCTCGGTCCTGGTGTCCTTGGAAGGAGAATCGGTCTCTTGTCCATTGCCACCCTTCTTCTCATCTCTGGCTTTGTTGAATATCACTGTGAATCCATCAGCGGAAGCTGGGTCATTCACGTCCCATTCACCAAACTTAGGCAAGGGGCGACCTGATTCCTCCTGGAAACAACACCATTACCCATGTTAAAAGGGTGAATCTACTTGTGATTTTGTAAGGAGACAAGAATAAGGGTGAAAACTGCATTATATTGCTGACTTGCTGGTGCCCAAGCAACAGCTGTTATTAGAAATCAGAAATGCCAAGCTCATGTCAGCATGCAAAATACACATACTGAGTGTGACTGTGTTATCTACTAATAATAAAGTAAATACAGGCTTTTGCAAGTAGCAGATTGCCGTCATGGTACAAAGGAGACCATTGAGGGGAAAAAACAGAAAAATAAATCAAATATATCATACAAGACTTTGGTGGTTGGGTTCCACTAATTATGCTGGTGTCCTATTGCAGGGCAGATGCATCTAATAATGACTGTGCTTCATCATATGCAGGCGTCTTGATGATGCGAATGATGATGCAAACAAAACAAAATATTCAGAGAAGGGCAGAGAATAGCCTTGCAGCAATCATGAGTTATATATGTACTCTGATTACAAACATAATATGCCACCATGGGAGAATAGTAGCAGCTCAAAGTTCATTAGACGAAAGACATTGTGTACAAAGTTATGGACTTATTGCACAAGCATATCTTGACCGTTGACAGTTCATATTCAATCAGAAAGAGAGAGATCCAACTGACAACAATAAAGAGTTAGCCAAATTTGATCTGGTAAGACTGAGATGTTGAACAGCTTCATGGGAAGATTCAGCTGCCGTGCTGATATTTCCAGGCATGATTCTATCGGCAGCCCCTTAAAACAGGAATTAGGTTCATCCTTTATATGAAGGATAGGCTGCAGTGTCACTATTTGTATTTGCAACAGATTAATTGATCACTGAGCTATACTACAAAAGAAAGGGATCCACCAGTTTCTTCCTTAAGGACAACCAACTGCTCCATTATGAAACCAATCATCAAGTGCAGCATCACTATTTGTATTTGTAACTGATAAATTGATCATTGAGCTAATATAAAAACGAGATCCACCAGTATCTTTCTTAAGGACAACCTAATACTCCATTATGAAACCAATAATCCAGTTTCATAATGCTGCAAACCACACTTGACAAGCATGCTATTCAGAAATACAAGGGGCATCAATGTAAGTTTTACTAACTAAACTACTCCCCCCATTTCAAATTATATGTTGTTTTGGCTTTTCTAGGTAAAGGGAGTTTGCTATGCACAGCACCTAGATATAGACTATGTCTAAATACATAGTAAAAATTAAGTATCTAGAGAAGCCAAAACGACCTACAATTTGAAACGGAGGGGGTAGCTTTCTATTTGTACTAGTAAGGCATCAGGCCTCTTGAACGACAATTAGCCTCTAATTCTGCAAGGTTCAGCATGCGGGAATGAAAAGTCTAACTCTGCACACATTCAGTGAACAGAAGTTCCCTCAAAAATCATGCACCCATCTCCACCCATTCGAATTTACATCTCCGCATCTGCATTTTCAATGCTAACCTCAAATAATTTTAACATGTTAATCTATTGTTTGATCAGTAAAACTGCAGCCCAAGGTATTACCCACAAATGTAACGAACAAAGAAATTCAAACCCCTCATGCTGAGTTTCTATCTCTGCATATACGCGACAACAGCTAAATTTCAATCCTGGACCACTAAATGGTTTTGTTTCAGTTACAGCAAAACCTTGCAATATTCCTTATCAGCCGCTCTCATCCAAAGCAAAAATGAAGGACCCCCACCAATCCAGCGGAACGGAACGCCTCCTCCCTACACGTACGTACCCCCAACACTTGCAGGAGCCATGGATCATCTGAACCCCAATACAACCACACGAGAGAAGACACCATCCCACCAGCAAATCCTATCGCATCCTGCGCAAGCGTTCCCCCCATCCCCTACTCCACCACTCGAGTTGCATATACCAACAAACAGGACAAACAAATCCCCGCTCCAAAGTATCTGCGCCGAAATTCATCACACGGCGCGCTCACCTCGATCCAGACAAGAAACACCAACTCCGGAAGCTAACATCACCGGGAGGGGTGGAAAAAAAAGAGAGAGAAAAGACACCCGCACACGGCGAAGCCAGTCCAGAGCAGCAGCACTTACCGCCATGGATGGACCGCGCCGAGCAGAGGTCCCGATCCGCCGGGGAAAGTAGTGCGGTTGCGGGTGGGAGGCAACGACGACGGCGGAGACGGAGAGGAAAGGCAGGGGCGCAGCGGGGGATAAGAGCGGAGACGAATCGAGGTGGAAAGAAAGGGGGAGAACTTGTACCTCGAGTGGAGGGAGTATTTCTCTCCTCCCCGTAAAAAAAAGGAAAAATAAAATAAATAACTGAAAAGAAAAGGAAAAGGCGCCTGAAAAATCGGCTTCTACCGGGCGTTCTCGGGGCCCGGGCGGCGCGCCTACATGTGAGCCGCGCGGCCGGAGGCGCGGGGCGGGCGGGTCCACCGGGCAGCGAGGGCGGGTGGGGTCGAGGTGCGTGGGGTGCGGCGGACGGCGGGGGCAGCCGGGGTTTGACCGGCGGGAGTGGGAGTGGGAGTGGGAGTGGCCGAGTGGGGGAGCGGCGACGGGGACAGGGTGGAAACGCGAGCGCACGTCGGTGGTGGTGGCTAGAAGCGCCTCGCTGGCGCTCGGAATCTGTAGGCTGTGTAGGGAGGTTTGTTTACTCCTACTTAGGGACACGAACAAAAATCAGCTGTTTTTTTTTCCTCCTTCAGGTTTGGTTGTGCGTTCGTGGCGAAGCTCTGGATTCGCGACGAGTTCATCGTAAAAGATTTTTTCCCAGCTAGCATCCAAGCTTGCCGAGTAGTAACCTCTTCACTTCCATTCCGTTTTTTTCTCTCTCTCGGGACAAAGAAAAAAAGAAATGATTCCGTTTCCGCGGCTGTCCAGCTAGCCAGCTCGGCGTGGCGTGCGGCCATTCTCGGCGGTTGTTGCCCCTCCGGGCCGGGCCGCTGGGCAGATCCGAGCTGGCTGCCCCTCCCCCCCCCCCCCCCACCCCACCTCTCTGGCTCCTGATGGCTCCCCGTGCGCCGATCCGTGGAATGTCAACCGTGTGCGGTGTTTTCCGAGGATATGGACATGACAGCTCCCACATGTCTACCGTTTGTGTGCCTGAAATAAAAAGTTGGAACCGGACAAAAGCTCCGCCGCGATCAAGAAGAACCCCTCCCCGCTGCTCAAGCTCAACGGGGCCGAAGTAGGAGCACGCACGTCCGTCCACCGTCGTGCGTCCACACTGTCCCGTTCACACCCGTTCCTGTCAATCACTTGCCAACTTGCCTGCCTCCACGCCTCTTTAATTTTTTTCTTTTTTTTTTGGTGCTCACGTCGTGCGATCGCATGAAAGAAAGAAAGCTCTCCATCGAGCGCATCGCGTGTGGCCGCGGCTAGCTTTGACGGTTGACCGACTTCTCTTCTCTCTCGGTTAGCGTGAGCGGCAGCGCCCACGACCAAGTCGTCGTCGTCCCCGTGCGTCCGTGGGTTCAGTCGAAACTCAACTGGCTAGGCAGGGGTCGACACCAATGGAGAGCCCTCCCCCTCCCGTTGAATCGGTACGCACGGTGCGTAGCTGGACGCAGCTGGCTGGCGCTGTCTGGCGTGTCTGCCTTCCTCCGGTCGTCGTGCTCAGCAGCAGCAGCAGCAGCGCCCCGATCCCGCTTGGCGTCCCGTTCCCGCTGCCACGTGCGCGCGCTCTTCATTCATGCCAGCAGCATGGACGCGAGAACGATCTCCTGAATCCACCGAACCAACAAATCTTCCGGCGGCCTCTGCAGCAGGTGCTTGATCCCAACGCTAAATTTTAGCATATATTATTTCGAATATTTGATTACTTAGAAATATTAAATATAGACTAATTACAAAACAGATTGTACAGATGGATGCTAATTCGCGAGACGAATCTATTAACCCTAATTAGTCTATGATTTGATAATATGTTGCTACAGTAAATATGCGCTAATGGTGGATTAATTAGCCTCAATATATTTATCTCCTGAAATAGCTTCCATCCGTCGTGTAATTAGTCTATAATCAATACTCCTAATTAGTAATCATATGATATGGAGTAAAGTTTAGCCGTTAGCTTCTGGATCCAAACATCCCCTTGTACCGATGGGCCCAGCCCAGAAAGCGGCTAAAAAATGTGATCTCCAGGAGGAATTTATACGGAGCATGTATGGGAGTGCAAATGGTTGAATTAGCTATTGCTGGCTGGATTTTGATGCGACAATTGCAGCCATAATTCAGCCCCGGGTCGGTCACGTCTCAAGTTCTCTGTAGGCGCTCGCCTCGTCAGTTTGGCGTTCAGGCTGCAGATGGTTCATGATTGTACTGTCTGTCTCTGAGCTTTCTGGTGACTGGCTTCGTGAGCGTGAGGCGATGAACAATCTGATCAACACAGCACATGACATGCATACACCGAGCCCAGCAACGAAGCGTTCCCTCCTCAAGGTTGGTAACGACTCTGGTCAACCTCAAGCTTCAGCCGTATGTGCAGACTTCCTTTGCGCCTCAACGGCTCAACCCAAACACAAAGCTGTCCTTCAAATAGGAGAGCAGTGTGTATCTCATCAAAATTCATGGAGACGCGCGCAGCGAACAAGCGTAGCTAAACTCAGGTGCCAGGGTTACGGAATGTTGGGAACCTAAAACTGCCCCTGAGTGGCTTAGTGTGAGGGTGCGTTTGGTCGGGCTTTTCAATATGTTTTTATTTTTGCAAAAGCCAAAAGCCAACCAAAAGATTTAAACGCTCTAGGTGCTTTTGCCCAAAAGCAGCTTTCACCGTAGTACAAATGCAAAAGAACATCTCCCCCTACTTTTAGTGGCTTTTAGGGTAAAAAATTACCCACCTGCCACTAGTTATGAAAAAACGGTTCACTTCTATTCCCCCCACCCGTTCGACTCCGTCCCCTGTCCCACCCGCACCTCCCGCCCCGCCCCGTCACCGCCTCGCCCCTGTACCTCGGCGCCGCTCCACCCCGCCCTGATCCATCGCCGCCCCGCCCCGCCCCGGCGCCACCCCGCCCCGGTCCGTCGCCGTCCCTGACCCGACGCCGCCCCGCCCCGCTGCCCCGATCCGTTGCCGCCCCGCCGATCGCCGCATCGCCGCCCCGACCTAGCTCCCCGCCCCGCTTGGAGCCGCCCCACCCCGCGCCGCCCTGCCCCGGCACTATTAGATTTTAGATATGTTAATGGACCATTAGTGTAAAGTTGATGTATGGATTGGCTGCTAATTATTATTTTAATTTCTTGTAAATGTATTGTATATCTATTTAAGATAAAAAAATAAAGAAATTATTGACATCTCTTTATATTTAGTAAATAAATAAGATATTGTCAGTCTCGGGGGCACTTCAGATATCTTACCACTCACCTCAGAGAATCGGCTGAAAATAATCAGAATTGCCAAACACTAAGCTTATGTTAACATGTATCATAATTTTATGAGCCATTTGCCCTGTGTAATTACTACAGTTCTATTTATGTGGACTGTATGGATGAAAAACTTAGAAAATTTAATGTTTTCCTTTTCAAAAGATATATTTACATGCGAAATAGTGAACAATTAGGTTTATACGAGTATTTTGGTATATGGACAGTCCCACAAACCTTCAGGGGTATTACAGGTATTTCACCCACAGCATACAGTTTCCCACAGCTCACAGCTGCTATACCCAAACATTCTTCTACTTTTCCCACAGCAGCTTTTTTACATTAGCTTTTTCACGACCCACAGCTAACGGCAGCTTCTGTCTGCGTACTTCGTTCGAAAGGTTGTACCATTATTTTCTACTTTAGGATCGAGTAAATCTGTTTTTTTCTATTTTTACTGCGTATCAAACTTGTCCTACGTGGATCTCGCCGTCAAATTCCTCAACACAAGCGATCCTTGTTCACGGACAGATATCTGCTTTCCTCCATACCGTACCGTCGATGAGGTAGAACCAGGTCAACCCAGCGCCCCAACGATGTAAACGGATCCCATAATGACAGATATCACCGATACTGTATTTGTTTTCACATCTTCTATGGAATTTAAATTCAAACACGAATAGTCTCGGATACAAATACGAATCCGGATTGCTTCGGTTACAAATACGAATAGATGTGTATCGAATGCGGAGTGAATCGGATGCGGATCATATCGGACACGGATGTTTATTCAGATATCGAGTAAAGGTAACATTTATTGATATCACACGTGTTTTAACATTCGAACATCCTTTGAGTCTAAATTTTAATTGAATTATGCTTCTCGAAGTAAATTAACAAATTATTACATGACATTTCTAACTTATTATATAGATGAGAGAGATCCGATTACATGATATTCCAACTTGCTACATAGCTTAGATTAGAGACACTCAATTATACAACACTGTGACTTATTATATTGATAATACTTTACAAGCACTCGAATAGATTCATCTGTTTCAGGAGGTTAGATTCAAACTAAAATCGTGCTTGATTAACCAAATTAACAATAAATGCCAATACCATTCTAGGCACTCAATTACATAACATTGTAATTCTAAATTATTTCATGTATACAGATGTAGAAGCGATTGAATTATTGCTAGAGTGATGATATTAAGTTTTTATTAAAATAGAACAAGTCTATTTTGAACCGTCGAATTATTGCTAAAGTTCAAGTTTAGTTCTTGAACTAGACTAGGAATAAATAAGATCCAACTTCACTAGAGTGCCAATAGGTAGATTATATTTTTCAGAAAACTATGGTGCTAAATTTATATTTTTCTGATTTGAAATGAATAAGTCATAATTTTTTAGAGATTAAATCAGATTTTTTATTAATGTATATATCTAGTGTAATTCAACTATCCGAATTTAATATCTGATTGAACTATCTAGATTATCCGATCAGATATCTGACGGATACCGTCCTTCTTATATCCGAATCCAATATCCCGATAAAGTATCCGAATTCGTATCGGATATCCGAAAAAATGACCGGATATCCGAAAATGATATCCAAATCACTATCCGATCCTTCTCGGCAGGACGGTCGGTCGGAAAATATCCGTACATTTACACGTATACCAGCGAAGAAGTTAGCTTTGGCGGCTGTCATGGAATTAACCAAAGGGAATGGCTGGTGCTGGCCTCATACGCGGCCATGGACAGGTTGCCGCTTTGCCGCGTGTCGCGCGTGAAGTAGAAACTCCAGCCAGGGGTGAAGTGCATTGCCGTCGATGACTTCCTGCGGCAACAAGAGAAATCGGATTCCATCAAAGACATTGATATGAACGGGGTGCCCGATCTTTCGTCAGGTGAAGGATAACTCGTTTTGGTCGGAATGCGACACACCGATCCGGCTTCGAGTCGGCAACTCGAACCCCGCAATCTTAGCACCACAACTCCTCTGGTTATCAACCGCAGTCACAATCCGGTTGACCTCGCCGAGAAGGCTAATCCCTGCCTGCGAAACGAAGAACACAAGCAAGAACTCGAAAGAAACGCAGCACTCAAATTGAAGTGACAACTGCAGATGAATGATTAAGCTCAAAAGTTGGGGTTCTACAAACCGAAAGACGGCGACTATTCAAAGACAGATTGATCTAAAGCAAAACCCGAACTCTAATGAGGGCAGCGGCTACGGAGATATAGGGAATAGGGGCGTGGCTTCCCCCTGGACGCGCCCCTAATGGGCTCAACGAAGATACACGGCCCAAAGGCCAAATTACGCCGTCGCAGCACCGGGACAGATTCTGGATGCCAACTTCCTCGGACAATTCCCGACGACTCAGAATGAGTTTGGGCCTGAAACCAACGCCAATAGAAGCTCCATGAAATTAGCTTTCCGTCCATATGTGGATCGTCAAATTTGGACTTCGGATGTGGCCTGGGCATCCAATTTACGTCAGGCTGGTCTTGGACTCTGAGGTGGACTCGAAATTAAATTGGATTGGGCTCCATGTGGCTTGGCGGCCCTTGCTGTTCCTCCACACCTCCATGCTCCTCTCCATATATTTCCTGGACCTCTTCTTGGTTCCTAATCACATTGTAAAAATTAGGTAGCAAAACATTCTCACAATTATTAATAGAAACGCTTAGGAGCGAGCTCGCCTCTAAATTTAATTATCGCGCGCGAGCTCTTGTGATTGGACCTTGAATGGTTTGAATATCCAGCTGAGGAACCTCTTGTATATCCATAGAAGTGATGTCCTCATCATCCTCCCCCTCTTGAATCGGAGTCGTCCTCGACTCAAGCACATCCTCTTCTCCCAAGTAAGGTTTCAAATCTGAAATGTTAAAGGTGGGACTAACCCCGAACTCGGGAGGCAACTCAAGTTTGTATGCATTATCATTAATTTTCTCAAGTATTTTGAATGGACCATCAGCTCTTGGCATTAACTTAGACTGCCTCAAATCTGGAAAATATTCTTTTCTCAAGTGCAACCACACTAGATCACCCGGTTCAAGCTTTAATTCTTTCTTACCTTTGCTACCAGCAACTCTATATTTTTCAGTCATCTTTTCAATATTTTGCTTAGTTGTTTCGTGTATTTTCAATATAAATTCAGCACCTTCTTTAGCCTCACTATGAATTCGCTCACTAGTAGGCAAAGGTAAAATATCAATAGGAGCGCGGGGGTTAAAACCATACACTACCTGAAAAGGACTTACCTTGGTGGTAGAATGTGTTGCCCGATTGTATGCAAACTCCACATGAGGCAAATATTCTTCCCACATCTTCAAATTCATCTTTAAAACAGCCCTCAACATGGTCCCCAAGGTACGGTTCACCACCTCCATTTGTCCATCAGTTTGCGGATGACAAGTGGTAGAAAATAACAATTTTGTACCCAACTTGTTCCACAAAGTACGCCAGAAGTGACTCAAAAACTTCGCATCATGATCTGAAACAATAGTAGAAGGCATACCATGCAAGCGTACAATGTCTTGGAAAAAGAGGTCAGCAATATGAACAGCATCATAACTTTTATGACATGGTATAAAATGTGCCATTTTAGAAAACCGATCCACCATAACAAAAATGCTATCACTCCCCCTCTTAGTCCTAGGCAATCCTAACACAAAATTTATAGAAATATCCGCCCAAGGAATAGAAGGAACAGGAAGAGGCATATACAAACCATGTGAATTCAAGTGTGACTTAGCCTTTTGACATGTAGTGCAGTGACTCACGAACCTCTGAACATCTCGCCTCATCTGTGGCCAAAAGAAATGGTTGGCCAACACATCCAACATCTTTGTGGCTCCAAAGTGGCCCATCAAACCTCCACCATTGTGCTTCCTGCAACAAGAGAAGACGAACGGATCCAACTGGAATGCATAGGCGGTTAGCTCTAAACAAATACCCATCATTCAGCATATATTTATTCCAAGCACGACCCTCTTTACAATTCAGGATCACATCTTTAAAAGCAGCATCAAGTTCATACTGTCCCTTAATCGACTCAAGTCCAAAAATGCGACAATCAAGTTGAGACAACATGGTGTAACGACGAGACAAGGTATCAGCAATAACATTATCTTTCCCTTTCTTGTGTTTAATGATGTATGGAAAAGATTCAATAAATTCAACCCATTTGGCATGTCTACGGTTCAGTTTATTTTGCAAGCGAAGGTACTTAAGTGATTCATGATCAGAATGAATAATGAATTCCTTAGGCCATAAATAATGTTGCCACGTCTCCAGAGAACGAACAAGAGCATAAAATTTCTTTATCATACGTGGAATAATTCAGAGTAGGCCCATTCAATTTCTCACTAAAATAAGCAACAGGTTTACCTCCTTGCATCAACAAGCCACCAATGCCGACGCCACTGGCATCACATTCAAGCTCAAAAGTCTTACCAAAGTCAGGAAGTTGCAGCAAACGCGCCGAAGTAAGCCGCGCTTTCAAAGTATCAAAAGCTTGATCTTGTGCTAGGCCCCAATGGAAAGAAACACCTTTCTTCGTTAACTTATGTAGTGGGGCGGCAATGTTGCTGAAATCTCTCACAAAACGCTGATAGAACCCTGCAAGACCAAGAAAGCTTCGCACCTGTGTAATAGTCTGAGGAGTAGGTTAGCTCCTAATGGCATCAATCTTTGCACCATCCACTTCAATGCCCTGAGGAGTCACAACATAGCCAAGAAAAGCAACTCGATCGGTGCAAAAAATGCACTTCTCAAGGTTAGCATACAAGCTCGCCGCTCTCAAGGTGTCAAAGACAACACGTAGATGATCCAAATGTTCCTCATGTGACTTGCTATATATCAAGATATCATCAAAATAAACCACCACAAATTTACCAATGAAAGCACGTAAAACCTCATTCATCAAACGCATGAAAGTGCTAGGTGCATTAGTTAAACCAAAAGGCATCACTAACCACTCATATAAACCAAATTTTGTCTTAAAAGCAGTTTTCCATTCATCACCCAACTTCATGCGAATCTGGTGGTATCCACTACGCAAATCAATCTTTGTAAAAATTATAGCGCCACTTAACTCATCAAGCATATCATCTAACCGAGGTATAAGATGACGGTATCGAATAGCTATGTTGTTAATGGCTCTACAATCTACACACATGCGCCATGTACCATCTTTCTTAGGAACCAAAAGCACAGGTACAGAACAAGGACTAAAGCTCTCATGCACATACCCGCGGTCCAAAAGCTCTTAGACTTGTCGCCGAATCTCTTTAGTCTCCTCGGGATTGGTCCTGTATGCTGCTCGGTTGGGCAAAGACGCTCCCGGAATCAAATCAATTTGGTGCTCAATACCTCTCAAAGGTGGCAACCCCGGTGGGAGCTCATTTGGAAACACATCCTTATACGCCTGCAAAATGTCAGCGACCGCAGGAGGCAAAGTGCTAGCTATATCATGAATAGGAAATAAAGCATCCTTACATATCAAAGCATAGCACACAGTAGAAACATCCATATGATATAGATCAGATTTGGTTACAAGCATATTATAATTTTTAAACTTAATAGCGGCCTGGGTTGCAACTGGGGCAGCAACAACAGGTGAAGCAAGTCGTTCTTTATCAGCTTGTACAATTTCAGTAGGGGTCATTGAAAGGACCGACACTAGGCCTAGAGGGGGGTGAATAGGCCTTGTTCAAATTTTTCCTGAAAATCTTGGCAGAAAAACGTCGGATCTTCCGGGTTTCGGATGATCCAGTCAAGGGTCGGATCTTCCGGGCGGCGGATGATCCGGCCTAAGGTCGGATCTTCCAGCCGGGAGAAAATAACCAACAACTAAATTCAAAATATACTTAACTTTTGACGATTCCCTTTGAATACAAAGTTGGTAAAAGGTATTGCAAAGCCTATGCAGGAATCCAATATACGAGATCTACACTTATCTAGTAGATCGGGTCGAAACAAGTTCAAGAACGATATGAACAACAATAAGTAAATGGAGACACAAGATTTAATCCGAAGTTCACTCCACAAAGGAGCTACATCTCCGTTGAGATGCTCACAAAGAGCCGAGCTGTCACTAGCCCCAAGTCTCTCACAATCAACCACAAAGGAGGATTGAGTTACTTACTATTGATCTCACAAAGAGAGGGGTAATACAAACTTCCGGGAGCTCAAACCACAAAGAAATGGGAGCTTACTGGCACCTCTAACCATCTAGGAGCCGGGCTCCAAGAGTAACAAACGCAAATCGACGAATCAAAGGTTGCTTCAAGTACTTCTTGAGATGAACAAGTGAACGCCCACGAAGTGCTCTCTTCTCACACCCCAAATTTCACTCCCTCTCAATCCCTAGGTGAATCCTTGCAAGAATCAAGATCTTGGATGGAGAGGAGGGTTGAAATGAATGATGTGAATGTGTGTTAGGTCGTGGGAAGCAGCAGCAATGAATGAGGGAGGTGAAAGGGTATAAATACTCCACCCACCTCATGTGACCGTTATGTGTATTTCTGAGGGGTACCGGATCATCTGGTGTTAGTCCGGATCATCCGAGCAAGCAACAGAATAGGTCAAAATACACTACACAACTCCCATAGCCGGATCATCCGGCCTAGGGTCGGATCATCCGACCCAGCATAGAGGGGAACAGCCAGGCAGACCGGATCATCCGGCCTGGGGCAGAGGAAAATTTGCTGGCAGGCCAGATCATCCGGCATAGGGCCGGATCATCCGACCCAGATGAATTTAGAAGATAGATTTTGTCAAGAAAGAATTTCATATCAAACTGAAGCACTTTGACAGCCTGGATCAATCGACAGCATCCCCTTTTATAGTACGGTGGTCCTATACTCAAATTCAAAACGAAAATCTGAATTAAATCACCAGTGAACTCCACCACCATACATATTTGAATTGGGGATCTTCTTTACATCTTCTTCTCAATTCTTTCATTTTATTCCTGCACACAACTTCATCAAAGCATCATATCCCAAATTGTGATTGTCAAGAATCACCAAAATCAATTAGGGGCCTAGATGCACTTTCAATCTCCCCCAATTTGGTGATTGATGACAATTCCAATTTGGGCTCACTGAGGAGGAATAAAATTCATGAATTGTAAACGACAAAATGGAAGAGCTCCCCCTTAATATGTGCATGAACAACTCAAAGTGATCTCAAATACCAATGCACATATTTAGATGAACTCCCCCTAAGACTTTGCATAGAAGTGCTCAAGTGTGATGAAAATAACCGTGATGCATATGACAAGATATCCAAATCAACAAAGTGACAAATAACATTACATCATCCACACGCATCAAGCTAATAAAAAATCAAGTTCATCATCACACTAGCAAATAAGTCTTACAAATTATCAAATAAGTTAACAAAATTCACGATCACCAAACATGACACCAATACATAGTTCTTACATGTCCAAAGATAAAGTTCGATAAGACATAAATTAAGACAGAATAACGACGATGGCACCCAAATATCACTCCCCCTTTGGCAGCAAGCACCAAAAAGGAAGCTGTTCATCAGCTCACTTGGACTCGTTCTCGTCATCGCCGCCTTCTTCCTCTTCCTCTTCATCACTATTGGCTTGACCCCCTTGGAAAGGCATCTTTTGTCCTCCATAGTCAAGCTCAACATCATCACCAAATTGATACTCTTGAGGAACATAATCATCCCAAGGATTGTAGATGGATGGTGGAGAAGGAAAGTCTCGAGGCTCACGAACGGGAGAATGAGGAATATCAACTTTGGCCATTAGCTCCTTTTGCCTCCTTTCTATCTTGAGGAGTTCCTCATCCATATATCTTCTATGTTCTCGCATTTCATGTGCATTTTGGTGACACATATTGAAGCAAGCAAAAATGCCTTGAGCAATAAAGGATAACTTGCCTTTCTTGGGCTTGGAAGCCTTGCGCCCGCGAGAAGTAGATGGTGCCGTAGGAGAAGGAGGAGCAGCTCGCGAAGATGATGCACCGGGAGTGAAGTTCGAAGCATAGGCACCTGGAAAGGGTCCCGAAGCAGGAATCCCCGTGCCATGACCGGCAATATGAAGAGTCTGTTCGATCTTTCCTTTGTTTGACCGATAGGCCATGTGAATGGTGTTGTGCACTATGTTGAGCTGTGTTGCCGCCTTAATCATGTGAAAGATGTACATAGCATAATGGCATGCACTAGATGAATCAGATGAACAAGCAATGATCTCATGCCAAATAAACTCCATCACAGCAAACTTAGGACGATCGGGGGCCATTTGAGCTAGTAGGTTCTTGGCTCGAGAGGATATTTTATCTAAGTCACCACCTCTAGGAGTGAGAGTGAACCTAAAGAGAGTGTTGAGCATCTTGTAATACGGAGTGAGCCCCTTGATTTGCCCATACACAATATCTCCATAAGCTCTATCATACATGAAGTGCATCTTGGAGGGCTCAAGTTCATTGCCTTCATGCAAGTCAACCTTGGAGTTGTCACGACCCACAATGTAGCCACCCCCATAAACTGTAGAGTCTCCAGTGTGACCAAAAGTGAACATCTCCGAAGAAACTGCGCTCAACATGTCTAGGATCTTCACTATATCGAAGCGCTGAGATAGAGTTGCCACCCCTCTTGTAATTCACCATTAAGGGATCATGGGGGCCACGAGTTGGACGCATGATACTAACAACCATGGTTTCGAGATATGAAAGATCAATAGCATCATCATACTCATCTGTTGGACGGCTAATACTTGCTTGCTTCATTCTGGGATGACAACTAGAACTTCCTGCAGCCGTCGAGCCTCTCCCTTGAGGAATTTGTGCACCATGTCCTCTTACATTCCTCCGAGGGGCGGTATTCTTTCTTGTCTTTTCTTTAACGTACACCTCTCCATCGGAACCGGTTTCATACTCCGTTGATTCGGAGTCGGTGGGAGGACCCTTCTTCTTGGTCACCTTTTCCCTCACCATCTAGATCAAAAGATTAACAATAATTTAGGATATGGATCGAGAGAACGATGTGAATTCATGAGCTCGTTGTGCATCTCAGGGCAGGACGGATGATCCAGCCTTAGTTCGGATGATCCGGTAGCCGGATCATCCGGCCCACCATCAGGTCATCCGGCCTTGCTCGGGGATGAACTCCAAATTCGTGAATCCGAGAAACTAGCCCACCAAAATGTATGAAACTCTAGGCATGATCTCTAGATGGGTAAAGAAGATGATTCCTTGGAGAAAATCGCCTAAGACATCCTACATTGAGAGATCGGGGCGAGAGGATTTTGAAAGAAATACCTTCGAGTTTCCCGCGCGATTTGAAACAAAGTTTCGGAGTAATGCCGGATCTTCCGATGCGGAGGAAGCAAGGCACAAAAGGGCACGAAGAAATCTTTGTTGGGTCGAAAAATCGCCACGCAAGATTTGGAGAGAAAAGGGGCCGGCGGATGAAAGAGGAGGTGATGGTTAGGGTTCCAAACGGTCGGTTCCTTGTATAGGTGAAGTGCCAGGGCCGGATCATCCGGTGTAAGGTCGGATGATCCGATGGCTAACAAAGACACATGAGTGGAGAGGCCGGATCATCCGGTGTAGGGCCGGATGATCCGGTACGTAACAGAGGCAACCCGGACGAAGAGGCCAGATCATCCGGTATAGGTGTCAGACCCGGGGCCACGGGGCTGTGTACATAATGTAGTTTAAAGAGGTTTAAGAGATTAAGTTTATCTTATCTCTTATTTATCTCGTTTATCTCTTATTTATCCCGTTTAAGTAGGAGATAGAGCTAACCGATACAGAGGGAATCTACCCGAGACATGTTCTGGTGTGATTCCTTAGCTGGTATTGGTTAGTATATTTTGTAACCCTGACCTCTCGGATATATAAGAGAGGACAGGGACCCCTCTCAAAAACATGATCTCCAGATTATTCTACACCAAAGG